>NC_089510.1:59265577-59593633 GCF_036850995.1 Saccopteryx leptura
CACTGCTCTCAGTAGTAGTAGTATTTCTTCTCTTTGGGCAGAGGAAAGAGATGGAGCCCTCCCTGGTCACTGGTCCCTTTTAGTTCTCTGTTAACATTGGCAGCCAACTTATAAAAATAAAAACCCAGGGGCTTGTTGCTCTGGGTGAATCTTCATTGAGACCTAGGGGAGCAGCATGTGGCGGAGAAAGAGCCTGAGTTTTGCAGCCGTGTAGGACTTGACTCAAATCTGGACTTCTCGACTTATGGATTGTAGCACTTAGGAAAGTACTCCATGTTTCACCATGCCGTGCCTCAGTTTCCCCATTGGTACCACAGAACTGAACTGTGCTCCTTGCTGGGTCGTGACAGGGCAGTGACAAGGCTGCGCTTGCTGGTTTGCTGCAAATCTGGACGTGAGCCAGTGCCCAGTGGTCTGGAGACAGAGAATCAGAAGGCTTTCATTTCAGGAAGACCATTTCAGTGTTAAAGCTGGGCATGCCAAGAGAACTAGTGTCAACCCTTCATCAGCCAGAAAAGGAAACGGCTGTCAGAAACACCCCACCCTGCAGGGCCCTTGTGGCCACCACGCCTGTCCTCAGACCCACACACCCACCACAGAAAAGGGAGCTCCTGTACCCTCAGGTTTCCTGGACCTATTCTCAGCACCCACTCTACCTCCACCTGACCTGCTGTGTGCTCTTCTAGCTCCAGTTGCCTTGTCTTTGGACTTGATTCTTGCTAGTTCCTGGCTGTGGCCGGGAGTCCACTCAATAGTGACTCTGATCACTCACCCATGCATTCACACATCCTACGTTACTTCTGCTGCCTCTGGCCACACACCTCCCATTGCAGGGGGGCCAGGAGCTCAGTACTTCAGAAGGATGCTCTCCCCTCTCCCCTCTCCCCTCTCCCCTCTCCCCTCTCCCCTCTCCCCTCTCCCCTCTCCCCTCTCCCCTCTCCCCTCTCCCCTCCCCCCTCTCCCCTCCCCCCTCCCCCCTCCCCCCTCTCTCCTCTCCCCTCTCCCCTCTCCCCTCTCCCCTCTCCTCTTAGCTGTGAGGTTTCTGGGGTGGTATTTCCTCTCTCTTCCTCCCTCCCTCCCTCTCTCTCTCTCTTCTTTGTATAATTTATAGCTGTGGGGAGCAGTCTTTGAAGATTTGGAGGGAGGGTGAACATACTGTTTGCCTGCAATAGGTATCAGCAAGAAAAAGGATATCCTTAAAGTGACATAAAAAAATCAAAAAGGGCTCTCAGCCTCCTCTTTGGAGGGCAGAGAGAAAATCCTGAGCACGCTCCTGGCATCAGTGACTGACTCTAGCTCCTCCAGAGGCTATGGAGTGTCCTGAAACATTAGTCTTCCTGCTCAGAGCCTTAGTTTCCTGTTCTGTAAAATGGGGACAATAATGATTCAAATCTAGGCAACTTCACCAAGTTGTTATCTGGACCACAGCAGAGACTGATGTGAAAACCGCTGGTAGGCGACACGGCTCATGCACTTGTCCTGACATAGTTCTCAGTCTCATTCTGACGCCTGGCTCAGTCTCATTCTGACGCCTGGTTGTGCTAAGCAGCCCCCTGAGAAGCCTCCTCAGGTTCCGGGACTAGGTAACAGCACCCATGGATTCTATCAGATCCCTTTCCCTGTGCTCTTCTCCCAGATAAAGTGTGCCTCATGGGTGGTGAGGAAGCTGAAGGGATTCTCAAAGGTTATTTTGCTGGAAGTCTGTTTCTCCAGATGGGATCTCCCATGGCAGACAGGCCTAGACCAAGGACCGCAACTCCCATCACTCCTCCAGTTAGAGTGGCTGTGTGGGGGCCAGGCAGGTATGTGGAGCTGCATGGGTAACATTGCCTTCCTGGGTGAGGAGGGAAAAAACATTATAAAGGTCAGCCATACCTATTGTCCAGGCAGTAACCTGGTCACCAGTGGCATTTTCATAAGGCATTTATTCACCATAAAGGAGCCAGGAGAGTTGTCACAAACTTTCCTTAGAGAAAGCAGCACCAATCTGGTAATATTTACTAGTTCATTCATTTGTTCATTTGCTCATAAGCTTCTCTGTGTATTTTTTTTAACCATGACATATTTATCAAGCACTTCCTATGTATCAGAGCTGTGCCAAGGCTCCTAGATGCATTATGTCTTATTTTAGTAAGGATAGATTAGGTAATGCTGTGGTAACAAATAATCCCCAAATCTCAGTGACAGAAGCAATGCAAGTTTATTTCTTACTGCCGTGACATTCTCAGTGTAGCTCTCTGGAGAAAGGTCTGTTCCTGGTTGTCACCCAGATGGGTGTTTCACCAACATATGGTGCCACCATTTAGCATGAGTCCTTACAATTTATTATAGCAGGGGAAGAGAGTATGGGGAACTTTGCACCAGCTTCTAAATGATCCTGCATGGAAATGACACGCATCCTTCTGTTCACATTTCACTAGATGTCATATTGCTACACCTAATGTCAGGCTGGGGTAGAGAGATGCAGTGTTTCCCTGGGCCTTACAGAAAGGAAATATGGAAATAATACAAACTCTGTTCATTTCTACCCCCCACCCCGTACCCTAACAACCTTGGATGTAGTTATTATTCTGATTTTACAATGAAGAAATTGAGAGTAGGAAAAATTAAGCACCTTGTTTACATTTGCACAGCTAGTAAGAGGGAGATATGGGATTTGAACTCGGAATGATCTAAGTGCAAAACCTTTTCTGATTCCTTTATATCACCCAGTCATGCCAACAAAATGGCTATATCACAAGGTAGAGAACTGTAGCCAGTCAGCCAAAGAAGGATGAATGAGGTGCTGTGTAGTTTTAGAGGAAAGATTTCTTCCAGTTGGAGAAATCCAGAAAGCCTTCATTGAGGAGGTGGCTTTTGCCTCTAGGTCTTGAAGGGTAAGCCAGATTTGGACACTCAGTCGGTTAGTTATTCATTCTGTGTGCTATGTGGGTGGCTTCTTAAGTCTGGTGAGCCTTTATAACATCCATTTAGTTCACGATCTTAGCTTAGTTCTCACTCTTTCTGAACATGAAGAATCCTGGGTGATGGGATGGGAGGGGGAGTAGTTCTGAACGGGGTTTGACTGCGGAACCTTCCTGGAACAGGCCCCGGGGAGAGATCTGATGCAATCAGTCAATTAAGAACTAGATTTTATTGCCAATTTATTACAGCCTTCCTTCCTTTCTCCTTCCTCCTTGCCTCCTTTCCTTTTTCTTTCCCTCCCCCTGTCTGGTGTCCTTAGTATCTGCTGCCTGCCCAGGGCGGTGCTGAGTGCCTGGGAAGGGAACTGGCTCGGACACAGCTTTTGGCCCCTTGAGAGCCTCAGGGTTTAATGATGGGAGGGATAAGGTTGCAGGGACCCAGGGTCCCAGTGTTTGCCTAGAAACTCAAGAAGAAGCCCCCAGTGAGGGGCAGAGTGACCCCATTGAGGGGTGTGGGTAACTGGAGTAAAAGAAAATAAGCTAGCCATACAGAGCAGGGTGGGGGAGGGGGCGGAGAAACTCCTCAGGGCAGCTGGAGGGGGAAGTCCCAGGCCTGCTGCTGAGAGGGGCTGAATGAGTCAGGACCAGCCAGTGCTCGCCCTGACTTGGGTGGGCAGCTGGGCCCTCTGGGCTCATCCAGAGGCCGCCGACTGCACCTGGCCTTGCCCACAGCTGTGCTCCCTCGAGTGGCTCATGCCAGCAGCCGACTTGCGTCAGCCGGGCTGGAACAGAACTGGCTGCCTCACAGATTTTATTCTCTGGGAGAATATGAGTTTCAAGGACAGAGCTCTGCCTCCACCGGGAGGGTTCAGGTAAACCAAGGGTGCGCGAGGCTGGGCGGCATCCTCCCACGCACACTGAGACGTGGTGTCCACGTTTCCCCTCCTAGATTCACGGGCTGCCAGTCAAGTGACTGGGGTTTCTACTCTGGAGAAAGTGTTATCAAGTCCATTCCTGGGGCACAAGAGAGGAATGCGTGTCCTTGAGCTGAGTCTGCCTCTCTTCCACCCGTAGGGCTCTTCTCCCAGTCACACCACCGAAGGGTCTCAGTGCTGGATGGTATCTAGGCCATTGGTTGCTAAACTGACAGGTTGTCACCTAGGCAGCCTTTGAAACCCCACATTGCCCGGCCGCGGCCCAGACGCTCTGACTCAGTGGGTCTGGGCCTGCTCTGTGTCTGGCAGATCGTTCAGCAGGTCCCACGCTCAGAGGGGTGGTCCCCTGGGGCCGTGAGGCCCACTGAGCACTTTCCTTGCTTGTGCTTGGCAACCAGCCTTTTCTTGTGAATTTATCGTTCTCATTAAGGGAATGGCTCTCAAAACCCGCTGAGAGGACCAACACCATTGTGCTCCTGAATGCAGAGCCGCCTGGCCAGGAGAGGGTTTCTGTGCTGGCCCGCTTCCATTTCATCAAGGACAAGGAGCCCTTCCCTGGGGTGGGCAAGCATTGTCCGTGCCAGCCACAGCTGCCCGGAGAAGTTCTCCTGAGCCAACCACGGGGAAAGCTGATCAGCCAGAAACATCCTCACCGGGGCTCAGGGCTGCCCAGCGGAGAAGAGGGACTGCGGGGAACACCGCTGACCTCCCTCTGACACCCCGGCACCCCCCAACACACCCCCAGGCTGAGGAGCAGGCTGTCTGCTGGAGGAATTGAGTTCCTGGGCGTTTCTCTGGGAAAACACTTTCATTTTTAATTCTAAGTCCCAGGAATTGCTTAGCAAAAAGATACTAGTGATTTTACTCCATGTGCCCAAGGTTTTCTCACGCGGTCTCTCAGGTGCCCTCTTGCACCTCTGGGAGGAGAGAGGAGGATAGAATTATCCTCAGCCCCTACCCCTCTCCCTGTGCTAGAACCCAGCAAGCTGAGCTCGGGAAGGGTGTGGGGTTCTGAAGTATTTAGTCTTTACTCAGTAGGGGCCTCGATGTATGTTAGGTACTGTCAAATAGTTAGGAAAGAAAGTGTGTGTGTGTGTGTGTGTGTGCGTGCGTGCGCGCGCGCGCATGCGCCCACGTGCGCATGTGTGTAGAGAAAGGGAGAGAAAACAACTGATAAAGCAAATGGGGTAAAATATTAACAATAGTGAATCATCTGGGTAAAAAGTATACAGGGTTTTTAAGTGGTTTATTCAAGGACACAGAGCAAGTTACCAGTGGGGCCCTTGACCCTGTAAGACCTACTTATCATGTCTTATTTCTATATTAACATATTTCTTAATTCAGCTTGAGTTCCTGGGCATGTCTTGAGGGATCCTTCCCTGGCCTTCCAAACTAGATCAATGCCTGAGTTTCAGGTACTTTTCCTGCCACTTATCAAAACAGGAAAGAATTGTTTTTAATTTTTTAAAAAATATTTATTGATTTTTTTAGAGAGAAGAGAATGGGGGGGGAGAGGAAGACAGGAACATTGATCTGATTCTATATGTGCACTGATGGGGGATCAAACCAGCAACCTCTGCACATCTGGGATGATGCTCTAACCAACCAAGGTATATGGTCAGGATGAATTGTTTTTAATTTAATGTCTGTTTTTCCTGCTAGATCAAAAGCTCCATGAAGTCAGGACCTCAGCTGTCTTGTTCCTGGCTCTATCCTAAGTGTCTAGTACAGAGACAGCAGTACCGGAGATGACCAACTAATATTTGTTGAAAAGATGAGTGAATGAATGCCAAGGGCGTGGCCACAGATGTGCACAGGTGGACAGCCACGTGTGCAAACATGTTCATGCTCTACGTTCTTGGCTCCATTGCTCTGTGTCATACTCAGGTCGAGGATGCCAAGATTTAGAGGGCAGCTGGCAGGGTGGCATCATGCCTCTGAATGACATTTTTCGGGAAGAGTGGATGATCCCCTTCCCAGCCAGGGGCTCCCTCCCCTCCTCACCTCAGGCCCTGAGGCTCCTCCCTGCAGGTGGTGGAGGGACCCCAGAGACCGAAGGCGTGAGAGGGGGCAGGGATGTGAAGTGGAAACCGCTGCCTGTCCTGAAACAAAAGAGCCCTTTAAAGTCACTTGATATCATGTCTTTATGCCCTGGGCCTCTGCCAAGCCGCCTTCCTCCTATTGTGGAGCAGCAGTAACAACAGAGACCTGAATTTGCTCCTCCTGATGCTCCGCCATGGGGACCGGGGGCAAGTGCTGTGCCGGACAGGCCTCAAGTGTCCAAAGGATGCCCAATTTGAAGCATTCTGATTTTGATTTTTGAGTAATACACCCACATGTTTCAAAAATCAAAAAGTATAAATATACCTGTGGTGAAAGTTCACCTCCTACTTTGGCTTTTCATTCATCCAGTTTTCCCTACTGACGTTTTTGGTTTATAAATCCTTCCACAGTAGTTTATGCATATACAACCACATATATACTTTCCTGCAGTGGTAGAAGTCCATACACAGGACACTGTATCTTGCTTTTTTCCCCCTAATGCCCTAACGATATACCTTGGCATTCTTTCCATATGAGTCTGTAAAAGGGTATCTTTGTTTTATTTTCTTGGCTACATAGTATTCCATAGTGTCAGTATACTGGGGCAAATGCCCAGCATAGCTAAGAAGCCACGCTGCAGCCTCCCTTTGCCATGCTGTGTGCATAAAACCTGCACTTCTGCTCCTGGATGGTCTTGAGTATTGAGGGGTGATGGAGAGTTAGAGATGGGAGGGCCTTTTGCCTGGGCTGCCCAGTGAAGTAACCACTAGTCTCATGTGGCTGATGAGCACTTGACATATGGCTAGCTGAATGGAGATGTGCTGTATGTAAATGTCAAATATTCACTGGATTTTGAAGATTTCGCTTTAATAATGTAAAATACCTTAGTAATTAATAAACTTTATTTATTACAAGTTGAGATTATGATTTTAATACATTATTTAATACATTGCTTAAATAAAATATATTAAAATAAATTAATCACGTGTTTTATAAATTATCTTTAAAAAACGTGGCTACGGCCCTGGCCAGTTGGCTCAGTGGTAGAGCGTCAGCCTGGTGTGCAGAAGTCCCGGGTTCGATTCCCGGCCAGGGCACACAGGAGAATCGCCCATCTGCTTCTCCCCCCCTCCCCCCCTCCTTCCTCTCTGTCTCTCTCTTCCCCTCCCGCAGCCAAGGCTCCATTGGAGCAAAGATGGCCCGGGCGCTGGGGATGGCTCCTCGGCCTCTGCCCCAGGCGCTAGAGTGGCTCTGGTCGCAACAGAGCGACGCCCCGGAGGGGCAGAGCATCGCCCCCTGGTGGGCAGAGCGTCGCCCCATGGTGGGCGTGCCGGGTGGATCTTGGTCGGGCGCATGCGGGAGTCTGTCTGTCTCTCCCCGTTTCCGGCTTCAGAAAAAATACAGAAAAAAAACCCCAAAAACGTGGCTACTAGCAAATGTGAAATGATGAAATGATGTCTGTGGCTCACATATATGGTCAGCATATTTGTATGGGACTATACGCTTCCTTGGAGACTTGGAGCCCGGAGAGAGAGCTGGAGTCGGAAGGAGCTAATTCGAGCAGAAGGGGAGGCAGCAAAGGAACACAGACAGATGGCCAGCGGCAGCCTGCTGAAGGTTCCTGGGCTGGGGGCGAGAGGACTGGGCCCTCCCCCAGCCCACCTGGACTTTCTGGGGGGGCCGTAGGACCAGCTTCCTCCCTTCTCTGTCTTGGTGTCCCCCTGTGTTCAGGGTGATGACGAGGACTGGAGTGTGATGCCTTCAGCAGGACAGAGGCTCCTCTCTGGGTTGTCCTCTGCTCTGTACCCAGAGCTGGAACAGTGCTTGGCACAGACTGATTGCTGAGTGAATGAATGAGAGCAAGGAGTCCAATGGAAATTTTCAGTTTTCCTTTCTAGGTAACTGTTATTGGACTCATCAAAGTATCAGAACCGGAAGCCGCTAGAGCTGGTAGGGTGCCCTGGACCATGAAGCCGACGCTCCGAGTGCAGGAGTGACTCGCCAGAGGATGGCAGGGACAGGACTACCTCCAGTTTCTTCACTGCCACAACCAAAGAGTCATCCAGGAAAAATAGGCTGTTAAACTTATTACCCGCCCTTGGTAATGTCTGCTGTCAATGCGGCCTGACCATGGTACCCCTCCTCCTCTTTACCTGTTTTTAGGGGATGGGGATGACATGTCCTGCTCCCACGAGGCAGAAGGCCCAAGAGAGAAGAGGAGCAAGAGGAACTCACTCAAAACCAAGGGCTCAGCATTTTCCAGTGTCCCTCAGTCAGACGGACCTCAGTCTGGTATGAATCCCCAGGCAGAGGCCCGGTCATCTCCCCTGGCCTCCGGGGCCCGGGCCAGTGGCCTGGAGAAGCGGGAGTCGGGCCCCAGGAGCCAGCAGGCCACAATCAGCGGCGACTGGGGGCCTGTAAATCACTCCTGCCTGGGTGGGAGGGGCAGCAAGGGGCTTTTCCTAGATTGTACTGAAAGCATTACAATGGTGAGGGAACGGAGCCCAGTTCGCCCAGTTCCCACAGTGTCTGGTCACTGCTGTGGGGGCTGTGGGAGCCGGGCCCGCTGCCTCTTTCTCTCTGGGCAGCAGCACACACAGTTTTTAATAATTAAGTAACTTTAATTGTCCTGGGAAAGCCGAGCTCGCCTTGGGGCACGCCGCACAAACTCATAATTAATGTTACCAAGAGAGATTAGCGAAGGAGAACTGAGAAATGATTCACTTTTTAAAAAGCGCCTCACTGTTAAGCCTTATTATCCTAAGTTTAGAACCTCATTTATCTGCTTAGGGGGGGGGGGGAGACCCGAGACCCAGAAACGAATGCCTGTGAAATGAAAACTCCATGCTCTTTATAATCTGGTTTAAAAAACATCAGATGGGAAAATGTTGCCATTTATTGATTCCATCTGGTGAGGGAGGGAGACTTTAAGGCCCAGGAATAGAATTAATAAATGATAATGTATTAACAAGAACTCAGGCTCTTTCCTGCTCTCTCTGTTCGTTAGAAACTATTTTATTTTAGGGTATTCTGGAACAGCTTTTTCTCTCTGGTTACCTGTGAGAGATATACCAAATTCAGTGTGGTTCTTGGTAATTATCCATATGAAATGATCCCAGTAGTGTCTGGCGTCTCAGAGTTGGGTAAACATTTGATGAATTAATGAATGAGTACATTAGTGAACAAAAAGGAGGGACACCCCCACCTGACCCCAAAGGGAAAGCTTCTGTCCTTGCACAGACATTGCTAGTCAACACGCAGGGCCACCCCAGCCTGTGCCTGACCTGGGGGAGAGGGTGGTGATGGTGATGGAAAGGTGGTGGACAGAGGGCGGGTTAAAAACCTGGCTGTGGTGGTAGAGCTGGGGTGAGAGGCAGAGGAGGGAGAAGCCACGAGAGTTAGGAGCGTGTGTATGAATAAGGGCGAAGGGTGAAGTGAAGCACAGAACTCGGGGCCTCGTGTGACCCTGATGAGTAATGAGTAGTCCATAAATCGTGCGTGACCGATGGCTCCACACGAGTGAGTGTGTTCCCTTATGAAGTCCTTGTGTCTCCACAACACTGCTTTTGTCTCTGATTCAGGCTACACATATTTGTTTCCTCAGCCATGGCTGTCCTGTCCTTTCCAAGCACCATCATGTGTCTTGCTCCATGTAGTCACCTAATATTGACCGGGTGCCCACCCCGTCCCAGGCGCCGTTTACCATGGCCATCGCTGGAAGCAGCTAGAATGCAGGCAGGAGTTTGGTTCTAAACCCAGTTATATGATTTATGATTTCCTTCTTCTCTCTGAGTCTCAGTTTCCTCATCCACAAGATGGGAAGGATAGTGCCAGCTCTGCTGAGGCTCAAATGAGAGTATGGATGACAGTTCCTTGACAGGTAGATGGGTGATACTAGGAGTTCCTACAGCCAATTTTGCAGGTAATTCTGGATGAGTTTTCCAGTGGGTGATTCTTTCCTTCCAGTGTCTCCGAAGGACACCTCAGAGGTTTCCATCCTACAAAACGGCACTGTTCTCGCCACATGCCCACTCAGTGGGGTCCAGACCGCTACTGGCAAGGGCACTCAAGGTTGGTGGGTAAGTAACGAGGTGCTGACTGATTCAGCTCTAGGTCTGATTTCTTTCAAGGCCTCTCCATATGACCAGACAGCTTACAAAGAGCAAATGCTTTTAAGACATGAAGGAATAAAGTCATTCTCTTCCTGGTGCTGTCCCTTTGTGACTTTAAGCAAACTGTGTCTGGGCCTTTGTTGTTTGAGGGGAAAGGTATAAGGGGCTCCCCCAGAGCTTCTCCTGCACATATAGAAACCGAGGCACGGACACCAAGGTGGCAGAGGCAGGGAAAGCATTCGGACCTGTACGTGGAGAGGAGGGGGACTGGGGAAATGGCTTGCCGGGCTCAGTGGCAGTGAATAGGAATCATTCTGGGAAACCAGTACTAATTTAGGGCACTGATCAGGAAAAAACACACTGAAAATAACTAGTATTACCGATAGTAGACACAGTCCCTCAACCCGTGTCAAAGACTAGATATCATATAGTACTTTTCTGTCCATTATCTCATTTGATCCACATAAAACTCCAAGAAAGAAAGTACTATTCCCATTTTATAGATGAGGAAACTGAGGCCGATGAGATTTCAGTTGAGCAAGTACTTGAGCCCAGGTTCTCAGACTCTCACCACTCTCTCTGTGCACGACAATCTTAACGCTTCCTTCAGGCTCTTAAGTACTGAGATTTATGTTCCTGGTCTTTTCCAAAATGTGATGCCATACATTTAATTATTACCTTGGAGCTCATGAAAAAACAGACAAACTTCTGTGCATTCATTCATCAATCTGTATTTATTCAGCTTATATGTCCTGAGGACGTGTTATAGCTCATCAGGATCCCTGACTCCCACTTTTGGGCGCTGGACAGTGTGATGTTTAGATTTTAAAATTACGTGCACAGGTCTATGTAAGAGTAAAGAGTAAAAACTAAGTCCCTTCCTCTTATTCTTGATACTCTGTCCCTCAGGGCCTCTCCTAGACACAACCACTGTTGCCAGTTCCTTGTGCATCCTTCACACATAGTCTGTGCATATGCAAGCACACACGCACACACTCCTGCGTGAGCACATGCATGCAGGAGTGTGTGTCTCTTCTTCCAAAATGGTAACATAGTATATGTACTGTTTCTGTATCTTAGCTTTCTGTCTCCATACCTGATTTTATCAGGGAGATAGCTTCATATTAAACACAGTCATGCCAATCTTTCTAAGTGACTGATTAGCATTTTATTTTATTTAACCTACATTTCACTTTAAGACTACTTGCCCATTGGTGGCCTTCTGCATAGCTTTCATCGTCTTGCCACTTTCGTGGTCCCAGGCCTGCTCTCTGTGGTGGCCAGAGGGTGTGCCTAGACTGTTACTGTGCAGCATAATTTCCTCATGAGGTCTCATGTTCTGTCCCAGAAGTCCTGACAGGAGCTTGTCCAGTCTGCACTCTGGGTCCTGCGGGGAGCTTCCCTCCTCCTCTCCCTGGCCAGACGGAGCTCTCCCTGTCAGCTCCCTGACACCTCAGAGGAGAGGGAGCCTTTCCTGCTGGCTCATTCAAGCCTCAACAGTACCTTGGAGGGATTTGATGCAGTAGACATCGCTGGGGACAGAGAACTGAGGTATGACATTTTTATTCTAAGTCTGTATTAAGTAGCTATTTGACTTTGGGCAAATGCCAGTGTCTCTCTGGGCCTCAGTTTCACTATCCATGAAGTGGCTCTAGCTCATATCTAGCATCCTTTCCAGTGCGTCTGTCTCTGAACCCTTGAGTCTCCCTACATCCCAGAATTAACAGAGCACCCTGCAGAGGGTCAGCCCCAGCTGGGCTGTGGGTGAGCTCCACGGGGCTTGCTGACTTGGTGAGCCTCTCCTCTCACTGATCTCGGTGATGCAATATTGAACTCAGGCAAGTCTGGCCTTGCTCTCCCCTGGATCCGGCGTGATTCGGGGCCTGTAGCATGGCCTCCCCACCAGCAAATGAGCTGCAAGACACCTTTCTTGGCAATGGGCTTAGCAAGGGCTCCGGGAAGGTCTGATTACTCATGTGTTTTGCAACGGCAGCAAACTCCTGGCTGAGAAGAGGAGGCAGCAAGCGTGGCTTCCTTCCTGAATGAATGACTTCAGCGTTATAAATGACTAATCAGTTCAGCATGGAGTGGAACTGGGTGGTCGAGTTGGGGCTGGGGTGACAGCGAGGCAGATGGCACTGGGTACTGAGTAGGCTTAGGAGAACAGAACTGGGGTCACAGGTCCTTCCCAGATGCCAGTCTCCACTGTCGCCTGGGGCCCGTCTACCTGGGACATCTTAGCTGTCAGCAAATTGCCAACTTCCCCTCTAGCCTCAGGTTTGGTTCTGCAGAAGGAAAGCTAAACGCTTACACAGAAATCCAGGAGTGATATCTAAAACGCACAAGTTTGTATGATATACTCTATTGTGTACAAGAAGGATTTTTGAAATGAGCCTGTTACCAGGAGAAGGCATGAAGGTGGGGGGTGTTCTCTTTGCCACACTTCTGGGACAAGAACAGCAGACGGAGGACTTCCTCCCTAGTTCGTTTCCTCTGCTTTCTTATCGCAGGCGGCCTATTGCAGATTCTCGGGTTTATGGGGACAGGAGGGAATGCTTCTCCCTGAAAGCAAGGTCTCCGGCTCCGCAGCCGTCCATCCCCCTCTCCTACCGTTTCCAACAGTGATTAGACAACTGCCCTTTGCTCTTTGCTTTTAGCAGTGGCTCCGGGCATGCCTGGAATGTCCTGGCCTCACCTGGTCTATTCCAGAAGCCATGAAACAAGATCTTTCCATCTGGGCACTGGGTTCTGTGAGGAGTCTCCCTTCTCCTCTCCCTGGCCAGGCTGAGCTCTCCCCATCAGTCCCCTGACTCCTTGGAGAGGAAGGATGCTTTCTGTGACCTCCTTCCCCTGACTTCATTTTAAAATTGCTCTCCGGACTGACACACAAGACATGTGGCTTCAGCCTGTGCCATTTGGAGTGCGGGCTGTAGGAAATCTCTGAGCATCCTGTGTGTGTCGGTCCACCTGCCTTTGGCAACATGTACTGGACCTGTCTCTGGTTGCTTGTATTGGGATGCTTTCCCCGGCCCTTTCACAGTCAACCAACTCACGGAGGGGTCTCTAAATTTTCTGTTCCACCATCTCTCTTTTCCAGGGCTTTTTAAGCCAGTATGTCCTCTTGAGGTTGAAGAGACTCACCATTGAAAGCAGGGCTCTGCCCAATGTAGACACTTATTGTTGAATGAATGGGTTGCTGAATAGTTCTTAGCCTGGGCATTAACATATTTCCTTTGCCTTCAAATCTCTCAAATTGCCTTTGGCTACATATACTTGGACCAGCTGCTCAGTTCTCAGTCACTTTCTTGGGCACATCTTCCTCCATCCTTCTTGAGACAATGGCAGCAAAGTTCATGTCAGGGGACCCCGTTGCTTACAAGTCCACCAGCTTCCCAGCCTGACTGAGAGGAGTTGGACTTTGTGGAAATCATCTCTTTTTTAAAAATTATTTATTGATTTGCAAGAGAGAGGTCAATTTGTTGTTCTGCTTATTTATGGATTCATTGGTTGATTCTTGTAAGTGGCCTGACTGAGGATTGAACCCACAACCTTAGCATACTGGGATGGCATTCTGACCAACTGAGCAACCTGGCCAAGGCTCTGAAAGTCATCTTTAACTAAACTTTTTAATAATTTAAAATGAGTTGCCCTATTTGGCCCTTTTCTAGAAATTTCCCCTACAGATTCACTTTATATGCTCAGGGTAGGCTGAGAGGATCTTCCCAAGAGGGAGGCACATCCCAGAGTAGCAGGGCTTCCCAAGCATGAAGTGAAATTTGGCTTTTCTCTCCCAGGACCTCTAAGCTGGATACCCTAAATCCCAGTGTGAAATGCCCCAAGGAATGCTCCCTGTCCCTCCCTGCTCTGCCCCCTGCCTCTGGGCTCTGGGCCTTGGGTTTCTGCCCTTTCCCGCGTGGGCTGCTCCTTTGGCCGAGGGGAGGGCAGGCCTGCTCCTCACAGAGAGGTTGTGCCTAAGGACGGAATACACACAAATTAGCAAGGGGCAGAGACCAACCTGTCTATTTCCTGTAACTAGAGACAAAAGCTAACACATTGCCTGCTTTAAGATTAACAAACTATTTGACTAAAGAGATTTTGTGCTTTTCTGTTCCTCACCCCATCCCCTTCCTTTCGGGTGCTTTTCACACTAAGACACCGAATTCACAGGGTGTTTTTGTCTTTAGAAATCCTTTCTCAGGCAACTATGTCAAGAATGTTTTCATACTTTTGGATTGGACGGGGAGGGAGATAAAAAAAGGGCTTAATCCCCCAAGATGGGTATTGCTCGGAAAACAGACATGCAAATGTTGCACTTGTCACCCCCTAAAATGTTTTCTTTATTCTTGAGAGTTATGGCATACTGCCTGCTGAGCCTGGGAGACCTGACGAGTGAAGGAGGGAGCCCGGAGGTGGGGTGAGCGAAGTGTGGGAAAGGGCGGGCGGCAGAGGCAGAGGCACGTGCCAGATAAGCGGGACAGCGGGGACAGCCGCCTGTGCTGGTACATCAGCTATCGCTCCCGGCCCCTCAGGCCGCGGGAGGTTGGAGCTTGCCTTCCAGGAACTGGAGACAGCGATAAGGGAAAAGCCAGATGCATACTCATGCACAGGCTCACAGACATCCTTCTGTCTGCTCTGCAGGCGAGGGGTTAGCTGGTGTCACTTGGTGCTCCTGCCACCTGGCTATATAGCTTATACCTACCTGCCAACCGGAGTTTAACAATAGAGACAGTGAAAGATCAAGAAGTCGTCTTGCCTGCGGAAGCCACCTGAGGCTCGTAGTGCAGAATCTCTCTAGATTTTCCTCCACCAAGGAACCTCGGATGGGATGGGGGTAGAGTGAGCAAGCGCTTCCTGTGGGCTACTAAATAATTGCAGAGCACCTCATGAGGCCTTGATGTCCCTAGGTATGAGTTCACAGCTCTGTGGGAGAGACAGACGAGAAAACATACATGCTAAAGCCAGGCAGCCTGAGCTGAATGCAGAAGGAGAGGTGCAAACATCCCCCACCCCCAAATATGGGTAAAATATTTATACCAGATGAGGAAATTGCTTTAAATATTTTACTGCATCTGTAGCTCTAGAGAAGAGCTGGTCTAAATTTTTTAGGTTTAGGTTTCTCATTTCCCAACCCTTTGCCTAATGCAAGTATAGACACAGGGCAGGAAGTGGCCTGCTCCGCATGGTCGGAGGCGCTGGGGCTGCGCACGGGTCTCCCAGAGGCTGAAGGAAGCACTTGGGGCCGGCTGCTATCCGACCTCTCTCTGGGCTATTGTTCTGAGGATCAAATAAGGTAATGGTTAGGATTACATTTTGTACATTATAAGTCAGTAAATAACTAAAAAGTAGTCTTATTTCCTTGGGAATTATATTGTAGCCTTGAAAACACTAATGATGCCTTCAATTGACTGAGATTCTGCTATGTTCCAGGCTCTGTCTAGGGACTTAACCCATGTTACAGCCAACTAGAATGTAAGCTTGATGAGGGCCGGGACTTGGCTTTGCTCCTTGCTGTAGTCCCAAGGCCCAGAAGAATGCTGATTATGTAGTTGTTCTCCATCAGGTATAGTTTAGAGCAGGGGTCTCAAACTCGCGGCCCGCAGGCCGCATGCGGCCCGCCGAACAATTTTGTGCGGCCCGCAGACTAATCCACGAAGTTCAAAATATTTTGGATAAAATTAAGTAAGCCTAGGGGCCTACTTGTATTTTTCATTTCTCTAGCATCTAGCTAGATATTAGCTTAGTTAACAGCAGTTGTGATGCGAACTACAGTTTCTGGTCGTTTTGTGACACTGAGTAAACTGCATGTACGATTGTGCTTGTTGTACTGATTTTTTTTTTGTTTTCAACTGCAGTGAGAAAAGTGTTGTGTAACAGTTGCCTTTTGTAGACCTAGTGCGGCCCACCGAACGGCTGTGATCTTGCTCTGCGACCCACATGCTGAGTTGAGTTTGAGACCCCTGCTTTAGAGGTAGAGAAAGTAATTTCTGACCCTGGCAGCCTACCAAGGCACTGGCCGTGCTCTACCAAGGAGCAAGAGGAGTAGCCTGCTCTCGGGCCCACTGTCAGCTACTGGTGAGCTGGGATGGGAACTCAGTCCATTGGCCTCTTTCCACGATGCCCAGGCTGACCTAGGCCCCTGGGTCATCTGTCTCCTGACTTTATTGGGCTTAGCTGTCCCTGGCAAAGGAGGCTCTAGCACCAGGAAGATGTGAAATCCTAGGGACAGCTTCAGGGACAGGCAGCCTCTCCTCGCCTGACTCTAAGCACAGTGCAGAAGGCCATCCCCAATGAACTGCACAAATGTTCGAGTTTTTCTGTTCAGAAAAAAAATGGAACAATATCTATGGTAGGCAGAAAAAAATGGTACCCCCTAAGGTGTTCACAACCTAATTTCTGGAACCTATGAAAATGCTATGTTACATGTCAAAGGGGAATTAAAGTTGCTATCCAGCTGACCTTTCAATGGGGAAATTGTCTTGGCTGATCCAGGTGGGCTCATTGTAATCACAAGGGTCTTTATAATGGAGATGAGGGAGACAGGAGAGCCAGTGTTGGATAAATGTAACAGCTCACCTGCTCATTGCTGACTTTGAAGATGGAGGAATGGGCCACTGGGGGGGGGGGGGGGGAGAAAGAAAAAATGCAAGCACCTTCTAGAAGCTGGAAAAAGCAAGAAAACATTCCTTTCTAGAGCTTCCAGAAAGAAAACAGCATGGCCACCTGCTTGGTGTGAGTCCAGTGAGACTCATTTCTGATTTCTGAGCCCCAGGACTGTCAGATAATACCTTCATGTTGTTCTTTCAAGGCACTGTAGTGGCGTGTTCCAGCAGCAAGAGCAAACTAACACAGCCTCTAACGAGGAGCAGGCTCAAGCAGGGCGAGCCTGTGCCTTGAACTCCAGGGACAGACGTTGGCGAAGCAGACACAATGCTCTGGGTCTTTCTGGAAACCTCCTTTTCGGTCACCCTCTTACTCCAGCCATGGTGTGGCACTTGGATGGTCACCGGCTTCAAGCTGCTTTGTGGAGGTGCCGGGGCTCACTTCACTCTGGACCACCTCCTCCACGCTCTGTCCGGGACTTTCTGCTGCATGGCACTGACATTTACCAATGTGCACCTTGGAACTGCATGGGACCACCTCGACCAATAAAGGACAGGAACGTACAGATAAATGCTTCCCGTTATGACCCCTCAGGTGGACAGTTCTAAGATGCTTTTCACAAAGCTCTTTAGAAGTTCCCGAGGAGTGAAGCACTCATATTCCCGGCAGGAGCTGCCTTAGTAAGACACCCCCCATCCCCCCACCCCCCGTGAGGGCTTTTCCCTCTGCCTTCCTTGCTTTCCTCTCACCTGACCTCACTCCTGCCTTGGGATCATCACCTGAACAAATACCTGCATGGAAACCTTTGTTTCCAGCCCAGCTTTTGGAGGAAACGTTTAAGGCAACATGCTCAAACAGAACAGCTGCTCATCTTGTACGTGCTCACAGGTCTCTCCTGGCCCTGGCCTCACAGAGCTGTGGGGAGCTCCTGAGGGCACAGGGACGAGGCAGCAGCGAGCCCTGGGCCCTTCCCAGGGCAGCACAGGGTGGACAAGCCTGTCCTGGGGTCTTGGCTGTGGATACTACCTGGACTAATTAGAGGTGAATGAGGACTGGAGGGAGAGTGTCCGGTCTCTTGGGGACATCAAAGGTCCTGCTTGTTTAGTCACCCAAGTCCCTTGACTCTGGTAGGAGTCCTTCAGAGAATACCAACTGTTCCTATCATTCAGAACAGATGTTTTTCTGATGAATTTAATTGCATTATTAGCAACCAGGCTACAAAACGGGTGACTTGAGAGCGGCCTGGGCTGGGCAGCTGTTCCCAGGGCTGGCCGAGCCTGCCATTGCGGCGGGCTCCTTCCCCGCCCCCGCGAGGCTGCTCCGTGCTGCGGATAGGCCGAGCTGCCTGTCTGAGGCTTTCCCACCAGCCATGCCCAGAACAGATGGAAATGGATCTCTCTGGGCATCTCCAGCTGATGTGGATTTCACAGCGGGCGGAAGAGCGTGAGGGGGAGCAGACAACCCAGCCCCTTCCCACGGCCACTCGGAGGCCACACTGGTTGTTCAGCTGTCCACCCTCACTCCTGTGAAAGGGGTGGGGCTTGAGATTGGGGGATCTGTTTCAGAGGAGGTGAACCTAGAAGCTAGGAATACAAAGCACCCCAGTTCCTTATGGTTTTAAACCTGAGCTCCAAGGAACCCTGGCGGGAGGGGGGCGGGCTAAGGGGGGTGCCTTACCATCACTGCTTCAACCAGAGCAGGGTTTCTTTCCAGCCTCATGTATAGCACCGCTGCAGAAAGGCTGGACTGCTTGTGGGTCCCCAGTGCCCCTCCCCCCACTTCCTGCCTTCCGGCCTCTGCTCTCTGCTCCCATCCCAATCTCCCTTCCGCACAAGCACGTCTACCTCACTCCTCTAGACCCGGCTCAGATGCATTTTCTCCGGGAAGCTGCTCCCCCCTCCCTGATAATCCATTCCTCTTTCCTCTGAAGTCTCCGAGGGCTCCATCTGCATGCTCTAATGGAACCAGTCACTTGATGTCTGGGATAACTACTTCTGTCCTTAGTCATGTCTCCCTCCAGACTGGGTCCTCTGCAGAGCAGGGAATGGCTCCTTTTTGGCTCCACAGTCCTCATAGGAGGTGCTTGGTAAAATGTCTTTTTGGGTTTGGTTAGTTTTATTTTTACTTTTAATGAATGCATGGGAAAAAGCTACTGTCAGAAGGCGCTACTCTGCCCAAAGACCCTCTCTTGGTCTGCTTGAACTGCTATAGCAAAATGCCACAGGCCTGGTGGCTTAAATAATAAACACCTATTTCTTGCAGTTCTAGAGGCTGACAGGTCCAAGATCAAGGTGCCAGCTCAGGCAAGCGCCCCTTCCCTGGTTTGCAGGATGGTGCCTTCTTACTGTGTCCTCACATGGTGGAGACAGAAGGCTCTGGTCTCTTCCAAATATCAGCACATTGGGGATTAGAACTTCCAGATATGACGGACAGACGGACACACACACACACACACACACACACACACACATCCATTGTTGCCTATTTTGTAATCATAACAGTCTCTGAATTAGATACTGGGAATTCTGTTTATAACAACCTTCTCTTGAGTCCCTGCGGTGTGACAGGCACTGGGCTGGGAACTGGAGGGAGGTGTTTGGTGGGGAGTGAGCCCAGTGCCTGCCCCCTGGGAGCTCCCAGTCCTGCAGAGTGGCTGCTGTGCACTCAGATCTGCAGCCGTGCATCTTGTCCTCAGGGCTAGGATGGCCGGGGGCAGGAGGTGGTGTGGCTGGGGTGTGACAGGCATGGGTGGGGAGGCCCACTCCTGCTACCCCAGCCTTCCGTGTTTCTGCTACTTTGTTTCCTGGGCAGGGGTGGGAGACGGAAACTGTTTCTCGTGGCCTAAGGGACTGATGGCCCTGGGGATGTCTTCAAAGAGGATTTAGTCAAATTTCCTAATTTGCATTTGGGGAAACTGAGGCCAAGAGAAGTCAAGCAGCTCCCTTTGGGCCCCATGAAGCAGAGCAGTGATTCAGCCTGTCTTAGACCTCAGGGTTTGCGTGATTGCTCTGAAGGAGTCGAAGAACATGAGGAGGGAGGGGTGCCCTGCTGCCAGCAGCACATCCACGGAGATAATCTGTCAAGGGAATGAAAGAAAAAACAGTAGTGAACAAGCCATCTATTCTTGTCTGAGCCATTTTCCCATGTCAGGAGCAGACTGCTGAAAAATTTAGGTTTCTCCTTTCATGTTTCCTTTTACCGCTCTCTGGACAAAATGCCCCCCCCCCCCCTTTTCTTTGGTAAGATCCTGCCCAAAGCTGTAGAAAAAAGAATCTCTCAAGAACATATATATCTATCCATCGATATACATTCAGCCCCTGACGGTGACACGGAACTGTAGTGCCTCTTAATTACCCAGGAAGTGACAAGGTCAAGAGGTGTCTGAAAGCTGCCTTGTGGTCCCGAGCATTGATTCCTCACCATTGTCGCCGCCTCGCGAGCTGGAGTGGGGGGCTACGGCGCCTGGTTTTTGTCCACTGTTTGGATTTCTTCCTTTCTTCTTTCCTCATTCATTTTTTTTTTTTTTTAATTTGAAAAGAAACTTCTGGCATTTTGGGTATTGACTGAAAATTCCTAAAAGCAGGACACATTTCAGGTTGGCTGACCAATCATAATGGCTGCTTGGGTGCTGGGGTGGATGGAGGTCAACTTCTTACAGATACACCCTCCCCTCAGGCCCCCATTCTCAGCTCCTCTCCCTCTTTCTTCTTATTATCTTTGGACTTCCCAGGAGAAAATGACAATTAAAGAAAGATTTTAATGCCCACGAGTAGTTACTGGCTGTATTTGTGATGCCTAGAAAACCTGTGCCTTTTGTACTTCACGTCAAGTTTTGAGGCAGATAGTGGTATTCTTTTAAGGAAGGGAACTGAGGTTTTGAATTATAGTCATCAGGAAATATTATGACAAAAACAGAACCAAAGATCCTTCTAGAAACTGATCAAAGTTTTAAAAATTCTTGGGCAGGGTTTTTTACTTGTATTTGGGGATAAAGAAACCAGAGCCTTCTCTAGAGATGTCAGGGAAATTAGTGCACAGAGGTCTCCCTGAGTATTCTGAATATTATGTTCTTCATAAAAACTGTGGAAAGTAATTACATCACCAGAACAGAGAAGTAATTAATCTTTAGGCTGATATTAGAGGACTTATTCAAAATGTTACCAAGTCCTACTGGATGTTAAAATTAAAAAAAAAAAGTTATTTATTGGTTTTAGAAAGAGAGGAAGGGGAAAAGAGAGAGAGACAGAAACATCTGTCTGTTTCTGTATGTGCTCTGGCTAGAGATTGAACCCACAACCTTTGTGTATCCAGAGGACACTCCAACCAACCAAGCCATCTGGCCAGGGCAATGTTAGAATTTATACTACAAAGAAAAGTCAGAGCCTATAGCATGCAGGCCTCTAATTCTTTATTTTTCCATGTCAGAGAGGAGCTTACTGTGCAGACACAACTTTGGAATCTTCCAGAGCTCTTTCTGGGGCATAGCATTTTTCTCTTCATTGTACAAATGACACCTTGAAAATTTAAGGCTCCATGTCTAATGTTCAACATTGAAAGAATCTGTAGTAAGAGAAAACTTAACTCTCTTTAGAGAAGTCTTGGATTTTCTTCCCAACCTCCCTGCTTTTCATCAAGGTTTGAAATGTACCTACAATAGATAAGCCAGAACTTTGGCTTTATGTTTTAAGATACAAAAAAAAAACAGAACAACACGTTGGGAGTTGGGAGGCAGGTAGAGGTTTAGTTTTATTCTACACCTGATCTGTGCAAGCCATATTCCCTCTCTAGACCTTAATTGTTTTCATCTGAAAAAGGAGCAGTTGGACTGGCTGACCTCCCATCCAGTTGGAACTCCAAGAACAGAAACAAGAACATATTGACATCTACTTTTGAAAGCTAGTAAAAATTCATCATGCTTTAGGTTAGGGACAAATTAAAACATAACTGGCTCTTTGTCAACTGCAAGTATTGACTGCACAGGACTTGAGATTCAGACTGAATTAAGTATTCCCAAAGTCAGTTCCCATGGTGAGAAATAGATTGTGAATAGATAGGCAAGACACAGAAGCTGTTGAATAAACACTGAACAATTAAATATATTAACATGATGCAGACACCCAGGTATGAGTATGTCTTATAGCTCTTGTTGCCAGGCTGATATCTATCTATCTATCCATTCAACAATTCATATACATTTCATCCACGCACCTATCCATGCATCCCTCCACCCATCTACCTATGAACTCACCAATCTGCCTGTCCGTCCATCTCATTCACCTGTACGCTACATGGGAGGTAGGGATGAGTACAATAACGAGGGTTAGAAGAGTGCCAAGAGAAATTCCTTCTAGCTGGTGACATTACAGAAGGCTTCATGGAAGAGGTGGCATTTGAACTGAGTTATGAAGAATGGATAGTGTGTAAAGAAGAAGGAAGTGTGAAGGAGACAGCATAAGCAAAGTCACAGAAATAGGACAGGACTGTGCTTGCCTAGGGCACACAGAGTAGTCAAGAAAGAGGGTTGAATAAGAGGACTGAAGAAATCTTAACTTAGGAGATTGAGGCAATTAAGGAGAGACGCCAGGAGTGTTTTGAAAAGAACTTCCAGTCAGCCATTTTTACAGTAGAGAAAGTGCGATGAGAACGAAGTTAAGGAGGTAGGAGAGGTGGAGAGCCACTGGACAATGACTAGCACATTTTGTTATGGGAAAGGATGTGTGAATCAAATATGAAGAAAAAGCAAAAGGAAACTCTGTGTATTGTATAAAGTTTTACAAGGGCCTCACATTCAGTCTCTAAGTTCTACAAGCAACTCTTTATAGAACTTTGCAAAATCAAGGAGACTTTATTTCGTAAGAGACTCATTAAGGAGTGGGAGGCAGAAGGGTGTGAAAGGAATTTTACTGTTTTTGTGTGAGACGAGAGCCTTTCCACCTTCCTGCACCTGGTCCTCTTATGTTATTTTTTTGGAACAGCAAAATGAAAGTTCAAGTGGGTGGAGTCCACTGCTGTTCCCTGAGCCAGATGGGTTTCCAGCCCTGAAGCGCCCTGTGGACTGAGGACTGGAAGGAGCAGAGACACGGGCTGGAAGACTGTCCCTTGCTTCTCTGTAGGTGCGTACCTTGAGAGTTGCAATACTTCTTTAAAATAGTATCATCAAATATTCACAGTAGGATTAATTACAATGAAATAGGAAAAAAGAAGCTAAGCCCAAACATTAAGTTTCCCGAACATGCTGGCTCTTTCACAGAGCATGTCATTTTGTCCCTCAGATAGCCCACTGAAGTTGGAATTATTTCCCCTGTTTTGCAAATAAGAAAGGATGTTCCAAACTCAACACATTGGATGACCTTTAATAATTTACTCAACAATTTTCTGCTTTGGTTATTGTGGAACTCTTAGAGACAAGGATTCCTGACTGCGGCGGGCTGTTAAGTAACGAGCATATATTTCTATAACCGTATTTCTGTAGAAGGGGGGTGGCAGGTTATAGATGAGAGGAAGTGAGTGTTGGAGGAAAATATGAGGGAACAGAGAGAAATGGGAGGCAGAGTAACCCTGCAAGTTCCTTCAATGTGTTCCTTACAAGTGGGGGAGGGGTGAGAGGGGCGGAGGAAAGATGAGCCCAGCTGTGGGGGTGACTGGACCAGATGACCTCAGTGCCCTCCAGCTGCCTAGCCCACACTGTGTCCTGTGGCTGGGGAACCTAGCAATCACAGTGGGCGGCAAAGCAAATAATGCTTTGTTGGTTTTGCTAAAAGAAAATAAGAGAAACACTGTTTAGTCCCATGTGCTGAGCCAGCTGATTTGTAGCCCCACGCTGGGCCCTGATCCTCTGCTCTTAAGGTACCTTGAGTGTTCAAGTGAAGGAGATCCAGGCTTTTCAGCTGTGGTGCCTTTTTCTTTTCTAATAATTTATAAACAACAAATGCCCATTCAAGGGCCAGAATATTTCTCTCACCCTGAAAGTTTGCTCGGGGTCCTTCCCGGTCAATCCTCACCTCCATGTTAATCCCCTAATGCCACGATCTGATTTCTATCACCATTGGTTAGATTTGACTATTGTTGTGTTGCATGTAAATGCAACCATGCACAATGTTCTTCTCACAAAGCACGATACTTTTGAGATTCATCCATGTTGCTACATGTCTCAGTTCAAGCATTCATTTTTGTCAATAAGTAGTATTCCATTGTATGAATATAGAGCCCCTTATCTATCTAGTCTCGGTTTTTTTTGCAATATTGGCCCAAAATAAAAAAAGCTACGCCGAACATTTTTCTATGAGACTTTTTGTAGATATATGTTTTCATTTCTCTTAGGTAAATTCCTATGAGAAGAAGTGCTAGGTTGGGGGTAGATGCGAAGGCGTGCTGGAGTAGACAATACTGGCCAGCAAGAGGCAAATCCGCTCTCAGTGAGGTCATACAGGCAGCTTGAAATCGGCCTGTATTCATGCCAAGAAAATCAGCAAGTGCCACAAATCAGGCAGGGTTCTCCCCACCCCTTACCCCCAGGAACCCGTTGTTAAACATTTAGCAGTACACCACTGGGTAGATACATTTACCTTTTAATAAAGCTATCAGTTTTTCAAAGTGGCTGCACCATCTCACATTTTTTCCAGTGTTATATGGGAGTTCTAATTGCTCCATGTTCTTCTCAACATCTGGTGGTGACAGTTTTTAATTTTGGCCATTTTGATAGTTGTGTGGTGGGTATCTGTAGTTTTAATTTGCATTTTTCTAGTGGCCAATGATGTTGTGGGCTTCACATGTGTTTATTATGGTTGTTTGTGTATCTTTTGTAAAGGATCTGTTTAGTCTTTGACCATTAAAAACAAAATTGGGTTGTCTTTTTATATTGAGTGGCAGGTGTTCTCTATACAGGGGTGGGAAAAAGTAGGTTTACAGTTGTGAGTATATAACATACAGTTTATTCTTGTATTATTACTATTTATTTATTAATTTGTATTTTTCCATATAAACGATCATAAACCTACTTTTTCCCATCCCTTGCATATTCTGTGTGTAAACCATTTGTCAGATACGTGTTTTATGGATATTTTCTCTTAGTCTGTGGCTGCCTATTTATTCTCTTGATGGCTATAATGTTTTCTGAGCAGACATTTAAAATTTTGATGACATATTGTTTATCAGTTTTTTATTTATGATTCATAGTCTCCATGTCCTCTCTAAATGACCCTCTGCCTAGAGTGGCTTGCCTTCCTTATTGCCTCTGTCAAGGGGACCACGTATTCCTCACGGCCCAACATAAAGCTCACCTCTGTAGGGACCCCTTCCTGCTCTTCCACTAGCAGCATCCTTGACTCAGTACCCCACTTATTTCATAGCCCTCTGACCATGCGATGATGGAACTGTCCCTCTATGGGTCTTTCCAACCTACTTGACTGAGACTCTCATGTGGGGCCTGTGGGCCTTCTGGATTGTATTCTGCCTTTGCCCCTGCCGCTTGTCTCCGTCAGCACCCCACTAGGTGCCTGGCCCAGCAGGTTCACTAACTGAATGCTACTCACTGAGGGAATTAACTTGAATGTAACCAGGGCCTCATGGTTGGCTTCTTTGTCCTTTGATTATGTTGTAATGCTTGAGAATGATTGATTGTGGATCAGAAGACAGGGACTGTTTATTTCATAAAACAAAAGTGAGTTTGAAAGATTCTACCAGGTTCTACCAAAGTCAGAGCATTGAGGATCCTCAGTGAGAATCAAGTGGGATTCTGCTCTGAGAAGGTGAAGGCAGGTCTTGTGCGTGTGTGTGTGTCGGGGAAATGGGACGAGAGGGTACGTGCATGGAATGTAACCTGAACTGCATCTTAAAGCGCTGGACTTGTGGTCAAACAAGCCTAGGGTCAAGCGTGTTTATAGCTATATGACCTTATGCAAGTGATTTTACCTCTTTAAGTCTCAGTTTCTTCAGGTATAAACCAGGAACAATAATACTACCCATCTCACTGGTTGTCGTTGGAATTAAAGGCAAAGAAAGTACATAAGACAGCTCTGAAAATGCTGAAGTTTCCGGAACCCTTCCTGACCCTTGGGTTTGGGCAGCTCCTGTAGGAAATGCTTGGTGGGTTCCTGGCTTTGTGGGGTTTTACATGTGTGATTGACTCCCTGTGACCTTCAGCTTCACTGTGCTATTTTCCTGGGCAGTTAGAAGCAGCTCTAGACCTGCCGAGTTGGAGGGGCCCTGTGGAATCCACACGGAAGCTGAAGGAAGAACCCCAGGAGCGCTCTCCACCCCACGGAACCGAGTGCCGCCCCAGGATCAGAGGGCATACTTTTTGCCTTTTCTAATTGTGTTTAGTGACTGTCAAATGGTTGCCAGAGTGGGCTGTGATCAAGCCTTTTGTAGCCATCAATAAATAGAAAGCTGTGGGGGTGGGTCTTGGCTAGAGATTGGCAGCCCCCCCACAATTACAGACTCAAAGGTGGAGGGTGGACATGATGGAGAGTGCCCCTAAACCCACATCCCTTTGACAGTTCCATCAGAACCGAACAGCAGAAGCTGCCACCCTGAGCAAGCTCCTTCTCCCCATTAAGCAACATCTCCCAGAGTCCAGTGTCCCCGTGGTAAACTGGGGGTGAAAATAACCCTCCCCACCATTCCTCAGGGTCTTTTCAAAATGTGTGTGTGGGGGGGGGGCAGTGGGAGTCAGGTGCTTTAGAGATTGCAAATAACTGTATAGGCACATTGTGTGTGCAGCCATGAGGGGCTGCCCCTAGGGTTCTTTTGTTCCCTCATTCATTTATTCATTCCACATGTATTCAGCACCTAGGGGAGCTTCACACTGGGATGAAAAAAAAAACTCCTCGTCGCTGTGTCTAGACGCCCAAGGGTTAAGCAGGCCGCGCGGCCCCCTCGTCCTGCCCGCCCCGGGGCGAGCGAAGGGCGGGAAGGCGGCGCAGCGGGTGCCAAAGTCGGAACCTGCTCCTCGGCAGCGGCTCCCGGCGCGGCCTTGACTCGCAGCCAGGCCTGGCGCGGCCGCCGGCTGTGGAATGTGTGAGAGCCATGTGTCACCGCCCCAGACTGTGGGAAAAGGCTGCTCCGCTCACCTCCCAGCAGCTGCCCCGCGCCCGCCCCGGCTGCGCGGGGAAACAGGAGCCGCCCGCCGCCCTGGCCCCAGGGGCACTTCCGAGCGCGCGCCGCCGCCGCCCCCGCGCTCTCCCGGCCCACCCCGGGGACGCGGGCTGGAGCCGCCTCCGCCCCACGGCCCGGCCGCCGCAGGCAGGCAGGGGGCGGGGGCAGCCAGCAGGGCCCTTTCCTGCCCTCCGCATTCCGGTGCCTGGTTAGCTGGAGCAGTCTCCGTGGCCCTCGCTCAGAGCAGGGCCTGGGGAGGGAAGGCCGGGAGGGGCAGTGGCTGGGGAGGCAAAACAGCAGGGCCTCCCCACCGGGGTATCTGCCACCAGCACCTGCCGGTCAGGCCCGAGGTCAGGCTCAGTGATCAGGAAGCTCTGAGCAGGAGGCCCCTCTGTGCCCCCCCCCTCCAAATCAGAAACAGCATCAACTGGGCTAGGCAGGTGATCTGCACCTCCCTTCGGGATCACCCTACACCCTCTGGTGGACCCACAGCTCCAGCCCCTGCCTGGTGGGAGTGGGCATCAAGCGGAGCTCAGAAAACCCGCAGGCCAAGGCCATCGGAGTCCGGCCCTAAGTCCTGCCATGCTGGCAGACTTATCCAAGGTCACCCTGCAGGTGGAGCAGAGCTACTCCTAAAATTCAAGTCCAGAGCCCCTTCTGCCACACCTCAATGCTCCCCTCCTAGGAATCAGCTCCTGCTCAGCAGCCCAGTGTCCCTACTGAGTTCCCGGCCTTGACTAGAGAAGTCAGGGGTGGGGCTCATGGGGAGGGGTAAACACTGTGTCCCGAGACCCCAGCGGCTTTGCCAAACGTTCGGCTAATGCTGCCAGAGGTCCTACCCCTTTTACCTCAGCCTGACTTCCTGGGGGTCCAGCACTCTCCAAGCCTTCAGTCCTAGGGAATGAGCCCTTCACAGTTGACTCTACGGGTACCTTTCCATTCCTGCACTTTGCTTCTGCTTGTCCATCAATGCCCAGTTCCTAGGTCAGGGAGCAACCAGTCCTGAACACCTGCATCACTTGATTCCTGTGCCTCCTTATGGCATTTGTAGTCACCTGTAACTTATGAGCTACATGACCCCTTCTCTCTTTTACAATTTCATAAGTACAGAGACTATGTTGCCTTCTTTTCTATATCTCTCACGAATAATAGTTTAGGGGTTCTGCTTATGGTATCTCCTCTGTTTATTGGCTGAATGAACTAGCAAATAAATGCTTTTCAAGTGCAATCTATCACTGGCTTACAATTGCACTTACAGGTGTAAGTTTCTTAACCTCTTTAAGTCTCCGTTTACTCACCTGTAAAAAGGGAGACAAGTTCAATAGGTATTGGGTCTGAAGTGACTTACATAGAGTCTGGAACAGAGCAAGTGCTCAAAAAAATACGTATACTTGAAACTATTTAATACACAACTGCTTTTTGGTATACACACAAGATATGCAAATAAGTGATAACTATTTTCTTAAGATTTTTTTTTTAACTTCTTTATTTTAGGAGAAAGAGAGAAAGTAGGAGGAGCAGGAAGCATCAATGCCCATATGTGCCTTAACCAGGCAAGCTGGCAAGCCAAGGGTTTTGAATCAGTGACCTCAGTGTTCCAGGTTGACGCTTTTATCCACTGCGCCACCACAGGTCAGGCAACAACAAAGATTTTCAATGACTATTTCAATGTGGCATGTCTACGTCTTTGTTAGGAGCCCGGTGGTTGGGGAAACTCCTTGTTCTATTGGTGTGGACCACCATTGTGTTTGCCCCTTCCCTTCCCAGTATCCTGCCTTGGGCTGCAGTGATAGAGCCAAGATTGGACATAGAAAAGCAAATATCTAGGCCCAGGTAAGTGTGTGCCCCTAAAGGCACCCACAGCCACACCGGAAAGATTCCTGTCCTCTCAGGACCACTGTTCCTCCCCCATCACTACAGGGCTTTTAACCTCAGATAAGCACAACTTGAGCATCTGCCATGTGCAGGGCCTATACGTTACAGACCCTCATGCTCCTATTTGTGAAGAGTTCATCTCCTTGTTGGAGAAGCAAAATGGGCACACTTAGGGGAAATTACTGAGTTAGCAAGATAGAATGTTACTAATTCAGTATTATCATATGAGAGACAGGTGATAAGTGACGTAGGCTTCTGAGGATGAGGAGAGATGGGATGATGTGGGAGTATTAGTCTGCTTGGGCTGCTATAATAAAATACCAAAGACGGGCCCTGGCCGGTTGGCTCAGCGGTCGAGTGTCGGCCTGGCGTGCGGGAGTCCCGGGTTTGATTCCCGGCCAGGGCACACAGGAGAAGTGCCCATCTGCTTCTCCACCCCTCCCCCTCTCCTTCCTCTCTGTCTCTCTCTTCCCCTCCCGCAGCCAAGGCTCCATTGGAGCAAAGTTGGCCCGGGCGCTGGGGATGGCTTCGTGGCCTCTGCCTCAGGCGCTAGAATGGCTCTGGATGCAACAGAGCGACGCCCCAAATGGGCAGAGCATCGCCCCCTAGTGGGCATGCCAGGTGGATCCCGGTCGGGCGCATGTGGGAGTCTGTCTGACTGCCTCCCCATTTCCAGCTTTGGAAAAATGAAAAAAAATATATACCAAAGACTGGGCAGCTTACACAACAGAAATTTATTTCTTAACAGTTCTGGAGGCTGGGAAGCCCGGAATCAAAGTGCCAACCAATTTGCTTTTTGGTGAGAACTCTTTCTTACCACCTGATTTGCAGATGGTTACCTTCTCCTTGTGTCCTCTCCTGGCAGAAAGAGATTGAAAAAGCAAGAAAGCTCTCAGGTGTCTTTTCTTATTAAAACACTAATGTTATTGGATTAGAGCCCTATCCTTATAACCGCAGTTAACTTTACTTCCTTAAAGGCCCTCTCTCCAAATACAGTTTACATTAGGAGAATTAGGGTATCAACATATGAATGTGGGAGGGACATAATTTGTTCCATAGCCGTGGGGAAAGGGTGTGACTCAGTCTAGAAAGAGAGACCTTTTTGGACGGTGGGTGGAAGGCATGCCTGGTGAAGGGAACAGCTTGGGCAGAAACGCAGAGGCTGTGTAGGCCTGGCATGGCTGGTGCCAAGAGTGTGTTCTGGGTGGGAAAGAAGTTTGAGAAACTTGGGTTACAGCCAGGTTATGGAGGGTTTTAAATGCTGGGTGTTTGGAGGGTTTTGAATTCTGAGCTTGTGCTTGATGTCCCTGGAAAAAGGAGTTGGAGAAGGTTTGGAAGTTGGAGGAGTCCTTCCTTGTTAAATGGCATGGCAACAACAATAAGGCTTTGAAAATGCTTCTCATGGGTACCAGATACAGGGAACTTAATCCTAGTCTGTTGTTGTTGTTTACTTCAATGTAACTGTTGCCATAGTTATTTTTATGATGATTATTATTTTGGTGTGTGACAGAGACAGAGGGAGAGACAGAGAGAAGAACAGACAGGGACAGACAGACAGGAAGGGAGAGAGATGAGAAGCTTTAATGCCTCGTTGCGGCTCCCTAGCTGCTCATCAACTGCTCTCTCATCTGTGCCTGGACCGGGGGGCTGCAGCAGAGCAAATGACCCCTTGCTCAAGCCAGTGACCCTGGGCTCAAATCAGCGACCCTGGGCTTCAAGCAAGTGACCCCTGGGCTTAATCCAGCGATCACGGGGTCATGTCTATGAGCCCACGCACAAGCCAGCAGCCCCACGCTCAAGCTGGTGAGCCTGCACTCAAGCTGGTGACCCCCGGGTCTGCAACCTGAGTCCTCTGTGTCCCAGTTCGACATTCCATCCATACCTGGTCAGGCATAATCCTAATTTTAGACGAGGCGCTGTGGCTGAGAAAGGTCAAGTGACCCAAATACGGTCAGCAGCAGGTTAGGAGAGGCAGGGGGAACAGGTTCAGATATGGTGCATGGCTGGTTTCATAGAGGACCCACCTTCCACTGTCCTCCTTGGCCCCTGAGTACTATGTGGTGAGGGGCTCAAGGAAGGTCCACATGCTGGGCTTGTGACAAGTGGCTTAGAAGTCGGTGAGAACAGAGAGGCAAAAGCGGCTGGAACCTACAGACGTGATCTGGATGAGACCATCGACCTGGCTGGGCAGGACCAGCCTGTGTGAAACTGTTAGGGAGCAGTAGAGTGTGGGTTTGAATTGGGTCCTGAGGAACGAGAAGGATTTGGAATGGATGGGCAGGCATAAAGAAGGGCATTTTCTATCTGTTGGGATATTTTGCTTGCTGTTATCATAGCTGTTTAAGATGGCACTCAGACTGTATATTTAAGTTAATGCTTTAAATTATAACACACCAGATTTGACCAAAATCCAAACAATGACAGTACAGACAGACTGGCAGAAACATCTGGAAGATATTAAGTGTCTATGAGTAGTGGTTATCCTGATAAGCCAAAATCTATGGGCCTGACTTAGAGGGAAACTAACAATTTTCTAGATGAAGAAACTGAGGCTCAGAAAGAATAAAAGCTGCCCAAAGGCACACAGAGAGTAAGTGGCACAGCTGGTTGACCCAAGATCATCTGGCTCTAATATCTGTCCTCTTTCCACCCCCATGATGCTGACACTGGTTCTGTTTGACACTTGGATATCACGTATCCATGTGGTAACTATATTTTCCAACCCCCAAATAGGGACACATGATCTGACAAGTGTGAAGGCACTTATGGGGACAAGAGGCTAGAATGTTTTAAATTAGGAGCATGCCAGCAAATCCAGGACATCTGGTAATCGTAGCTATCTGGGGGCTGCCCACACCCTTGGCACGATACTGGCTTTTGCCATTTAATACTGTTTCCCATTCTGAATGCCCCAGGTCTATTTTTTGGTTGGAGCATATGCCACAGACAAGTGAGAGACATTTAAAAAGATCAAACAACTGGAACAAGATTGCAATGGACATTCTTTTCAGGGCAGCCTAAGGCAGAGAGAGAGCAGGAGAGGGCAGGGAATTGGCAGAGGGTTGGAAGAATAACCCATGGGTTGGTTCTAAAACCCGGGAGGTGTAAAGCACTGTGAGCTGAGGACAGATTACGGCGGGCAGACTTTTCACCAGCATCAGGAATGTTGCTGCCCCTTCATCGCTTCTCTTCCCTGCTCTTCTCTCTTCTTGAACTCCAAATGCTCCTTTCCTGCTTCCCACTCAGGGAGAAGCGTCTGCAGCTGTGTCTGTGGCACCGCAGGGAGGGGCAGCTGGCTTCTGTGGACTGGAGACCACTTCCTAGCTAGCTCTAGGACTGGTTCGAACCCTCTAACCAACTGTAAGAGGTTATTGTAGAATTTTGTGGGATCATATGTGCAACTGTCTTGTAAAGAAATGAACACACGTGGTGCTCCGTTTTGTATTTAGTGGGATTTGGGGTCAATGTCACGTTAAAATTATCAGAATGAAATGCCAGTCTTCGGAGCATTCATCTTGAGAGGCCTAGCAGTAGTCATTTGAGGTCTGCATGTTTGAGGTTGTGTGTTTGCCTCATTTAAGATGGTCAGTTGCTAATTCACAAATACAGGGAGGAGAAAGGAGAAGTTAGGAGGGAGATTTTGTGTGTGTGTGTGTGTGTGTGTGTGTGCGCGCGCGCGCGCGCACGTGCACGCATAGGGGATTTGACATTTGCTAGAAATCATAAGAACAGGCCTCAAAGAGTGTATAACTCATCCTCTTCACTTTACAGATGGAACACTAAAGTCCAGACAGAAACAGTTATCTTTCCAAGGTTATGAGCTGGTCAGTGGTCACGCTGGGCATAGTCTCCAGGTCTTCCAGTCCAAGTGTCAGGCTTTCTCTGAGAGGCCACGGTCTGCCCATGTCATATACACAGCCCTAACCTGGGAGCGGTGTGGGAGGCAGAGGGAAGAGGAGATGCAATAACTAGTGTCAGGGTCTCAAAAATTATCTGGGAAGACCATGACACAACCAGAAAATAGCTCCAAACTGTACTGGATGGGGAGTGGGATCCAGGCATATAATCCAGGGTGCTTGTAACAGCCATCCCGGCTGGAATGGTTGGGGAAGACTTCAGGGGAGAGCTAAAGGGGGGACATAGACAGTTGGAATGATGTAGCATTTTCTTCAATGGTACTTTTTGCTCCAACTGTTGTCTAGAGGTTGTAAATTAGTCTTTTATCAGCATCTCTATTTTGAATGAAAATGTGCTAGTACTTAGCTTTCCCTGAAAAGCCTGTCAAACTATAAATTGAAGATTCCTAAAACTCTCTGAAAAAGGTTAAATGTCTGTGTCAGAGACAGAGAATCTCACCAGTTAATATCTACTTCTTAATCAGCCCAATGTGTTGAAGGAAGGCCATTCACTAAGCAGTTGGCAAAGCTATTTGTCATTCCAGTGTTTTCATCTATTGTGCTTTTAAAGCATTACTCCTCCAAAGCATTTCAAAAGTCTCTCTATGTAGTTTCTCTTGGGAACAACCAATTAGCAAGCAGTCTTTACTTGCCACATGCAATGAGTTGCCCTTAAAGTTACTCATGTAGTTTTCTTTTTCATCTGGAAACTTGGTTGTGAACCTCTGGAAGTAGAGGACCCTGACTTACTCATCTGTGTACCTTCCATAGCACTTCCCATGAGTTCTTGTGCAGGTTTGTTCTGAGGCTTGAACAGATGATCAAAGCTGGTGGCATGTCCCAATTACCCCCAACCATTTTGACTGCCAAGCCTCAAGTTGTGAGCAATGAGATTTATTGGCTGTGGTTGCACTAATTCCTCATATGAATCTCCACTGTAAGCAGTGTCACCTGATATCTTGAGAAAAGGGGCTGAGTCTTACTCATCTTGGTATCTTTATGCTTAGCCTGGTGCCTGACATATAGTAAGTGCTTAATAAATGTTTATTGGTTGACAGACGTGAAACCCATTTTCATTGGGCAACCTCTGTTCCCATACTTAAAGTACATATCATTATAGGTAAGAGAGATTTTAAAAACCCATTTTCTTGCTTTAGAAACTATACTATTAGCTGATTTCCTTAAGGTCAGTATTTCTCATCTGGTGCCTGTAGTTCATACAAGAAGTGCCAACTTCCTTGTTACTTCCAAGTCCCTTTTCTTACCTAGAGTAATTTTTAAATTTTTATTTTAACCTTTCAAAGCACATATCCATCGTTGATTTATCAATATATAGGACGATGTATCTGGGTTGACAAGACGTTTTCCCCAGTTTCCTCATTTAAGCAGGCTTTAATCGGTCTGTTTCTTCCTTGTTCTAGTCCTACTCTCCCCCCCCCCCCCCCCCCAGTTTGTCATGGAAAACCACACTAGAGAACAATACTGCATCTTTCTGGGATTTTCCTCTTCAGATTACTGATGACTAGGATAAACTCCCACCTCAACCACCAATTCTTTGGATGATATCTTTATTTAAGAACATAATCTTGGGCTGCATATGCATTCATCTGACTACTAACTGATTCAGGTGAACTTTACTGGAATGTAAAGACTGTTGCTGAAAGGCAACATCTAAACCATTCCCTGAACAGGAAAGGTCATCTCTCTAGTGCCAAGGGGAAAGTTTAATGTGTAAGGCAATTTTGTGCATTTTTACATTAAGCAGAATTTTGTGTCCATTTTGTATGGTTGAGATTGTTTACAAGTAACAGGTAAAGGCCAAAGGCCACAGAGTTGCCTGATGTTCCTGTTCCCTGTTTGAATATCAGTCCCACCAAAGATGCTTGGAGAAAGCACTGTTCTGACCCTGTATCAACTAATTCCACCTACTAGTATTTCATCCACCTAAACTATGTCACCAGAGGTTGAATGAAAAAAACCTAAATTTTCCTTTATGTATGTATGTGCGCGCATGTGTGTGTGATATGATGGTGGAGCCCTGGGTTTTATGCAAAAGAGAAAGAAAGAAGCTTAAGCTTAATGAACAAATTAACAAACTTTAAAAAAATGAAACAAACTCTACATCTCTTTCATGTATCAAGAATTCAGTAGATCCTTTCATAAAGAAAAAGTAAATCTATTTTCACTTATAAGAATGTCTGGACTTTCCCTGGGTATTTATGTCATTGTGTCACATTTATATGGAGAGCTTTGGAAAGTTTGCCTCCCTCTAATAGATGCCAAATCGAGAGACTAATAGCATATGAGATAGCCCAGGGCCTTTTGGGATTCAAAAGGCTTCATGCTGGCCTCTTATCCAGACTTCTACCACCTCCAGTTCAACCAGTCTTACAGGCTAGGTCTAAAATAGGCTATTTCCAAAGAATGAGAATTGTTACTCTTGAGTTAAATAAATATTTTGTATGATCTCTTTCACCTGGCCTCAATTTCAATTTTTGGATCAGACAGATTGACCTAGAACCTCTGGTTATTGTGACACTCTTGTATCCCTATCCTTGCAGAAAAAAATCATCTATGGTCTCAGCAGCAGCAACAACAACACATACACATTGATCATTTTGAAGCTATGATAAGACACCTTGACTTTGTTACGAAGATTACACGAATAAAGAGCTCACATCTGCTTTTAGATGGACTCTGGTAGCACTAGTGTCATTCGATTTTATAAAGAGGAATTCCACTTACAGAAACTACATTTATAAAAGCACCACCGGGGTGAATGAAATTAGAGAAGTTCATTAGGTTAGAGATCAATCTTCAATCCTGGCTCCACATTCACCTGGGGAGCTTTTTTTTTTTTTTCTCCATTAAGTGAGAGATGGGGAGCCAGATAGACAGACTCCCTCATGCGCCCTGACAACGTGGATCCACTTAGCAAGCTCACTAGGGGGCGATGCTCTGCCCATCTGGGGCGTTGCTCCAGTGCTCGGCAACCAAGCTATTTATGCACCTGAGGCAAGGCCATGGTGCTGTCCTCAGTGCTCAGGGCCAACTTTGCTCGAATGAGCCATGGTCGTGGGGGAGAAAGGGGGAGAGAAAGAGAGAGAGAGAGAGAGAGAAAGGGAAGGAGGAGGGGTGGAGAAGCAGATGGTCGTTTCTTCTGTGTGCTCTGACCTGGAATGGAACTGGGACTTACTTCCACATGCTGGCCCATGTTCTGCCACTGAGCCAATCAGCCATGTCCCACCTGGGGAACTTTTGAGAAATACCGGTGCCTGGGCTGCACGTCAGACCAATTGGATCAGAATCTCTGCCAGTGTGGCCTTAGCATCTGTATTTTTCAAAACTCCTTCCGAAGATTCCACTATGCAACCAGTATTGAGAACCCTAAAGTTAGATAAATAGAAACAAAAATCAGAAGAATAGTGTCACATCCAATACCAGGCTGAAGATTCTGAGCTTTTCATTTAGGATAAATCTGCAGATGACGCAGCTAGTTAGAGATAATGTGTCATTTTAGAGAGGGGGAACTGAGGGTCAGAACCTTGTTAAGTTTATATCGCAAGACAATATAGGCAGCTCTAGCTCTAGTAACCAGTACCTTTCACTCTAAAAGTTACATTGAAAATTAAGAGAAAAGATCAGCTACACCTCTATATTTCTAACCATCCATTTATTTGGAAATATTTAAACACTGGAAATGGTTTGCGGTGGAGAGAAGAGCACAGCTTTGCAGCTCTAGGTTGAGTGGCACGAACAGCAAGGCTGCATCTTCTATTAGTTATGGCTTATTCTCTCTGAGCCTGTCTTCTTATTTGTAACATAAGAATTAAGAATAACTACCTTCCACACTGGCCAGGTGGTTCGGTTAGTTAGAGAATCATCCTGATACACCAAAGTTGTAGGTTTGATCCTCGGTCAGGGCACATAAAAGAATCAGCCAAGGAATGCAGAAATGAGTGGAACAACAAATTGATCTCTCTCTCCCTCTTCCTCTCTCTCTCTAAAAAATAAAAAATAAAAAGTAAATCAATAAAACTTTTTTTTAAAAGAATAAACTACTTCCCAGTATTTTTGTGAACGAACTGACAATTTAAACATGTCATGTGCTAACTAAATTAAGTGATAATTATAATTATTAACTACATTTTTAAAATCTTGGGCTTTATGTTAAAATAACTGTAGAAGGGATTAAAAGATGTCTTGGTGTTTTTTGGCATAAAATACCTTAAACTTCCATAGGTTGTTTTTGGTTTCCGTCGGTTGTAAACAAACCCCAACTAAAGCATTTAGGAAGGAATGAATGGATTTTCAATCTGTGTTTTCTTGTTTACAATGGAAAATATGCAATCCAAAGAAAACACAGGTGGCTAAACCGTTCAGTGCCTCTATTTTTATCATATGTAGAAGAAGTCTCTAAGCATAGGAATGCAAATATTTTAAGTGAAGACTAACTTTCAAGGTTAAATGGCTTCAGGTTTCCTATGTGAATGTAGGCTTTCCTGTTTCAGCCATTGATTGAAAAAGAACACATCCAACAAAGAATTTCAAAACAAAAAATTTTAAATGCTCATAATTAGCATTTGTAAAGAAGCATTTCTTTTCATTTAAGGGTGTTTTTTGGGGGGTTTTTTTGGTCTTGTTTTGCAAAAATAGTATCACAGGGAGAGGAAAGCCACCTCCTGACAGCATGATTGTGAAATGCAGATGATAACAGAGACCAGGCAGGTCCCTGGGGAAGGTGCCGGCCGCGTCCCCAGCCTTCACGCCCCCCCGGCCGGGCTTGTGCGGACGTGTCTCGGGCGTGACCTCCCAGCAGCTGCGCCACCGCCGCCGCCGGCTCAGCCTCGCGGCGGGAGAAACCCGAGCTCCCAGCCAAACAGTTCCCTCTCTGGCAAGTGCTCTGGTATTTGCGGCGCTGCCGGTGGGAGAGATGCCGCGTGCCTGAGAGGCTCCGGGAACTCACAGGCCCCGGCTTCCCCGGTTTTACATTTCTGAAGGGTCTGGACATCTGCAGGGGAACCTCCATTCCACGGCACCGGTGAGGGTGGGGCCCAAACAGCAAAAGGCTCATCAGGGAGGTTTGAGGGAGAGCCTTCTTCACCCTCCTCCCGGGGGTGCATCCTGGCCCTTGATTTTTCTTTTCCTTTTCTTTTTCTGCAAATGTTAATAAGGTCAGCAGGGACTGTGAATAAACCCTTAGAAGATGAAATCCCCCATACAAGGAAGGTTTCACAATACTGAACTGACTCTACCTGCTGGAAGCACTGGAGGTGCAAAGGCGAGGCTGACAAGAAGTAATGGATTCTTTCTGGGGAAGACGTTTCCAGGCCACTTAATAGTCAACACTTATTTGAGAGCTTATGTGTGCTAAACATTTTAATGCAATAATGCATTTAAATCTCACAACAATCCTATGAATCCTATGAAGTAGGAATTCTTATTATCCACAATATACAGGCACAGAGGTTCAACAACTTGCTCAAGGTCACACAGCTAGTAAATGGTAGGGCTAGAGTTTAAACGTAGGCAGTCTTGCTCCAGCTGTCCTGTTTGTAGCCTCTGTGCTCACTGGGTGAAAGATGCTGTCTTCTAGAATTCCTCTTCTAGCGTATCACTCTCAACAAGCTGAAGGTAGAAGTTCTGGAAAGTTTCGAAGTCAGACATGGCAAGCCAACAACTTCCTAAATGTTCTGATTTTGCCAGAAAGAGCAGGGACGTGGGGATGGTGTAGCCAACACTCACTGGGAGTTGTGTACATGCCGTCTGTTTGGGACATGGTGGTGATGTGTTAAGGCTCATCCTGTCTCAGAAAGGGTTGCCTAGTGATTTACTGATTGGAAACAGATAAGACACACAGTGACAGGAAGTAAGGATTATAGTCAGTCTGCTAGAAATGTTGGTCAGAAAAGAGAAGGCAGAGGTTTGGGTGCGACATGCCACCTGGTAGCCCAGCCAGAGCCTTACCTGAGAGGGAGGCTGCTGATCTCACCTTCACTGCCCCAATAAGTATGGTAGGAATATGGAGCCCCTACTCTGAGGACTGAGTCTGGAAGGCCAGTGTACTGATGGACAAGGTTGGCTAGGGCATCCCTCTCCCAGTATGATGGTATAAGGAGTAGAATGAGGCACTTGAAGATGCATTTGTGGAGAGGGCAATGAAAAAGGCAGGGTTATAGGATCGTTTGGGGGTTCATTTCTGTGGAGCATGGAAGAGCTAGGTGCACCGTCTTCTACATATACACACCACAGCAATTCATTTCCCACTGATCTGAATGTCTCTCTAGGCTAATCCGTACTCTCTGATTCCACTACCTTTGTACTAACAGCCCTTACGGTACCATTTTATACCAGAGTAAGTACCCAGCACATTTGCCTTCAGTCCAGCACGAAGGACCTTTCTCTCCTGATCCCCTTTCCTGGTACCCATCTGTGGAGCAAGGGACCTGGCACCTAGCAGAGGTACAAGAAGTGCACCCCAACTCACCTTCAAAGGACAGTGATTAGGACACAGAGCAGCCCTGGGACCATGTCTGAGTCACCTGGACTATCCCCGCTGTTCCAAGGCCAACCCTCAGGTGGGGAAACTGCTGTCGTGGGACATGCATAGCTTTTGTGGGTTTCTACATGGCTTTACTACCGACTTGTTGTGACCTTGGGCAAGTTATTTAACTTGCTTGTGCTCTGGCCTTGTCATCTACAAAATGGTGATAATACTGACAACCACTCCAGAAAGTTGTAAGAATGAAAATGAGTTAATCAATGTAAAATGCCTGGCACGTGGTAAGTGCTTAATAAATATTAGCTTCTGCTTTTACTACTACCACAAATATGATCATTATGCAACTCCAGGCAGCATACTGCACCTCTCTGAATCTCATTCTCCTCTTCTGTAAAATTGGTGTAATTTTTTGGGTCTATTTTATGGGATTGTTGTGAGTGTTAAATAGTGTTAATTACTATTGTAAAGTTTGCAGTAGATGTAGATGACTTTTTTTTTTTTTTTTTAAGATTTATTTACTGATTTTACAGAGAGAGGAGGTGGGAGAGTGAGAAGTATCAGCTCATAGTTGCTTTACTTTAGCTGTTCATTGCTTGCTTCTTGCTTGTATGTGCCGTGCCCGGGCAAGCCCAGGGTTTCGAACTGGTGACCTGAGCACTCCAGGTCGATGCTCTATCCAGCGCACCACCACAGGCCAGGGCTAGCTATTCTTTATGTATTTCTTTAGCTTAGTTAATCTCAAAGGGGGCAGTTTTATTTTCAAATATGAGGAGGTTCTTATAACAGCTTCAAAATACTGACCATAGCCAGTTAGGGTGCTTGGACACTTGGCTTAATTTAACCTCAGCTACATTCCTTTTCCCAGCTGTAAAATAGAATGGTAACAACCACCCCTAGGAATCTCAAGGATATTATGGGGGGAAATATACAATAATATACAAAGCACTTTGAGCTCCTCTGAAGAGAGACGCACATAAATGGAAGGTGGTATTACAAGGTGGAGTAATCACTGGCTTCTGTCCCCCCTTTTTTTAATTAGGAGAAAACTAGTAATTAGGAAGCATGGTCTTGTTAAAGCTGTGGCCTGGGAAATCCTTCTCTTGGCACCTAATCAGCACTTGTGACTCGGCAAGTTTCTGTAAAATGTAGGCAGCAGGGGACCTTCCCCCAGGCTTAGTGACAAGTCTGCAGATTGTGAGGAATTTGTTGTCTGAGGGCCATGGCCTGAGGTGGCTGACGCAGAGGTGGCTGGTCCCCTGCTCCTGAGGACGTCTCTCTCCAGTTCAACAAGGTGACTCCACCCAGCTCATAGCCTTAGTCCTTGAAGGCCTGAAGTCACCCTGATCTGCAGGTTTCAGTCTGCTGCAGCCCTGGATCCAAGCTTTTCCACCACTGGGCTTTCTCAGCCTTGCCTGGGCCACTGCCGAGCTCTGCAAGCCCCTCCCATCTGGCCTTTCCTCTCTAATTCAGTACCAGGAGGAAAATCTGCCTGCTCTTCTCAGAATGGGCCATAGCAGAGGAGGTGCCTGGGCCTTACACTTGCTCCCATCGCTGCTCCTGTTCCCCGAAGCGGCCCCCAGCTGGAAGGACCACCCTCCTCTCAGCAAGGCCCAACCTGCCCACTCTCCTGGATGCTGTTAAGGCTGCCTCTGCCAGGAGGCCTTCCTCAGGCTTCCCAGGTTCCACCACTCTCTTTGTCTTCTAGACTCTGTTGCTATAGTCTTCTAGACTCTGTGTTCGTCCTTGACTTATCTCACCTTTGACTCTCGCCACTGGAAGGAGAGGAAGGAGAGAAAGGAGAGTAAGCTAGAGAAGTGAAGTACGCCCAGCCACAACTGGAATTACCCGCAGAATAGATTGTGCTGGTTTCCTCTTATGCACTGATGAGTATGTGAGACCTTGAGATGAGCAGTTCTTTTTAAAATTAGAATTATTTCAAATATGCAGAAAATATACTAGACACGTGTATATCTACCACTCAGATTGCCAGATGCTAATATTTTGCCATATTTTCCTGAAATAGTTTCTTATGTATTTTAAAAAAGAAACATACATATTAGATATAGCTAGGGCACTCTCTTGCAACTGGTGTCACCATTTCCCCTCTGTCTTTGTGGCCACCATACTTTCCTTTATCATTTGATAAGCACCCACGGAAGAGGGTGTTTAGGAGATTGGTAAACTGCTGAATTGTGTGTGTAAAATTATGTACACACATCTTTCTTGTCCACACCACAACTACTCAGGAAATCCTCTTGACTCATCCTCCCAAGGTCTCCACATGGCCACCACTGAGATCATCTTGCTCCTTCGCTCAAGTCCCACTAAGGGCTCCTGACTTAACTCAAAGGAAAGGTCAGAGTCCTTGCGACCTACAAGGTCCTACGTGACATCTGTCCCTCCACCCCCTTGGCTCCTGACCCACGGAGACTGCCTCCTCCCTCTCTCCAGTCCAGCCATACTGTCCTCACTTTTCCTCAGACGCGGGGCCAGCCTCACCCTGGGGCTGTCACCTCTGGCTGTCGTCCTTCCCAGATACCCACACTGCGAAACCTCTTACATTCTCCAGCTCTTTGCTCACACTTCCCTTTTCAGGGAGGACAACCTGGCACACTTAATTAAAAATACAACCTTTGCTTCCCCTCTCTTTTACCCTGCTTGATTTTTTTTTCTTTTTCCATAACACTTATTTTCTAATAAATGATATATTTTACTTATTTATCACAGATATTATTTAATGACTATCTTTCCTGCTAGAGCCTAATCTCCACGAGAGGAGGAATTTTTGTCTATTTTGTCCACTGATCTTTGCTTAGTGCCAAGTAGTGCTTGGCACATAGGTGCTCCATAAATATTTGTTGAGTGATTAAATAAATAAATGGAACTAAATTCTGAGCGTTCCTTGCTGGAGAGGGTCCAGAACTTTCATCAGATTTTCAAAGGTGTCTGTGACACTAAAAAGGGTAGGAACCATTGACATAATAAAACATCAAAAAGTTTGCTGGAAATTTTTTGCTTGCCAGGTAGCTTGCCCGATGAAGTAGAAAATCATGGGGGTTCTTCTCTTTCTCCAACTTGTGTCTCCCTGGAGAACTATCTCTGGAAGCCATCTGGTACCTCCTTCCCCAGGATTGGCTGTGGGTCTTTCTGGATGCAGCCCTGGTCTGACCGAGGTCCGGAGCCAGGGATCTATTGATGGAGAGCGTGGGCAGGAGCTCTGGCAGGGAGCTGGCACCAGAGAAGCTGTAATTTTCCTTACTCTTGTGTCTGGGGCAGAGGTTGAACTGGCCGCAACCACAGCCTCCTGAGATCCCTTCGGGGAGCTAGGCAAGATGCCCAGACCAACAGGAGCTGCTTCCTGCCCTATAGGTTCCAAGCCGAGGCAGGAGCAAGACCAGGAGATCGCAGAGAAGCCCCAGCCTGTGAAGCCAGACATTGGCCTGTGACGCAGAGAGAGATAATAGGTGAGTGGGGGGAACCTGGAAAGCAGAAAGATACCAAAGGCCATTTGGAGGTGATAGTGGGAGTGAATTGGAGGTGAGTCAGCCAGCTCTCAGGGCAGTTAAAAGACGAATGGGTAATTGTGGGTGCAGTTGGCGGGTCACACAGAAAATGAGGAACAAGTGCCTAATTGGGCCCACAAGCCCAGGATCCTGCCTGTAATTAGCAAATTGCAGGGCTTTGATATTTGCTTTGGTAACAACTTGTGGAGTAAATTGCAGGGAGGAAAACTGCACTCCCAGCCTGGGAGGTGACCCTGTGTCTGTGCTCCTTGAACGATTTTCTCGCACACACTTATAAGTAGCACGCATAGGAACATAACCCTTAGCATTGTAAGGGGAGGGGAACGTGCACCTTTCTGAAGGCTGACTGCAACCCGTAACACTTCTACCCTTTGCTTAAGTTGTTGCCAAGTCAGGGCAGAAGCCGAGGCCTGGTTTCCTGGTGTATGTTCCTATTGTTCACATCGATTCCTATGTTCTCTTAAGTCACAGCCCTTTTGACAGAGCTCCTTCTGACAAATACACGACTTAGGGTGGTCGTGAGGGATTCCCATGCAAGTGCCATAATATGGGAGGGGGAGAGCCAAGGGAGTTCTGTTGCAGTATTGTCAAAATTTTGTCCATGAGGATTGCCTGTGCTAATGTCTGATCAGAGACTGGCATTCTCAGGTTTCAGGTGTGTCCATCTCTGCAAGCAACTGAAGTACAGACCGGAAATATAGGAAAATTACATTGGGATTGTTATGGTAAAATCTTATAAATTGCCACAGATGTAGAGAGACTGGTGAGCGCAAGTAATGAAAAAAAAGCACTGTGTGAAAAGGTCAGGAGACTTGGGTTTGAATTTGGACTCTCTGATGAGTTGTTGTTGGGTCTTGTCCAGTTACTTAAATACTTGTACATCATTTATGTCATATATTGGCCTGTTTTTATTGACTGTTTTTTCTCTTGGTTATAAGTTAATATTTTCCTGCTTCTTTAAATGTCTAGTAATTTTTTATTAGATGGTAGATATTGTGAAGCTATATTGTTAAGTATTTGCACTTTGCTGTCTTCTTTTCAAGAGTGTTTTTGACTTTGTTTTGGCAGGCAGTTAATTTACTCATGAAGTAGTTGATCCCTTTGAGTCTTATCTTTATGCTTTGCTATGGAGGGTTGAGGATAACCTTCAATCCAGAAACAGTTTAGTAACTTTACTCAAATGTGACTCCTCTGGGCTCTTCCTTGAATGCCCCAGGGAATCACAAAGGAATCTCCACTTTGATTGGTTGCTACACAACCATTTTTCCACCTGTGAGAGCTCTGGGTTGTTCTGCTTACTACTCTCTTGTCACTTCTTTTGTGTGGTCTTGTGGAGTTTTACTTTATATACACATAGTTTAATACTCAGTAGACTAAAGGGGATATCTCAGCAGACTTACAATGCTCTTTTTCTCTGTATTTCCCTTCTTTTCTGAAATCACAATCCTCAATTTCTAGCCACCTCAGCTTGTCTAATGTCTAGTCTCTGTCTCCTCTACTTAGCAAAGTTGACAGACTGTGCTTGTGATTTCCAGATGGAAACTGCCTGTAAGCATAAACCCAGGGTTATTTTAAAGTTTACCTGATTGATTCTTTCTCTCAGGGATCACAGTTTTGCACTGCCTACTTCCCAGTTTCTTAAAGCAATTGTAAATCATATAAGACTAGAAATTTATGTCATCTTAAGGTATAAAAACTTCAGTTTTCCCAAGTGTAAAAATAGAATATAATATTTTTCTTGAAAGTAAGTTATGATAACTAAAATACATAATAGCTCTGAAAGCATATACAATGAAATATGAAATAAGCAATAATGCATAAAAGAAAAGCTGTTAATAAACACCAATTCTCTTTCATTCCTTTGATGCCAATAGTATAAACAAATTTAGAATTTTCATGAAACTGTAGAATTTTAAAGCTGAGAGGGATTGACTTTAGAGAAGATGGGTTAGTCCAAATGCCACATTTTACCAATGAACAGACTGAGGCTTAATGAGAGAAAGTAATTTTCCCAATATTTCACGGCCAGCTACTAGAATGAGACTGGTACTTAAGGATCCTGGCTTCCAGCCTATGGGACATCTACTTACTCATCTCTCATTTATTGAATATTTACTAAGTTCAGAGCACTGAACTGACTGCTTGGTTGCCTCTACATAATGTCCTGGTTTGTAGAAAGGGTTAAAAATTGATTTGGGAACATTATAGTAGGTTCAATAAACCAGCATAAAATTTGGGGCTTCTTGGGAGTGAGCGGATCTGATGAACATTAATTAAAGCAGCCTACATTGTCCAATACAAAAATGCAAAACGCTTCCAGCATTCAGCTCCCATGGGATATTCCATTATAGTGCTTCAGACATATGAACATGTCAGATAATTACTGTGGTTTTATGGCTCTTTCAGTCATGGTTATAGGGAAACTAAGGATTTACTCTGCCTGCAGCCATTCCAGGGACTCAATGCAAAACTGGATGACAAAACTTTAAGGAGAGTGATCAGGATGCTGGACGGTAACATCAGGCTTGAAGTCTACAGGGTGGCCTGGCCTTGAGAGATGCAGGCTTTGGTGACGGTGCCCATGGAGCTTAACCTCACCTGCAGATCTTCGATGTGATGAGCAATACTAGGCAATATTGCTCAGGCTCCTGATCCCTGCTTGATTTTACATTGCTCAAATCAGCCAAACCCTTCTGCACTGGCCTCTTCCCTTTCTCTGTGTTCCAAGGAACTGGCATCTTGGAGTAGGGAAAACCCTTCACTCAGCTCTTTAGTGATGACTAGTTCTGAGTGCAGAGCTGTCTGCCGGCCAAGCAGAGCTGGAAGCGGGGAGCACTGTCAAGAGAGCAGTGATTTTAGCCATGCCAGGTCCCTCCTTCCCCAGTTTCTTCTCTGCCCATGCCCTAGGTCACAAATGGTTTGCCTGGCAAAGCAGACATAGCTAGAGTCTCATTCAGAGAAAGCCTACAGGCTCTGACTTCCTTTCTTTGCTTTTAACTCAAACTAGATGTTGTACTTTTTTTTTTTTTTATAAGGAGTTAGGTCTAAGTCCTTTCCTCTTGAATCTAGGTGTGCTGGTGACTGCTTTGACAAGAAGTTTGGCAGAAGTGACTGTATGTGACTCCAAAGCTAGGTTGTAAAAAACCATTTTTCTACCTTTTTCACTGGAAACTTGGTTCTCTGACCAGTTGTCCTTGCTGGTCCCAGCCTTCTAGCCATGTCCATCCATGAGCCTGAGATGTGAATGAAGCCACCTCAGACCTTTCAAAGCAGCCAGTCTGCCAGCTGACTACCTCGGAGTCAATGCAGTTAGTGCCATGTGGAACAGAATTGCTAAGCCAAGCCCAGCCTGAATTCCCAACCCACACAAATCAAGAGATATAAAAAAATGGTTATTTTAATCCACTAATTTTGGGGATGGTTTTATATGCAGCAAAAGGTAATGAGAACACTAGACAAAAATAGAAGAAATTTTGCTTATAGCTTTTGATAAATTTAGGTTGATATCATATGATTTCTGCCATCTGTCTGCTCCTGACCATGATAATTCATTTTGCCTAAAACTTGGATCAGGTTATTTATTTATTTATTTATTTATTTATCTGTGACAGAGACAGAGATAGGGACAGACAGACAGGAATAGAGAGAGATGAGAAGCATCAGTTCTTCATGTGGCACCTTAGGTGTTCATTGATTGCATTCTCATATGTGCCTTGACTGGGGGCTACAGCAGAGCGAATGACCCCTTGCTCAAGCCAGCAACCTTGGGTTCAAGTTGGTGAGCTGTGCTTAAACCAGATGAACTGTGCTCAAGCTGGTAACCTTGGGCTCTCAAACCCTGGGTTCTCCACATCCCAGTCCGACGCTTTATCCACTGCATCACCGCGCCTGGTCAGGTGGGTCAGGTTACCTCTTGACTGATCCAGAACTTCACCTGGATTTTCAGACAGCTCCCTGAACCACAGCAAGACTTTCAAGTTTCCCAACTCATTTGGTTGTCAGTAGATTGTCACACCCAACCACACACTCCACTTATTCCAACACAATGGCTATATGTTACCTTAATCCAAATGGTTTGCAAAAATTATCATGAGTTGGAAGTGTGGCTTAAAAAGCCCTTTTTATGAATCTGGATAAACAGTGTAGAGACAAAATTTTCACAGCATCTTCATATGCAGAAAGGGTACCGTTCTACTTCTTGGCTTGCATCTACCCTCACACGTGGAGTACAGGATGTCTACATGGCTGCTTTTCTCCCTGTAACCACATTTCTGTCCTTGCTTCGTGTGGAGAGCTAGGACTAAGACATTTTTAAATGAATAGGAAATCAATCAGAATTGAGTGAGACCAAGTCATCAGCCTGTTTTTCAGTCTTGATTTGGGACAGATTCCCAGTTTCCTGAGTGAGGTGAGTGTAGGAATAGGGGTAGGTTGTGTCCCCAAGATCAAATGACTTTCCTCAGCGTGCTAAGAGGACAGGCACGGACATGAGTCAGAAGGACCGGAGTGCTACCACACGCTTCTTATATGATCTCAGACAGTTATTTAATCTCTTGCATTCTTAGTTTTTTTATTAGTCAAAAGGCTATAATTTTAACCAATTTCACAGGAAATATGATGCTGCCTTAGTTTGGGTTTGTGCAGAAGCATACCCTTAGACTAGGATCTGACTGCAGACAGTCTATTTGGGAAGGGGAGGGAGCACAGGTAGAGGCATGGCCATTGATAGAGTAAAGGGAAGGCAGCCAGGAAAGGGTTTGTGATCAAGCCAGTTACCGCTGTGGGCAACTGCAGCTTAATCCCAACAGAGACACCCTTGGAAAGTTGTAAAATGCATGCCTCAAAAATGATCTTCCCTAAATGGAGAGGAAGCTGAAGTATTTAAACACCAGCTCTTCTCAGTGGTTGACTGAAGGCTTCTCCCCTGAGAGTGTTAATTTCCTAGCTCATCTGGACTGCTTCAGTTCTGAGAAAAGCCCTCAGGCTCAGATATGCGGATCTTAGTAGTTGGAAGTTTCCTGGAGCAGACATATGTCCATTGTGTTCAGAAGTTTACCGGAGTGCTCAGACAGGTGAAGCTTGATTTCTTAGTGTTGTATCTGCTCTGAAGAGTCTGGTTCTTGGGCAGCAGAGGCTGTAGCTGAGTGAGGCAGAGCTGGACTGGGGGGTTGGGAGACGTGACTCCTGTACAACTGGAGACTCACCAAGGGGATGAGATGGTCTCAATGGTGAGATGACCAAATGTCACAGTTTGCTCAAGACTGAGGGGTTTCCTGGAATGCAGGACTTTTAGTGCTAAAAGTAGGGTAGTCCTGGGAAAACTGAGATGATTGGTCACCCTAACTCATATGCCAAAGCATTAAGTAAGATATTTTTTAACTAAAAAACAAAAAGGAAGATCTCTATAAATTTTCAAGGTGTTGAGAAGTAATCTTCAAGATATATTTCAAAAGTCAAGCTTTGCAGAATTAAGAAAGTTGCAGTGGAAGGAAATTTGAGCCAAAAGACCCAGAGTCCCATTTATGAACATTACACTGCATGACTTAGAAATTTATTCCAATTTCTCTGAACCTCAGCTGAGAAATAGGGATGATAACCTACCTGGTCTTATAGGGATGTGCCTGTGGGATTGATAAGTTTATTCATTTGTAACCATTCACCACATTCCCACAGGATGACCAAGAACTGCAGGCACAATCATCATGGAAGACGGTTAGTTCAGGTCATCTTGAATATGTGGGAGGTCGGTCTCGTGAAGAAATACATCTCCACATACAACTGTAATACTACATATAAAGGGTCATAGAATCCTGTCAAGCGGGTAACCGACTGTGGTTTAGTGGGCTCCCTGAGAGTGCATCAATTCCTTCCAAGGTCTCCAGATTTGAGATTTGTCCTCAGAAACTCAGAAGAAAGTATATATTGATTAAAATGAAATATCCAAGTCATTAGAACTATTATATTCCAAGAATCAGTAACAACCCGCTTGTCTCCTCTCTCCTGCTCCCTCTAACATTGCTCCCATGACCTGTGGTCTGGAAGCCAGAACTCCAATATCACCAGTGGCCTACCTCCCTTGCTTCAGAACCCAGTGGCCCTATTTATTGCTTTAGATTCATGCACCAGCTGTCCTTCCTTGTACTAACCTCTGCTGTGGTCTTGGCTCAAGTCTAGACTTGGATCTGGACCCAGCTTTCCCCACCCCTTTCAGGAATCAGAGCTATGGACATGAGAGTTTGGAGGCCGGGATCACATAACTTGCCTTTCAATAGATTTTTTTTAATTGAATGTATTGGGGTGACATTGATTAATAAAAGTACATAGGTTTCAAGTGTACAGTTCTATAGTACATCATCGGTATATTATATTGTGTGTTCACCACTCCAAGTCAAGTGTCCTTCTGTCATCATTTATTCCCTTTTAGCTTCTTCCACCCCCCCTTCCCCTTTGGTAATTGTCATACTATTGTCAGTGTCTATGAGAGGGGTGTTTGTTGTTGTTGTTTTTTCTTCTTAATTCCTTTCCCTTTTTCACTCAGCCCAGGCTCCTACGGATTTCTGTGTAGCTGAGTCCTTTAGAACAGTGGTCCCCAACCCCCGGGCCGCGGACTGGTACCGGTTCGTGCGCCATTTGGTACTGGTCCGCAGAGAAAGAATAAATAACTTACATTATTTACAGTTTTATTTATATTTAAGTCTGAACGATGTTTTATTTTTAAAAAATGACCAGATTCCCTCTGTTACATTCGTCTAAGACTCACTCTTGATGCTTGTCTCGGTCATGTGATACATTTATCCGTCCCACCCTAAAGGCCGACCCGTGAAAATATTTTCTGACATTAAACCGGTCCGTGGCCCAAAAAAGGTTGGGGACCACTGCTTTAGAAGTCTGGGCTTGGCTGCTGGAGGACACACAGAGAGAAGGCTTGCCGAACTTCTCTGCAGAATATGATGGGGTTTTTAGGCTGGGGGCTTTCAAAATTCAGCATGAAGAAGAGCCACCTAAAGACCATGTTATGATGTAATTTATGCGCCTCACCCCTGAGTTTCTGATTCAGTACATGGCAAAAATCTGGGTTTTCAAAGAAGCTACTGGGCTGGTTCTAATACTTATGCTCTGTGACTTATATTTATAGAACTATTGCTAGGAACTGGGTCACTTTAGCTTAAAAAGTATTTCATCTAAGCTAGAAGCACGAATCAAGAACTTCTAGAATCTAGGGACTGAGAATGTGATATTTAAAAAATAACTTAGTCTTTGGTACGGTGCCTCAGGTCACTGTTGCTGGCTGAGGTTGTCATTGTTTAGAATTGAAACATGATTTGGATATTTTTCATTTTATTGTTGTTTGGATGTTGGTAAAATGGAAAATTGACCCAAGATCTTGGACACCTTTGCAAACATGAACTCTTTGGTCCTCTTGACATTCTGGAACGTGAGAGGCAAAGATTATTGCATCCATTTCATAAATAGGAAACTCAGCTAAGGCCTAGAAACACCCGTAACTGCGTTGCTATACAATTTCAAAGCATTTGTGCCCACATTCCCTTACTTGCCCCTCACAGGAGACTGTGTAGCAGGTAACATATCATCTCTGTTTCTCAGGGGAGGGAGTCTGGGCTCAGAGGAGGGACGGGATGTCCTCAAGGTCACAGGAGAATGAGTGAGTGATGACACCAGAACCCACTGGCTGTTCTCGCTCCTGAAGTCACTCTTTTCAATACATCCCCCGCCTCTCTGGAGACCTCAATGGCACAGGTGAGAGGGGAGCCAAGAGACTCCGATCTGGGGGAAACAAATGGTTTTGCCTGGCCCATGGAGACCTCTGCTCACAGATGTAAGATCCACCGTTACAGTTTGCTAGGTCCACCCATCACGTAACCTGCCAAGCAGGGGAAATGTAAGGGTCCTTTTGGGATTTACTGGATAAAACAAGGACAGATGGCAACTTAATTTAAAAGAAATGGAGGAAAAAATAGAAGATAAAAATGACAAGTGGACATGGACGTGTTCCTTTAGAGACGGCCTCCTGGCTGTGTGCCCGCCTCCTGCAACAGCTGTTTCTGTGTCTGACACCTCGGCCTCACCCCCTCCGGGGCTCCCAGGGAGGTGAGGGGGTGACACAGACAGGTGTTGGAATTGACGGGACCAAGGCAGCCTCACTTCCCACCCTCTTGGTAGGAAGAGGAAGCATGATCCATTTCCTCCTGGGTAAATATTTTCACAGGAAGCATTTCTCAAATGTCAGCAGGGACAGTGGGGTGGTCTGGGATCAGTCAGACAGGCTCTGCTCCTCCCCTGCTCCCGGGGGCAGAGGCTGCGGTCTCTCCTGCACAGTAACTCCTTCTCTATCTGCTGTCCCCTCTCACTCAACCAGCTGAGCCGGAAGGGAGGAGAACAGACCCTGGAACACCCCACAAGCACCCCACCCTTTCTAATAAACAGAGTTTCTCTGGACTGGGCACCTGTAATGAGGCTGATGGCCTGGTTCCTTCCAGAAGGAATGCTGGGAAGGAAATGTCTGAAAAAGCCTCAGGCAAGTCTCCATCCTCAGGTGCTGGGCTCTGAAACCATCCCCACTGCTCGGAGCAGGGCACCTTTTCCTTGAATCTTCTCAGGTTGGGGAAGGCCGGTCAAGCAGGACCACTGACTCAGAGGTCACTACCAATGCGCAGGAAGAGAAGCTGTTCCTGGCCCTGGCCGGTTGGCTCAGCGGTAGAGTGTCGGCCTGGCGTGAGGGGGACCCGGGTTCGATTCCCGGCCAGGGCACATAGGAGAAGCGCCCATTTGCTTCTCCCCTCCCCCCTTCCTCTCTGTCTCTCTCTTCCCCTCCCACAGCCAAGGCTCTATTGGAGCAAAGATGGCCCGGGTGCTGGGGATGGCTCCTTGGCCTCTGCCCCAGGCGCTAGAGTGGCTCTGGTCGCAGCAGAGCGACGCCCCGGAGGGGCAGAGCATCGCCCCCTGGTGGGCAGAGCGTCGCCCCTGGTGGGCGTGCCGGGTGGATCCAGGTGGGGCGCATGCGGGAGTCTGTCTGACTGTCTCTCCCCGTTTCCAGCTTCAGAAAAATACAAAAAAAAAAAAAAAAGAATCTGTTCCTCACCAGCCCTGCTGGTCCCTCACGGCGCCAGCAGCCTGCCCTCTCCTCCATGAGAAGCAGTATGCAGCAGCAGTGAAGCCAGGGGGATGTGCATCTCACCTCTACTGGCTATGACCTGTATGATTTTAGGCATGTGACTCCTGTCCCCGGCTTCCCCATCTGTCGTTCCTTATAAATTTACTGAGCACTATCTCTGTTCTAGGCACTGTGCTAGGCCCCGGACAAAAATGCAGTCTCCCTATAGATTTGTGATGAAGATCAAATGAAACAATTCAGCAAAAACATTTAGCAAATTGTCACAAAATAAGTATTCAATAGCTGTTAACAAATACTGTTATTCTCACTATTCTTATTCCCACACATTATTTCCATCTTACCATTAGTATTTATTCTTTGGAGAAGAGTAGAATTTGAAAAGTCGTTGGCAGTTACTCAGTCTGTATTTCCAACAATGCATGAGTGTGTCCCCTGGGCTGCCAGGAGGAGTAAGAACGGCACCAGCCGCCATGTTGAGGAAGGTGGGAAGGCGAGGGCCAGAGTGAAGACCCAACTGCAGCTAAATTAAAGATAGAAGGAAGTGAGAGTCTAGATGAGCTGGAAGAAACACTCCTTCAGGGAAACTAGAGGTTATTTCCAGCTGAGGGTTTGGAGAAAGACTTGGAGGGCTTTCTGGAGGAGGTGGCAGTGGGCTGTGCTTTGAAGAAGGGAGAACTTGGTGGGTCCTGTGGAGGTGGGAGGAAGACATGCATGAGGTCTGAGGCCTGTTGCCAGGGCAGAGGAAAGCACTTTAGCCCAAGAATAGGAAGCTCTTGGTCTCTGGGCTGTCAGTTAATCATGTAGACATTGTAAAGCTTCTATTGTACTTGCGGGCCATTTTTTGTGTACATTATGTCATTCGAATTTCACAAAAATTGAATAATTCAGACAGAGCAAGAATTATTATGCTCACTTTCTAGATGAGAAAATTATGGCTCAAGGAGGTGGAGGGGTTTGACTAAGTCCGTAGAGGTGACCAGTGGGAAGGTAGTCACTGAACTCAGGTGTCCTGGCTCCGAGTGCAGAGCATTTTCTAAGGCATGAAGTTGCTACCCGCCTCTCCCTCGGTCCCATCACCCCAGGCTGGTCTTTGGAGCCAGAAGAGCTTTGAGCTGGTCCCTCAGTCTCAGTTGATGATGTCCCATCAGCACTTGACAGGACTCTGCAATAGCATCCTTAGAGGTCGCCTGCTGCCTTCGGGTGGCCTCCAATCTATCTTCTAGAATCCTGTCTTTTTTTTTTAAAATAAATAAATTTTTATTAATTTTAATGGGGTGACATCAATAAATCAGGGTACATATATTCAAGGAAAACATGTCCAGGTTATTTGTCAGTCAATTCTGTTGCATACCCATCACCCAAAGTCAGATTGTCCTCCATCACCTTCTATCTAGTTTTCTTTGTGCCCCTCCCCCTCCCCCTCCCCTCTCCCTCCTTCCCTCCCCCCTCCCCCTGTAACCACCACACTCTTGTCCATGTCTCTTAGTCTTATTTTTATGTCCCACCAATGTATGGAATCCTGCAGTTCTTGTTTTTTTTCTGATTTACTTATTTCACTTCGTATAATGTTATGAAGATCCCACCATTTTGTTGTAAGTGATCCGATGTCATCATTTCTTATGGCTGAATAGTATACCATGGTGTATTAGAATCCTGTCTTTTACACAGAGTAACCTTTTTATAGACTAGATCATGCTCTGCTCTTGCTCAAAAACCTGTAGTAATAGGACCAACCCGAACTCCACCTGTTCTTCTAGGCCCTGCAGGTTCCGTCCTGTCCTCCGGCATCCCCGGCCTCCTTTCTGGCTCGCCCCTCTTGTGCTTCTTCTGTGTGAGATACTAAATTCCTTGTGGTATGTCAGATGCTCCAAGTTGTCCCCTGGGCAGCCTGTCCTCACCGCCGGAGGCTGGAACTCTTTCCTTCAGCCTGTGTTCCTGTCTCTCCTGCTCTCCTCATAGTGTTGTGCACATATGAGGTCTGGAGCCAGACTTCTGAGTTGAACACTCAGACCCACCACTTAAATAGCTATGAGATTGAGAAAAACTCCTTAACTCCCCTGTGCCTCAGCTTCCATATCTGTGACACGAGGATGGTAATAGGACCCCTCTTGTGGGGATGCTGTGCAGACTCATTGGCTTAATAAATGTAATGATTAGCCCCAGCTTGCTTCACAGTAGGTGCTCAACAGATGCTGCCGTTGTTCCCAGTGCGGAAACGACTTTGTGTGCCTAGCAGACTCATGCGTTCGCTCAGGCTCCTGGCTCCCATTGCTCTGGGCAGCCTGTCCTCACCGCCAGAGGCTGGGACTCTCTCCTTCAGCCTGTGTTCCTGTCTCCCCTGCTCTCCTCATGCTGTAATTATATGCTAAATTGGCCTCCTCACCACAGTTGGAGCTCCTTGGGGGCAGAGTCTTGCTGTTTCTGAGAGCCAGATCCATGTCTGAGTCACTGTGGTACTCACCACACCAAACACAGCCCTGACTGACACATAGCACATCCTAATGCAAGTCCATGGGGGCGCACAGGTCTGGCACTGAGGGCCTTGTTGGGGCCACAGCCACTGATGTGCCAGATGACTGACCATGTTTACCTCTCTATTCCTTTGTTTTCCCAGAAATGAAATGGACAACTGGCCTCCCTGGTCCGACCGGTGTCCCGAAGCTCGCAGGCCCTGCAGGAGCACACAGACACCGCCCTGGAAGGTACAACAAGATTTGGAAATGGAACACTTAGGTCATGTCCTATCACAGAACGGCGGCACGTAAACCAGAGCAGGTTTTCTGGGAGGTCATAAAGCTGCACCACCAGGCTCCTCGTTTACCCAGGCTCCTTGCAAGGCCATGTGCTTCACGTTGTACTTGTCATTTTGTATCTTCTTTTTTTAAAGATGCCCTCCCCCAAGTGGTACAAGTTTCAGGACTCCCAGATCCCTGTAGCTCCCGGAGTCAGTCCTTCCCCCCCCTGAGCCTCCTCTTCTCTCTGAGCCTGGAATCTGCGCGAGGGAGGCCGAGCAGGAGCCGCGCCGGCCGCTCTCTGCCCTCCCCTGGCGCCCACATCCGCCGGGCCTGAAGGGCAGCTGTGGGAGTCACCTGAGATGCCAAACTCTATGCAGAACACCTGCATCACCCACACCCGCTGTCACCTCCGTGGGACTTCTCAGGTCCTCAACCTCCCTGTTGATTTTGGCTCTGAACCAGGTTCCGCCCCTCCCCACACATCCCCCTGCCCCACCCCGTTTCGGGCCAGCCTCCTTGAGTCCAGACCTGCTTGGACTTTGAGCATTTGAGCCTCTCCCTTCCAGGGCATGGCCTCCAGCTCCATAAACCACAGCTCCACCCCCAACCTGCACTGCAGCCTGTGGGTCTGCAAGGCCATCTGCCCATTGACCAGTGTGTGGGCAGGGGAGGGGGGGAGGGGTGGTGGGGCCATGTTAGACAAATTCAAACAAATTCAAACCATTTCCTTAGAGAGGAAATGTCATTTTCATAAATACGCTATTTGAAGGCGCCTATACACACCCTACAGGGTGCAGTTGTCAATCCTGGTTGCACTTTTGAATCACTCAGGGAGCTTTAACTTGTAAAGTGATGCCTGGGTCCCTCTCCAGAGGTGACTGTTTTAATTGGTGTGTGATGCAGCCTGCGTACAAGGACTTTTTAAAGCTCCTTGTACGGTGATTTTAACATGCAACCAGGCTGGAGAATGACTGCTTTAGGGAACATTCTATAAACGTGGAGGCAGACGAAAAGCGAGGGTTTGGAGCAAAATGAGTTTTCGTATGAGTGACATAACGCCACTTGGTTCCTTTGCCTCCCTGATCGACATGAAGAGATACACCCTTGCCTTTGCCGCGTTCAGCCCACGGGACAGATGGGAGCAGGTCCTGAGGCTCACACTGGTTCAGCTTGCCCCCAACCTCTAGGAGGACAGGAATTTTAAGGCAGAAACAGTGACTTTTAGGGAAGCAGGGTCAAGTTGTCTTCATTCTGGCGTGCCCTAGGCCTGAGTCAGAGGTCCTGGTCTTGCTGGGAGCTTGAGACAAGGGTTCAGTGTTCCTATTCCAGCTGAGCCCCAGGTGCTGCCCACGCCTGCTCCTCCTCCTGGCTCCTCAGCTCAAGGAATTGCACCATCATCGTCTCTGCTGTTTATCTCCAAAATTCACTCACTCTTGTCTCTGCCTCAACTTCCCTCCAAATCCGATGGTCACCACATTCTGCACTTGTCCACCAATCATCCTCTAAACAGCTCTTCCTCCCCCTCCCCCCTGCCCAGCCTCCTCACCACTTCCCATGCTGCTTCTACCAGAAGCTGCTACATTCACTTCCAGGCTGCCCTGGGCTTCCTGTTTCCTCTCTCTATACTAGATCACCGTTCCTGTCTTAGTAAGGCTCTCTCTCTTTTTCTCTATCCATGTGATCCAAGAGCCAAAACCTTCTTGGGCTTTCCTTGGCTTAGCACAGCGGTTCTTAAAGTATCTCCTGAGGAGCGGCAGCGGCAGTATCATTTAGGAACTTGTTAGAAATGCAAGTTCTTGGGCCCTGGCCCAGACCTACTGAATCAGAGCTCTGTGTGTGGGTCTGGTCATTTGTTTTAACAAGTCCTCCAGGTGATTCCCACATGTGGCCTAATTCAGTCCACACGCCTGTGTGTGGCATTCACAGTTCCCACACTCTAGTCCCAATTTGTCCAATTCACAACTGTCACCTCTCCCCCCCAGACCCCTTCCTCAGGGACTCTGCCCCTGCTGTTCCCTCCCTTGGGAAGCCTTTTAACAGTTCCAAGTATCTAAATCCACTTTTCCTTCAAGATCCAAGTCAAACATCATTTCTTTTGACAAATCCCAAGATTCCTTTCAAGAACATTTTTTTTCTTCCCTGACCTTCATAGAATTATCTCCTTCTAATCCTGAGTTTTGCCTTTAAAGTGGGACTTCTCTCAATCATGACCACATATGAGAATCACTCAAGGAACTTAGAGGAAAAATATGTATGCCTAGGCCACACTTCAGAGCAATTAAGTCAAAATTTCAGGATGGAGCCTATTGTCACATATTGTTAAAGTTCTCAAAATAACGTTAATGTGCACCTGATGTTAAGACTTTCTCTTCTAAAGCAGCAAGAGTGGCCTGACCAGGCGGTGGCTCAGTGGATAGAGCATCGGACTGGGATGCAGAGGACCCAGGTTCGAGACCCCGAGGTTGCCAGCTTGAGCACGAGCTCATCTGGTTTGAGCAAAAAGCCCACCAGCTTGAACCCAAGGTCCCTGGCTCCAGCAAGGGGTTACTCGGTCTGCTGAAGGCCCGCGGTCAAGGCACATATGAGGGAGCAATCAATGAACATCTAAGGTGATCAATGAACAGCAAAGCGCAATGAAAAACGAATGATTGATGCTTCTCATCTCTCTCCATTCCTGTCTGTCTGTCCCTGTCTATCCCTCTCTCTGACTCACTCTCTGTCTCTGTAAAAAAAAAAAAAAATTAATTAAAAAATAAATAAATAAAGCAGCAAGAGTGAACACCATGATGGGAAGAGATATGAATTTAAAGTTAGGAGACCCAAGTTTGACTCACGACTCTGTCCCAACTGGCCATTTAACTTTGGGTAGGTCACTTCCCCTCTCTCTTAGCTTCTGTGTCCCATGCTTCCAAAAAGAGCATTGTTTTAGATCAATGGCTCTCAAAGTTGGTCCAAGCCTGGATCCCACTCTTAGGGATTTCTATTTAGTCAGTCTCGAGGGTGGGGATGGGGCAGCGTGGATTTCCATTTAACTGATCTGGGGGCTAGCCTGAATTATAACCACGGTTGAGATCCACTTTCTTAGATCTTACTCAAGGGCCCATAAAACTGTGTCCGATGGTTTACTTTTGGGAGCACGGATGTCTGCCTCTTTAAAGTCTTGTCTGAAAGAAGAAGAGTCAGGGATATTCTGAGCCCACCACAGTGGCCAGGTTGGACGTCGTTTGGCCCCTGAGACAGGAGGTGAATTTAGAATCAGACGAGCACCCTCCCCAGAGGCCTGGTGGAGGGTCACGGAGGGGGCCTGCACCCCAACAACCTCCAGGTTCCAGAACACCTGTCACACCAGCATGGACGGGAGACAAGTCTTCCTCATGGTCAGGTCACGGTCTTACTTAAAGGCAGGTGTGAAAAGAGAACTCATAAATAGCAGAAGACAGGTTCACCAAGGATGGTGGAGGTCTGAAACTAGATGAGAAGTCAGACTGCAGCCGGAGGAAGGCAAAACGAGCCAGCTGCGAGGGGCGGGGCGGCTGGAGGAAACTGCCTGCTTATTTAGGGGGTGGGGGCAGGGAAGGGAAGTGAATGCTTACATAAGTGCCTCTCTGATGGAGGTGTTACTGTCCCCAGAGACACCCAGCAGCCGTCCACAATGAGTCCCTCTGTTTATCTGCATATCAGGCTGTTCCCCTACAAAGGGAACCGGCCCAAGTTTGAAGGAGCCCGGGGCAGAGTCCCCCCACCCCGGAGCCAGGACTGTGGGACCAGTGAAGGCGGGAGAAGCTCCCTAAAGCCTTCATCCCCTGCCTCCCCAGCCCTCTGCGGACCGGGAATCCTTTCCTTGCTCCCTGCAGTCTCCTTCCACACCCTGCCCCACAGGGAGTCCCCTCCAGGAGTCGGGCTGCTGCCCACGGAGGGGCCGTGGGCCAGGAGAGGCCTGCTGCCTGCGGAGGCCGGGTTGTTTTGCAGAGGAGCGAGCAGTGCGAGGGGTGTGGCGTCTGGCCTCGGCTGGACCAGGGAGCCAGGACAGAGGTCAGGCTGTCTGTCTGGAGCGTGGAGCACTAGACCATACTTCCTGATGACTTTACAGTCGCAGCCATTGAGGAAGAACAGGCACATGGAAAAGCAGCTTTGTTTTGACTCCTCGACACTGGCTGGGACCAGCCCTTCCTGCGGGTGGGGGTGGGGTGGGGACAGGGATGTCACAGGGCAGTGGGTGTGATGTGTTCCTCCTCTACCGCAGCCTTTTGAGGTGTCTGAGGGGTAGCTCCCCAAGGTTAAGACTTCTGGGGCTGCTCAAGGCATACTGGAAGATTTGGGACTTAATTATTGATCAAATAAAGCTTTCTGGACCCTGGAAGGGAGAAAAGTCGTAAAAGTCACCCACCCAGAGGGCACATCATGACTTTGGAGGGATTGGATCCCCTCTGCCAGGCTGTTGTTTGGTTGCCTTTGAGGTAAGTGGACTCGAACAGTCTGAAGCCACGCCCTCGGCCTGGGCAGGGGTGGGGAGACGGGGCGCGGGGTGCAGCGGCTGAGGTTGCTGTACCCCCAGCTCTCCATGCAAGTGGAAAAAGACTGAGGGAGCATTTTACAATTACCTTAAATTGTGAAGTAGTCAGAGGATCTTCAAGTTGGAAGGGAGCTTGGGTCAATTTAACATTTCTGCGCCTCGGAAGGCCCTGCCCGCAGGTGTCTGGGTGAGGAGACCGAGCCCCGGGCCGCGCAGCGGTGTCTGGGTGAGGAGACCGAGCCCCGGGCCGCGCAGCGGTGTCTGGTGTCTGGGTGAGGAGACCGAGCCCCGGGCCGCGCAGCGTGTCTGGGTGAGGAGACCGAGCCCCGGGCCACAGAGCGGTGTCTGGGTGAGGAGACCGAGCCCCGGGCCGCGCAGCGTGTCTGGGTGAGGAGACCGAGCCCCGGGCTGCGCGGTGACAGGCCACCCGGGAGCAGTCAGGCCCCAGCACACTTGCCAGAGCTCAGCCCTTTGGCTCCTCGGACTTGTCCACCTCAGGACATAACTCTGGGCCCTTTGGCCTGCTCATAATATCCCTGCACTTTGTGATTTTTGGCAAATCTCTTAACCACGCTGTCACTCAATCCAGCCCAGTTGGGAAGCCAGGCGTGACGCAGACTCCTGGGAAAGCAGCCGTGGCCCCCAAGGGGCCCTTCTCTGCCAAACCCTGCCCAGCTGTGGGAAGACGTGCTGGTGGGGAAGAGAGGCTGGGGAGAGCCGGACATGGCTTCGCAACACCCCAGTAAAGGCTTTGTACCCCACCGCACCCCACAAGAAAACTAGAAATACTGTAAAGTAGAAACGGCCTAAACAGTGAGCCTTTACAAGGTCTTCATGGGTTCCTTCCCACACGCATCCACAGGATTTGTTTTAAGAAACAAACAAAAAAGAGGAAAAGACTTGAAATGAGGCCAGACATGGTGACTACCTCCACAGACTCCAGGAAACACTGCCGGCTGCATCAGTTCGGCTGCCGCAGAGACCCACTGAGGGGCCTACAGTGCACAGTGTGCTTTGTTCTTCTAGAGCATTTTAGCACCGGCGGACCCCCAAGGCCTAACCCACCCTGCAAGGAGAAAACGGAGGTCTGAAGAAGGGGGGTGCTGCCTGAGGTCACGCAGCAGGTGACAGTAGCAAGGTCACGAGGAGCCCCAGCTCTTTCCGGCCTGTCTGGGACTCAACTCCATCACATGGGGCTGTTTGCGCAGGTGAAGATCAAGGTCCAGGGTCACATCTCTGTGTTGCTCAAGCAGCACTGATGGTAATCTGCCAGCTGAAAGCATGGGCCAGACTTCTGGTCTGATTCCGGACTGATAACAAACTTCTTTGATTGACGGATCATGCTACTTTTTTGAGCTCCTGTTCAGAGGTTAGGGGAAGCCATAGGCCCTGAGATGTGGGTATAATTCCAAGTTTCTTCTTTTTTTTTTAAACAGTTTAATCTTTTTTTTTTTTTAAATTAAGACTTGATTTATTTTAGAGAGGAAAGAGAGAGATAGAGAGAAAGGGGAGGGGGAGAAGCAGGAAGCATCAGCTCCCATGTGTTCCTTGACTGGGCAAACCCAGGGTTTTGAACCACGGACCTCAGTGTTTCCAGGTCGACGCTTTATCCACTGCGCCACCACAGGTCAGGCCTTTCTAAGTTTCTTCAAGAGCCACCTAAAGGGAAGTGACCAAGGAAGAGAGAGGGTTTGTATGGTTAGCTTTGCCACCTGAGGCTCTGATTAGCACCCACTCACCCCCTTTTAACGATGGAGATCATGCAGCTGCCCAGCAGACCCTGGCAGAGCACCCGGGCAGCGGCAGGTGCACAGGACAGGACCTGGGCTGAGAAGAGACCTGGACGCCTCCCCGAAGGAAAGAGCAAAGTGCCGTGAATGTGCAGAGGTGACAGGGCCACACTGCTCCGTGGTCAGCAGGCGTGTCTCTGGAAAGGGAGATAGGCTTTAGCTGTGGAAGAGGAAGGAGGGAATGGGGCAGAAAGGTAGGCAGGTAGGGAGTCTTCTGCCCCACCCAGCGAGTGACCAACTTTGTCAGAGCTACAGAGCTGAGAGGCTAAGAATACAGGCTTAGCAGTAAGACCGAATGTCCTGACTCAACCTCTTTCTAGCAGTGTGGACATGGGGCAAGCTACTCAACTCCTTTGAGCCTCACTAGTGGTATGAGGATTGGACTACCTATCTCACAGGTCATCGTGGGAGTTCAGTACAACAACACATGTCAAATGTTTATCACAGGGGCTGGCATTCAATACAAAATTATTATTAACACTTTTTTTTTCCAGAGATTTTTTTTTCCAAACCCCATGTAGCTACTGGTTTATAGAACAAGTCTTTCTTTTGGCACCCAAAAGAGATACAATAAGGAAGGACAGAGGCTCTAGTGCCTTTTTGTGGGGCATCGCCTGTCTGCGTTGCTCTTTACTTCAGCTAGAGTACATAGGAGTGACGCGGTGAGGAGGACTCTTAGGCATCCTGTGGCTCCGTGTTCTCTTACAGATGCTTTCAAAGCACAAAGAGAGGCTTCCTCCTTCTAAGGACCTTGACTGGAGATGAGGTCCCTCCTTTTTCTGCTCTTAGGCCTTTCTTACCCCAAGGTCCCTCTCACACTATGACATTCCTTTCAGGTTCCTTACAGTTGGCCTCATAGTGTGGGAAGGAGTCAGGTTTGGTTCAGGCCTTGCCTAGCTGGGGCCGGGTGTGACCTTCCTTCCATTTGCCTTGGAAGCTGCCAGGGTCTTGCTACCCCCTCCCTGGAGCAGGGAGTCCTCTATAACCTCCCCTCTCTGAGGACGTGGGATTGCTGAGCCTGTGTGATTCCTCTGGGAGATTCCTGGTTTTCACAGGAGCCTGAGGATGCTCCCTCAGCCTTTGGGCTACATTACATCCAAGAGTTCTAATTCTCACGAGGATTAGGAAAACGCCACATGTATAGGCAGCCCTTGAGAGGGGCTGGGATCTTCATCAGATACGGAGGCAGCTCAGGAGTCTGAGCAAGGATTTGGGGGCATCAAAGTACAACTCTCTTTGTCTCTACTTCCACACAGATCTCAGGTGTGCCTCAAAATAAACTGAACAAATATTTAAAGAAGTAAAGGGGAGGGAGCAAATTATTAATTTTCATGAGGCAGCCACAGGTCTTGTATAAACCTTACTATATAAGTGTTTAAAACAAACAAACTGGCAAAGACTATTAGCAGTCAAGAAAATCTTGTTCTTTTTCTTCCTGATCATCAGACAGACTATATTTCCCAGACTCCCTTGCAGCTAAGCAGGGCCATGTGGGGTCATTCTGGCCAATGGAATATGAGCAGGAGTTGAGTGCCACTTCCAGGTCTTGCCAACTAAAACATCTCAGATGCACTCCTACAGGTTCTAAATGAGGTTAATGCCCAGGTGCCCTTGTAAACCATGTATTGTAATGGCTATATCCATCTAGCCTGAATTCCTAAAGAGCCAAGTGGAGGCAGGTCACTGGGTTGACTCATTTCTCTGCTCAAAACTAATATATGAACACAAAATAAATACTTATTGAATTTAAATTGTTAAGAATTTGGGGATTTGTCTGCTGGAGCAGTACTTGTACTAACTCATATAAGAGCAAATACTTGAGTTACAGAGACAGCCTCCAGTCCTTGTGATCTCTACAGTATCTTCTTGTTGCTCATGGTAATTATGTTCTATAAAGTTGCTCTGAACACCGAATAAGCAAATACTAAGCATATTGCTCCTAGAAGAAATTCAAGGTTAGCTTCCTTTGAGCCTTTGGTCACAATTTTGTCAATTGATCAATACATAATCTTGTTTTATTGTGTGTTTCTGTTGAAAGACATCTTATTTAAATACATTATTGAAAAAAAATAAATACATTATCAGTTCTTTAACAATGAGCTCACAACTTACACCACAATAACTCACACCTGAATAAAACTTATCTAACACACATATTATTCGCTCCCTACGGCACACTCAGCCTTCTTGTGCTAAGGCACACTGGACAGCACGTCAGCACCATGCTTGGGGATATTTTTAAACAGTGATATCACTTTAATAAAGCACCGAAATGCAAAATAAAATAATAAAATAAGTAGATTGTGAAGGGATACTCACTTTGCAGTAGGAGAGCTGAAACGAGAAGGCACGGCATGGACCTCACCGGAGAGGGAATGCGTCAAGGGACTCGCATTTTCATCCCTCTGCGAATGTCCACGAGTGAATGGCAGAGCACCACGAGTATCGGCCTGGGAGTTACAAAGAGGTGAATCTGAAAATGTTGATATAGAGTGTCACTAAATAACACCAGAGCCCATTGACCTAATACACTGTTGGGAAAATCCTGGTTGGTAAGGAGGATTTGAATCAGATGAAGTGAGCAAGGTGTTAGGCTAGTACTAGGATTGGGGCGGCAGTTGTAGAGACTGTGTGTGGGGCTCCCGAAGACCTGCTGCCTCTGCTTGCGCCGCTTATGTAAGGATACTTTGGGGCTGAACATGGCACCAGAGTCTGTCCATCAGGCTACCCTTAATTTAAAAGGGATGGCAGGCCTCCTGGCAGTATCCAGAGTAACCACACTCTCAGTTGCTGCTTTTAAAGACAGGACCAAATCATGGAACCATTTTTTGTTGCATAAGAGCACCATGTTCACTCTCCCTTTAGGTCTCTGCACATTTTCTCTCTGGCTGGGACTCTCTAACCTCCCTTTTCTTTTTCTTCACACACCCTGCCTAATGCTGTCTACCCATCAAATCTTGGTCAGTTCTACCAAATTTGGATTCCAAGTTTGGATTAAGAGGCTCAACTCTCTGCCTCCCAGTATCTTATACTTCCTTCAGTTTAATATTCATTATTTTATGTACTTTCTCTCTTCTTGACTGGACTGTAAAGTCACTAAGGATAGAATTTTATCCCAAATCAAACTGTCTTAAATAATAAAGATGTGTACTGGCTCCTGGAAATAAACATTTCAGAGGCTCAGAGATGTAACCAGGGACCTAGTTTCTTTTGTTCTCTCTTCTTTGCCTCCTGTGTATCAGCTTCATTCTAACATGGGTTCCTAATTTGGTTACAAGGTGTCTGCCCAGAGCCCCTGTGATATCTGCTTTCTTCTCCATGTGCAGAGAAAGAAAGAAAAGATAGATTGTTTTTTTCCAACTGTCAAACAAAAGACCTGGGCTTTCTCTGACTGGATGATTTGAAGTCATATGCTCACTCCTGAACTGTGGGAAGAGAGAGAGAATTCCCATGATTGATTTAGATCTTGCAGTTAGGTTGGGACCAGTTGTAATAGACTGAATGACTGTGATAAAGTAAAAGAAGGGTGAAATGAGTGTTGAGAGGTCAACCATAGTGTCCAAGACAGCAAGGATCGGTAGCAGGAAGATCCCTGGGACCTAGATGAGTTAGGTTCCTGGACAACCTATTAGAGAAGAGCCTCAGACTCAAATGGACCAAGAGTGCAACCATCTCTTTCTTATCAGAATAGGGGGATTTGCAGCAAGGCAGGTGTTACCTTTAGGAAGCTGGAACACAGTGACCAAGAGGAAAATAGCATTATGAAATGAGGTTGGGAGTTGAGGAGGGGCTGGATCATACAGAACTTTGCAACCCATTCTAAGATTTGATAGATAAAGCCTGAACAGACCATGTTTTCTCAACCTCCCCAGGTAGGCAAGGAGGAGAGAAAGCCAGGTGCACCACCAATGGAGGAAACTTCTCCTTTGCATTGAGTTATAGAATGGTTGCTCACCTATCAAAAACCTTTCTTGGTAACAACTAAAAATAAAATAGGGTGGCTGCTCAAATGTGTTTCCACAATGACTGACCAGACCTTTGCTTCTTGGAGAGAAGTGATTGCTTAAGACTGTGCTCCTTAAACAAAAGGAAACACGGTCTCTGTTTGGGAAGGTGTCCCAGCAAAATATTTTAATCCACAGGGTAGGCTTGGAATATCTTCATGGACTGTAAGTTCACTTAGTGGTAAGTAATTTGAAATGTTTTTATAGTGAAACAAAGATATATTATCAAATATTAGGATACAAATTCTGCATGAATTTTTTAAGCTTAATCACAGGCTTTAGGGAAAGTTTGGGCTTGAGCGTAGGTGGGAGGGAGGTTGTGGTGAGTGTTTAGAGTAACCAGGACCCTTGCCGGCAAGCCTCTAGAGCAGGCATGGCCAACACATGGCCCGCGGGCCGGGTCCATCCCGCGTAATGAGTTTATGCAGCCCATGATTAAAATTTTAATCTCCGCATGACGCACTGTGGAAATGAAATAAGCGGTACTTTTAAATCGTTATACATAAACTACGATATCTAACCATTGTACAACAATGAAAGTTAAAATCTCAGCTACTCAGAAGCAAAGCGTCTTTGATTATTGGAAATCGAGATATTTAAAAAGATAGTGATACGCGGAAAAGAATTCCACTTGTGACTAATCTAGGGTTAAGTTCCAATAATTGGTCAAATGGATTTGCGATACTTCTTTATTTTTTAAAAAAATTTCATTATAAAGATTTATAACTTTTGTACTCATCTGTGCAATTTTTATAAGCAATTGAATAATGGAAAATATGAAAATTTTAAAAAACTTGCCAAAAAATATTTAGTAATCTTTAGCTCAACTTATATTTGTGAACAAACTTTTTCTTTAATGAATCTAAATAAAAATACAACAAGATCAAGATTGAATGATTTACATTTGGAGGCTGTGTTAAGAATAGCTACTACAGGTATAGAGCCAGATATTAAAAAAATAATAGGCAATGCAAAGCGTCTCAACATGTCACATTAGTTTTTTTGATAATTTGCTCTACTAAATTACTTACATGTATTCGTAAACAAATTACATAATAAACTTTTGTTTACTTAAACTAATCGTTTTTGTATTTAACATTTTTAATTTAATTTAATTTTTTTTCTTTTCTTTTTTTTTCTTTTTTTTTTTTTAGTTTTCTGAAGCTGGAAACGGAGAGAGACAGACAGATTCCCGCATGCGCCCGACCGGGATCCACCCGGCACACCCACCAGGGGCGACGCTCTGCCCACCAGGGGGCAATGCTCTGCCCCTCCGGGGCATCTCTCTGTTGCGACCAGAGCCACTCTAGCGCCTGGGGCAGAGGCCAAGGAGCCATCCTCAGTGCCCGGGCCATCCTTGCTCAAATGGAGCCTTGGCTACGGGAGGGGAAGAGAGAGACAGAGAGGAAGGAGGGGGGGTGGGTGGAGAAGCAAATGGGCGCTTCTCCTATGTGCCCTGGCCGGGAATCGAACCCGGGTCCCCCGCACGCCAGGCCGACGCTCTACCGCTGAGCCAACCGGCCAGGGCCAACATTTTTAATTTTAATATTTCCTCCGGCCTGTGAAAAAAGTTTTCTTTCCAATCTAGCCTGGGGGCAAAAACTGTTGGCCACGCATGTTCTAGGGGTTCGCTTCCATTTTCCTCTCCTGTCTGGGTCTGGGAGACTTTAGGGAGAATGGAAAGTCACTAATGCCTGTGCTTCAGGGCCGGGCACTAACGCCACAGAGCCAGGTGAGAGGCCTCGCTCCTCTTCTCCATCCTACATTACAGCAAGATCCTGCTGGGACATTTGGCAGGTAATGCCCCTGGGATTTATCCAAGGCAGAAGGTAGGTGCTAGCGTCTGCTGAAGCTCATATGCGATGCCATCTAAAGTCCTGGATGTGACCCAAGGAGAAAGCAGGGTGGGGATGGGGCGTGGGTGCCTCCTAAACATTCTGCCTGTCCTTTGCCTCTGTGGAGCAGAGGCTGTTAGTGTGAAGTCATTGCTGTGTGTGTGTGTGTGTGTGTGTGTGTGTGTGTGTGTGTGTGTGTCTCTCTCTCTCTCTCTCTCTTTTTGATAAATCTCAGCTGTTGGCACCCTGTTTCCCCTCCCTCAGTACACCTACGGCTCTCTGTGTTTCTTCTGGACAGTGGGTGCTAAGCTTTTTAATCTTCGTGATTTTCCTGAGCACCCACTCAGATCTGGAGCGAAGCGTCAGTTTGGTTACTCAATGAGTTTTTGTCTCAGAGAGCTATAAGGAGGTGACAGGATTTAGAATTTTCTTTTTCATGGAGAAGTTTCTCTGTTGTTCCATGGGTAGTTCTTGAATGATCAAGTCCTGGGGCCGATTAACCTCCTGATATCTGCAAGTGTTTGAAATTTCCTGTGTGGGCCTCAGCAGCAGCCTGCCCCCAGAATGTGTTCTTGAAATTCTGCAGGGTGGCCTCTCTCCCACAAAGTGGGACCTGTTCTGCACGGTCGGAGAGGAAGGAAATGTCAAACAGGTGGAGTTATGAGAACTACATGGAGGAAGCAGTCAAAATGTCACTCTATAACTAATTCAAGCGCAATAGAAACTTAATAATGTACAGTGACCCATTTTGCACTTATGTACCTTCTTTCAACTGACCATAGAAAATATTAATCTTTTACTCCAATGGTCTGGTTTATGTGAGGAGTCCCCTCTCTGTTTTGTTTCTTTTTCTCCTCCTCCCAAAGGCAAAGAAAGTGTAACTGACTTATTTAAGTTCGCACAATGGCTCCTCAGATTTGAGAGAAGTTGATGTTGGTGTTATTTTCAGGCCCTGGGGACAGGAGAGGGGGGTGGAAAACAGAGACGGCTTTGCTCTGGCCCAGTGGTCACCCAGTGAAACCCTTTCTTGATGGGCCAGTTCTGTCAGGTGAGTACATCAATTCAGTTAAAAAGAATATGAAAACAAAGCAAGACCAGTGTGTCCTGTACTTTCCACACATGTCTAGTGAGAGGGGAGGGTGTGGCTTGGCCTGGCCCCTGGGCCTCTGACTGGTCGTTTAGGAATTTGTCTGGTTTATTTCGTGAATGCTGCCGGACACTTGGCAGGACATGTTGTCAGGGTCTAAGGCGGGTCTTTGAAGGGAATGGCATCAGTTACGTGATAACATGGAAACGTTAGCAGCATTAGGAAGGCGAGGTGGGGCGTGTTTTATTTTGTGTTCCAGTCTGTCCTCTTCCCAATCCCAATTAAGGTACGTATGTCTGGAGAACAAAAAAATGCTTCTGAAAGCTAAATTTAGATCATGCACGGATCTCGCTTGATAAGATTTATGGATGCCATTTGATCTGTGTGTCTATTTATTCATTTAGAGTTTACATCTCACCTATTTTCATGAGAGATTTTAGGGACCTTACAACAAATACTTGGAATGAAAATCAAAGATCAAAAACAATTGAAAAGGGGAGAGAAAACTATACCTCAAGTTGTCAACTAAGATAGTGACGATGTTCAGGCAGTAGCTTTATCTCTGAGAGAAGGGAAACAACCAGTTCCGTGATGCATTTCTGGTAGAAGGAAACGTGACAGTTGTTTAGGCAAGAGGACTTTCATCTTGCACTGGATTGATTTCTGAAATAAGTGTATGTCAGAGATCTGTTTACAAGGCGGTCTGAAAAGCACGAGGATTGTATTTGTAGCAGCGCTTTTACAACAGATGTGGCTGTGTGTGCATGGGGGAAGGACAGTTGTGACTTTTCATCAGATACTCCCAGGAATTTTGCTGTCCTCTTTCTTTGGAGACAGGAGTTTTAGGGTGGTTGGATGCAGGCAGGTATCTATAAAAGTTTGGTGGCAGGCAATAAAACTGCTTCTGGACAATTCAACAGAAGGAAGCCTTTCAGTAGAGAAATAGTCAAACCAGCCTTTATTATGTCCTGGCATCCGGGCAGCAGGTCCTGGTGGACAGTCCCTTTGGGGTCCAGCAGCTGGATGGACGACGTGCAGCTATACCTTCTGGCTTCACTATGCTTGGGACAAAAATCCCAAAAGAGAGTCCAAGGGGCAAAGCATGAGTCATGTGGCAGCTCCTTGTTGGTGGATGTCAAGGAATTTTGACGGCCTTGCTGAACTGCATACAATGAGGGCAGAGGACGGATCTCTGAGGGAAACTGGAATGTTGTTGTCCGGCAGGGTACTTTAACTCCACCCCATGCTGGTTCTGTTTAAGGAAGTTTCCTTATTCAAAATGAAGCTGCTTTTTGCAGTTTCTCATTATCTGAGCTTATCCTAGAGATGTTTTCTGCTTAACTGACCTGATGATTATCCAGTGATCAATCTGAAAGTCTGCAGAATACTAGTTTTCTATCGTCAAGAAAGGGACCTGTTGGGCAGTTTCCTAAGGCTGCTAGAAAGTAGTACCACAAACTGGGTGGCTTCAAATAGCAGGAATCGATTGTCTCACAGTTCTGGAGGCTAGAAGTCTGAAATCAAGGTGTTAGCAGAGCCATCCTCCCTGTAAAGGTTCTAGGGGAAAATCCTTCCTTGCTTTTTCTTAACTTCTTGTGGTGGTTTACAATCCTCGGCGTCCTTTGACTTGCCCTTACATACTCTAATCCCTGCTTCCATTGTCACGTGGTCTTCTTTCCATGTGTCTGTCTTCACGCGGTGCTTTCCTCTTCTTCTTCAAGGGCGTCAGTGATTGAACTTATGGCCCACTCTAATTCAGTATGACCTCATTTGTTATGTTCTGAATGTTTGTGTTTCACCAAAATTCATGTGTCAAAATTGTATCCCTCAATTGTGATTGTATTAGTAGATGGGGCTTAGGGAGATGACTAGGTCATGAGGGTGAAGCCCTCATGAATTCGATTAGTGCGCTTATAAAAGGGAGCTCCCAAGAACTCCCTAGCCTCTTCTTCCATTAAAGTCACTGGCTATGAATCAGGACGAGGGCCCTCACCTGATCATGCTGGTGCCCTCGCTGCCAGCTTCCCAAATTGTGAGACATAAATTCCTATTGTTTCTAAGTCTACCCCTCTATTTTTAGTATAGTAGCCCAAAGTGTTATAGGCAGAAAACCACTACAAGCTCATCTTAATTTATACTTTAATTTTGTCTGCCACGACCTTATTTCCAAAGAAGGTCACAGTCACAGATTTCAGAGAGTTGTGCATTCTTGGGGGATACTAGTCAACCCAGTAAGTCAGAGAATGGAGTTTGCTTCTCTGGTGGTTGATAAACTCAACTTCAGATACAAAAAAACAAATGAGTGAGACATAAAAATTCATTGAGAAACAAGCTTCCTGCAGTGGGATTTAACAGAGACTTTTGTTTTCTGACTGAGCACCTTTTAAAAGTGCTTGGATTTCATAACTGGAGAAAACAGGTCATATAAAGTTCTTGGGGTTGGTTTTTAGGGAGTCTGATATCAAGTCAGTTTATTTATTTTACTTATTTAAAATTTGTATTTATTGATTCTAGAGAGAGAGAAACATCAATTTGTTGGTCTACACATCCATGCACTCAGTGGTTGACTCCTTCCTGTATGTGCTCTGACCAGGGACGGAACCTTCCACCTTGGTGCACTGGGACACGCTCCCACCAAGTTACCTGGCCAGGGCTAATACCCAGTCAGTTTAAGTTGCTGTGCCATAAGAGAGAAACATTTTTTCTTTTCCTTTAGATGAGTTCATGGTTCGGAACAAGGGCATGTCTACAGCTAATGCTTTTATTTGTCTCTGTAATGAGCTCTTGGCTTCAGGTCTTCTTCTGTCTCTGTCCTGCCCAGTCTCATCTTCCTTTCCCCAGTGTAGACCTGACAATTCCTTAAGTTTCTTTAAGAACACAAGGAATCTGGTCTCTAAGGGAGACTCAGAAAGAGAACAGGAACTCAGAATCACGATGTGTTATGTCTCTGTCAGCTTTTAAGCTCATTCTGGGCTAAGTCACAGAGCTGTGGTTCCCATGGTGACCCACTGGCATGACCATAGAGACTTTGTTAGTTGTCAACTCAGCTTTTTTTTTTTTTTCTAATCACATACGACACAGCGGTCATATGGAGAAATGCAATTGTGCTTGACTTTATCATGGGTTTTTATTTTTATTTCTTGATGCAGGTCTGGCTGGCAGGAGTAGGGGTGGGGTTTTGAACAGTGAGGCCAGAACGGTGGACCAGGGCCAGAAGACCGAGGTCCCTGAAAGCCATGCTAGAAACGGACTTTATCCGGGAGGCCTCTTTTTCTCAGTTTGATCTGTCAGACCACCTACATCAGAATCCCTTGTGGGAACGTGTTAAAATGTAGATTCCTGAACTCCACCCTGACTTCCTAAACCAGAATCCAGGGAGTGGCTCAAAGTTTGCATTTTTTTATGAGCACCCCAGGGGATTCTTGTGCAAACTAAAATTTGAAAACTACTGCTATAGATAATGTGGATTCTGGCAGGTGGTGAACATATTTGGGTTTTAGCAAGAGTCTTTTGATTTTGTAGGAAGAGAATGAGGCTGTTTAATAATTCAGCATTTTATGAAACACTTACATAGTGTGCTTACTATGTGCCATGCACTGTTTTAGTGGGTTTATAAACATGGAGTTATTTAATTCTCACAATAACCCCAGGAATAAGTTCTGTTATCATCTCCACATTCTGGAGGAGGAAACTGAAGCCCAGAAACTTGCCCAAGGTCATACAACAGTGTGACATTACAGCACATGTCCTCAACCTCTATGCTAAAATGTCAGTGTGGGGGCCTTTTGGAGAAGGGACTCGAGGAAGGAGAAAGCAAATACAACCAAGAGACTGATGGAACCATTAGCCATGAACCTGAAGGCGACGATGTGCTGGGTTGTGTGTGTTTACGTTATCAGTGCCTCCCCTGTTCATTGTGAGCTCTTTATAGGAGGGATAATGAAATCACTGACAGCTCCCAAAATGTAGCACAGGTTCAGCTGCACAGGCACCAGACTCAAAACTAGGGGGTCGAGATCCTGGAACTGGTCCTGTCAGTAACCCGCTGTGGTGGTGAGTTGCTGACTGTCAGCTTCTTCAGCAGGATACATGATGCTTCTTGCACTGCAAAATGGGCAAGGCTGCAGGGTTGCACAACCGCAAGGCTGCCGTTCACCTGGTGCTCTCAGAGGTCATGCGAGCAGTGGTATCTGGGATTGGACGAGGCAGGGTACTGAAGAGGGGTGAGGAGTACCTGCTGGGGTTCAGTGAGTTAACACAGATGAAGTGTTTAGATCATGCCTGGGATAGGCAAGTGTTAGTCATTATTCTTATTTTCTTTATATTTCTTTCAGCTCAAATATCCGTTGTCTGAGATTCTCTGAAAAAATGTTGTTGTTTTTTTCTCCCAGAAAAAAAAAGTTCAAAAAAAGTGGATTTGAACTTGAGGGACAAAAGTAGTTTATAGGCCAATGATTTTTCTCTCTTAACTGGTTTGTTCCTCCCACCCAGTTACGTCCATTAAATTCCTTTGGCTCTCTTTCTAGCATCTTCTTCCCTGGAAATGTCCATTTCCAGGTAAGTGAGGAAAGCACCGGCCTTGGCGGAGGCTGATGGGCCAGCTCTTCCCCTGCCTGGCTGGCTTGGTCTCTGCGGCTGATCAAAGTCATCTGTGGACCACAGATTTCCCTAGTGATGGCTGCTTTGCCTAATATTAAACACTTGCTGCAGGGATGTCTGTACATGATTGCAAAAATCCTGGAGAAATAGAGATCAATGTTCTCAAACTACTATATAATGATTTTATGAAGAAATTTGGACTAAAGGAAGTATTTTCTGCTGTTCCTAAACAATATTAATATATGTGTGATCTCATATTTAAAGTTGGGTATGGTGATTTTTGTGGAATTTCAAGAAATTCAATTTCTTAATTTTTGTGCATTCATTCATTCATTCATTCAATCAATCAACTTAAATTTGTTTACTTTTTATTTTTAGAGAGATAGGAAGGGACAGAGAAAGAATAGGAGAAAGAGTGAGAAGCATCAACTTGTAGGTGTCGCACTTTAGTTGTGCATTTATTGCTTCCCATATGTGCCTTGACTCAGGGCCTTAAGCAGTACCAGCGACCCCCTTGCTCAAGCCAGTGACCTTGGGCTCAATCCAGCAACCTTTGGGCTTAGGCAGGCAACGTTGGCATCATGTTGATGTTCCTGCAGTCAAGCTGGTGACCCCATGCTCAAGAAGCAAACCCTCATGCAAGCCAATGAGCCTACACTCCAAACTCAGGATTTCGAACCCGTCGCCTCAGCATCTGAGCCAATGCTCTATCCACTGTGCTACCACTGCTCAGGCTCAGCCAACTTTTAATAAGTATTTATCGACTACATGTCAGGCATACATTACATGCCAATTACCCTGTGTATTACTTACATAGACTGAAGGTCAGAAGACTGGTTTTAAAATACTATAACCCACTAACTGTGCCAACTCTGTGAGTTTCAGTTTTCTATTCTACTTCACCTGGACATTGTTGGAGTCAAATGGCTTTATATACATCATGGATGTCATGTGTAAATGAGAAGTGTCAATATTAGAAATATAAGGAATGTGCTGTTGGGGCAAGCCTTAACTTTGTAGATAAGCATGAAGTTCTTTCTGATCTAACTACACACGTAGATGACTTCTCTCTTGACAGCCAGCAGGAGAGTTTATGTTGTTACAGCAGGAAAAAAGGCATTGGGCTACTTGTTTTATCTCTGAGCATGTGTTAAACCTTTAAAACCATAGAATTTTTCAAACTCAGTAATTGTTTAAAGCCATGTAACTTCTAAAACTTTTCACCAACCATTTATTGCTTTCTCATTTTTCTGTCTCAACCATTATTTCCTTATATTCCATCATTGTAATACACCTGCTAGTCTGCAGGAAACATCCTCTTTTCCACCTCTAAGGTCATGGACTCCTAGAAAAGCCAGCATGAAGGGAAATAGAGGCAAAAGCAGGTAGCATAACATTTCTTAGTAAGCCTATGTGATTCCTGTTGGACATGAACTTAGGTAATTTGGCCAAAATTCTAGCCAGTTAGTGGCTGAAGAGAAAGCTGAGGTGAATGCCTGTTTTGGTCCTATTTACCAAGTCAAAGCTGAGCAGTGTGAGGAAGGTCCGTGTCCCTCTTGAGCTTCTCTGCTCTTGAGTCATGCCCTTGGTTAGCTAATCAGTCTTGAGTTTGGAAAAGCACCACGTGATAGGGCCCCATTCACAAGTCCATAGGGAGCTTTAGGGGTTCTAGAAGGCGTTGATGGCCCTCGAGGACTTCATGAAAATCTCTTTAATTTCTGGCCCATCCTGTTCAATCATTAAACCCTCAGGCTTTTGTTTGGAGCATAAGGCAGGTCCGTCTCCTAGACCGCTACAGACCTGACCACTCTCTAGATTTGGGCTGTCTAGCAGGGCAGACACTAGCTCGTGTGGGTGTTGAGCACTAGAGACGTGGCTAGTCTCTATTGACGGTGCTATAAGTATAAAAGTCGCCAGAGCCCAAACACTGAACACCAACATACGAATATAAAATATCTCACTGACAATTGTCAAATACTGATTGAATTTTAAAAAAATTAATTTTTAAGAATATATTGAGTTAAATGAAGTATGGCTTAAAAATCATTCTACCTGTTTTTTTATTTTTCTTTCTTTCTTTTTTTTAATATGGCTACTAGGAAATTAAAAATTGCCTGTGTGGCTCACATTACATTTCTATTGCTGAGTGCTAGCCTCAGTTCCAAGGCTCTCATCTGAAAAGTCTCAGAACCCAGACTAAGGGGTTTGTCTAGAAGTGACAAGATGCAGGCTTACTTGAAGACGTAGGCCATCTTTCACTTGCTGTGAGCTCAGGCCCCTTTCAGCCTGGGAAAACATTGTGAACTCAATTACACTTCTTATTTGACTAGTTTTAAAAACTCTGGAGCCCTCTTAATTGTCTAGAATTTAGTACCTTACTTAAAAATTACTCTTTCTAGCTGTTATGCACTGAACTGTGTCCCTTCAAAATTCATATATTGAAGTCATAATCTTTAGTGCCTCAGAATGTGACTGTATATGAAAATCGGACCTTTAAAGAGGTAACTGAGTTAAAATGAGGTGATTAGGGAGGGTCATAACTCAATCTAGCTGGTGTCCTTATAAGAAGAGGAAAGCTGGACAGAAAAGGAGACCCCAGGGATGCACACCAGTGGGAAGGCCGTGTCTGCAAACCAAAAAGTGAGGCCTCCGTAGAAACCAAACCTGCCAACACCTTAATTTTGTTCTCCCAGCCTCCAGAACCATGAGAGAATTAATTTCTGTTATTTAAGCAACTCAGTCTGTGGTATTTTGTTATGGTAGCTCAAGAAAACTAATACACTAAGATATTTTTTGATAGAGTTAGAAAAGTGTAGTAACAAAAGAAAACAGTTTCTCCAAGGCCTGCAGTCTGGCTTTCTGCAACAATCTGTTGGGACCTCAAAGGGCGTGAACATTTCTCTCTCACATTGCCTCTGCCTGAGATCAGCGTCTGCCCTCTAGTCCCCATGTTCATATTGTATGGTTCTCTGTCTCCTCTCCTGTTAACGGTCCTCTTTGTTCTCTGACAGATGAGGAAGATTTAGGAAGCAGTAGCATCAGAGAACTGGCATTTTAAAGATTTGAGGGAAGGTCTGACCTCAAAGTTTTATTATCTAGGTCTCTAAACACACAACGTCCTTTATTCTCTGTCTAAACATCTTTCAAGGAGCTCATTTGAATGAAAGATCAAGTCCTACGTATTAAAATATCTGTGAGATTCTGAATGTTTATTGGTAGAAAGAATTCATTTTCTAGAAATGGATTTTTGCCCAACAGTGGGGGTAACCAACAGTTCAGAAAGAAGAATGCAGGGCCAAATGACCTCTAGAGTTTTCTTCTAGCATTAAGCTCAACAAGGCTGGAACTCCCTGTCCCAGGGTTTCATCCACTGGTGGTGGTGGTGTGTCTCAAGGACAGAGAGAGAACATTCAGACTGAGTACATCTCAGAGCTGCTGAACTTCAGTAGACATTTTGTCTTCATAGATATTTGCCCTCTAGGAACAGCGTTAAGGTCAATCCCTTTGTCAAGAAGGTAACCAGTTGTCACCTCAAGTAGGTCAGTAGAATAGGTATAAAAGGCCTCAAGTAACAGCAAGTCTCCTTAGAGAGACTTTCTGAACTTTTGGATCATGCGTTTATAAGCTGGCCTGGCCCCAGAATTCACTGACGGCAGAAGAAGAGACTGTGATAGACCCAGGGATTATCTTCTTGGCAGTCCCTAGGACAGCTGGCTGGCAAATGCTACACCGCGTCTGAGATTATTTTAGAAACTTTGTCTCGGAGAAGAACATCTAGGGAGAATACCAAACAGATTTGCCCTGATTTTTTTTTGTCACAGAATAGGAATTTCAAGGACATTTTTACTTTCAATGAGGTCATCCTGGTGATGATCTTATTATTTTTTGAAATTTAAGAAATCATGTCACATCTAATAAAATTGTAGTCGAGTGCAGTTACAGCTATGACTTGATACCATGAGCTGGTATGTAGGTCTTCTTCTTACTCTTCTTGTTCCTTTTCTTCATTATCATGATTCACAGAATACTCTAAAAATGTTTTAAACCAGAAGATTCCACCAAGTATCAATAAAAACCCATTCTAAATGAAATATGTATTTAGGGATAAAATGATATCTGCTTTCCTAAATTTCCTTTCAGGCCTCATTTTCCACTCAAATGTCATATTTTGTGGGCTCGGAGAAATAGATTATGAGAGAGAAAGAGAGAGAGAGAGAGAGAGAGAAACTATGAGAGTTGTGAGAAGTGTAATAAAGTTCAGTAAGACAAGTATCTTTTGGGGTCCATGCCTGTGGGGTGATGAGAGGGTGGCCTAGCATGAACCTCTTACGATGTTCTTGTTCACATCAGAATTCTAAGTGAAGGAGCCATTTGTCAACATGGATCACTTAAGCTAAGGTAATGTCTGAGCAATGAATACTTGACTCACAGCCATTATCTGAAAATGCCACCTTTGCGGTTCTGATGACATTTGAGGTTCTGGGTGTGTGTGTGTGTGTGTGTGTGTGTCTGTGTGTGTGTGTGTATAACTTTATGCACTACAATTATGGGGAGTTTTGGTGGCTAATCTGGAAATCAAACTATAATTTGTACCATTATTTCCAAGTTTTAAATAATTTAAGAGAGAATGTAGCAGATTGTGAATTGGGGACAGGCTGCTCCACTCGCAGGAAGGGAGGGTCAGTGCAGCTTCCTATGTATGGAATGCCGCGGAAATACTCCAAGCATTCCCCAGCATGTCATTTCTTTGAAAAAGGAAAGTTGAAATAGTTGGATATCTGAGTTAGACCCAGCATACAGAGAACTCTTGGCGTTTTCAGACCTTAGTGACCTTTTCACAAAAGAAATGTGTATGTGCTAACTGCATGTCTCCTCTTATGCACAGCCTTCATTTTCTTCCTCTCCTGCCTTTCCCAGGTTATATGAAGCTTAATTATAGGTTCATTAGGGATTGTGGATTTCCTAAAGTCTGCAAGAAAAATAGACTTTCTGATCGACCCAGACAATGCTGAGTGCATTAAGACAATGAGAAGGGAAGAAAGGGAAGAAGGCAGAGGGAGGGTAAGCCAATCATTGGCAGACAAGAAGACACATACCCTGTTTAATATTTCACAGGAAATTCATCATTTAGCAGCCAGGCAGTAGAGGGCACAGGAGACTCCAATGCAGGAAGATATATTTTTCTGTGGGGGAGTAAGTTGGTGTTGCTCTACCCACACTCTGATGGTAGAGAATTCATTTCTTGTGGTCCTCCCTTTGATGAAAACCAGCATTCACTTTACAAAATTAGATTTAAAAATATTTATTAAAGTGTTCTAATAGATGAGAATCATTTCAATATCCTTAAGTGTTTTGTTTTTCACAACACTTTATTTTTTCATTGAATGAGTCATATTTTTTAAATTATAGTGAGACAGAGAGAGAGAGAGAGAGAGAGAGAGTGAGGGACAGACAGGGACAGAAAGGCAAAAAGGGAGAGAGATGAGAAGCATCAATTCTTTGTTGAGGCACCTTAGTTGTTCATTAATTGCTTTCCCATATGTGCCTTTACCAGAGAGCTACAGCAGAGTAAATGACCCCTTGCTCAAGCCAATGACCTTGGACTCAAGCCAGCGACCTTGGGCTTCAAGCCAGTGAACTTTGGGCTCAAGCCAGGAACCATGGGGTCATGTCTGTGATCCGATGTTCAAGCCAGCGATTCCGTCTCAAGCTGCTGAGCCCATGTTTAAGCCAATGGGCCCACTTTCAAGCTGATGATCTCTGGGTTTCGAACCTGGTTCTTCTGTGTCCCGGTCTGAAGCTCCATCCACTGAGTCACCGCCTGGTCAGGCGAATGGATCATATTTAAAGGGGAAAATAAAAGAGCCATTGCTAAGTAAAGGTTAACTATAAATGACAATTGAATATCATCAATTTAAACTGGTGAGGATATAGGATTGGTTTGTAGACATTCTTTGCACAGTCTTTGTAGAAGTGCAACAGGCTGCCTCTACTCATAGGTTACTACTGTGTCCTTGAGTGAAGCAGCTTATTTTCTGGAAGCAGTGACAAAAATGTGTTTCATACTCACTACTTTGATGTACTTGTGCCTAAATTCTTCTGTAGATTTTTTACTGTAAAATAATTATACATTTACACAAAAGTTGCAAAAATGCCAAGAACTTTTTTCCTGAACCTGACTACTGTAGTAATTCCTACAAAAAACAAAACAAAACAAACAAAAAAAACCTCTTATGTAACTATAATGCAATCATCAAAATAAAAAAATTAACATTGATACATCACTACCATCTATTTTTCAGGTGCTGTTCAAGTTTTGACATTTAATCATATTATATTTGTTATAACAAAAGGATACAGTTCAGGGTCACTTGTTGCATTTTGTTGTCCTGTTTCTGGTTTCCTTCACTCAGAATTATTCCCTCAGTCTTCCCTGGACTTTCATAACTTTGATACTTTTGAATGTTACATGCTAACTATTTTGTAGACTGTCCCTCAGTTTGCATGGGTCTGACATTTCCTCCTGATTGCATTCGGGTTTTGTATTCTTGGCAGGAATACTGCAGAATTGAGTCTGTGTTTCTGTTGCCTCCAATCAAGTTGGACAGGACTTCAATTGTGCATTGGTGATGTTCACTTTAATCATGAAGTTGAGGTAATGTCAAAATTTTTCATTGTAATATTACTTTTTCTCTTCATAGTTCATAAAAATTTTGTGTGGAAATACTTCAAAACTGCAAATTTCCTATTTTTTAATTTTATTTTTTGTATTTTTCTGAAGTTGGAAATGAGGAGGCAGTCAGACAGACTCCTGCATGCGCCCGACCAGGATCCACCTGGTGCGCCCACCAGGGGGCAATGCTCTGCCCATCTGAGGCGTCATTCTGTTGCAACCAGAGCCATTCTAGTGCCTGAGGCAGAGGCCACAGAGCCATCCTCAGCACCCAGGCCAACTTTGCTCCAATGGAGCCTTAGCTGCGGGAGGGGAAGAGAGAGACAGAGAGGAAGGAGAGGGGGAGGGGTGGAGAAGCAGATGGGTGCTTCTCCTGTGTACCCTGGCCGGGAATCGAACCCGGGACTCCTGCATGCCAGACCGACGCTCTACCACTGAGCCAACCAGCCAGGGCCCTATTTTTTTTTATTAAACATTTACCCACTAGTTGTAACATCTACTGATATTTTTTGGCTGAATTAATTATTACTAATATGGTTGCTAAATGGTGCATTTTCTAATTATATAATTTCCCCATTTATTAGTTGGCATTTTACTGTAAGGAAAAAGCTTTCTCTTCTTTCTATTTATTTCTTTGTACCAGTGTGGACTTGTAGATTATTATCTTACTCAGTGATCACAATTCATTACTATCATTATTTACTTTGATAAATAAATTGTCCCAGATTTGACCACTGGAAGTGTTTTCAAGCTGACTTCTGTCTTTGACATTTTCCCATCATCCTTTGAGAGTGTTAAGTTTTTGAATGACAGTTCTGCTGGGCTCAAGGGAAAAGGGACTCTTCCTAGTCTGAAGACCTGAGTTGCAGTCTTCTTGGCTGATTTCATCCCTAGTTGGGCATCCTTGGGAGAGAGTGGTCTTTCAGCTTTCATGGCTTAATATGGGGACAATTAATCCTTCCTACCATCTGGAGCTGTTGCTGTGAAATTCAAGCTAAAAGGAGGAGATGGTAATATAGGTTGATTTCCTTTCCTAGAGACTTTCCAGAATCGTTCTGTGCATTGATGGCCTAATGAGTTGCAGAGGCACTGTTTGAAAAATCTGTTCGCCTGCTCTGTTTGTAGCCTGTGTGAGTTATACGTTTCAGTTAAATAAATACACACTGGAGTGGCTTTTTCCTCTCCCAAGCTTTTGATGTCCTGTGGGATGGAATTATTTCCACAAGGGTGTCCTGGCCTGGGTGCTCTAGAGGTCAGTACAGCTAAGTCATTTCCTGGGAGGATGAGCCCCAGCCACTCTGATGCTTGTCTTATCTTCCATCCCCAGCAGGTCCTATCTCAGCTGGCTGTGGGCCAGACTGGCAGATGGGAACGGGTATGGCTGAACACATGACGCCTCATCATTTCAAGTGAGCTGTTTGGAGACAGGACTCCAGAACCAGGAATGCTCCCTGTGGCCGCCTAGGGTGCAGGAGGCAGGTGGAGGGAGGAGGGGCATGTGAAGTTGTTGGTAATCTGGCCCCAGCTTGGGTTTCAAATCTCAGAGGAGATTATGGACATGGAAGTGCCCGTTCAGTGTCTGACCTTGGGGAGACACGTAAAATCCAGTCCCCTGCTACTTTCCTCCCCGCCCTCAGCCCAGAGCCACGTGCCATGAGCTCAATGCCTCACACACTGCGGCCCCGTTCTGACTACCTTACCTCCTGTGGACTGTGTATGCGAAGGCTTCTCTGAACATTCCCCAATCCAAAAATTAAATGGCAAGGTGGAAATTCACATCTGTACTGGTTGAATTAAATCTGTACAAAAGAAAGCATGCTCTCAGTCCTATTAATTGTGAAATTTAGTATTTATAAAAATTTTATTGCTGCCCTGGCCAGTTGGCTCAGTGGTAGAGCATCAGCCTGGCGTGCAGAAGTCCTGCGTTCGATTCCCGGCCAGGGCACACAGGAGAAGCGCCCATCTGCTTCTCCACCCCTCCCCTGCTCCTTCCTCTCTGTGTCTCTCTTCCCTTCCCGCAGCCAAGGCTCCATTGGAGCAAAGATAGCCCGGGCGCTGGGGATGGCTCCTTGGCCTCTGCCCCAGGCGCTAGAGTGGCTCTGGTCGCAACAGAGCGACGCCCGGAGGGGCAGAGCATCGCCCCCTGGTGGGCGTGCCGGGTGGATCCTGGTCGGGCGCATGCGGGAGTTTGTCTGACTGTCTCTCCCCATTTCCAGCTTCAGAAAAATACAAAAAAAAAAAAAAAAAAAAATTTTATTGCTTTTGAAAAACAATCTATGATTAGAGTTTCCTGGGTCTGTATGAGGATTACTGAGCACATCATGGCATATCTAAAATCAAAAAAGTTTATTATAGGCAATTACTTTCAGACACAAAAATTAGAAAAGAGCCATGAAAAATGACATTTGACATGGAATGAGCATACATTTAAAGATGTTTAAAATGATATGGATCGGCACCCCCAAACTAGGAGACTTGAGGCCTTACAGGGAACCATAGCCGGTCAGACCCGTTAGGTAGCGAGGTCCCGTTTCCTGGGGCGCGGGGTGGGCATGTGGGAAATCCTGCAGAGGCTGGACAGCCAGGGTTTTGTGGGAACGAAGCACCTTTCTGTACTGGATCGTGGAGTGGGAATCAGCCCCTAATTGGCTTGTAACCCTGGGCAGATTGAGATCATCCTTGGACCTTGGGGTCTTCAATAAAACCAGAAGTAAACAAATATGCAAAACTCCTCCTTGACGCTCGCTTATTCCCTAAAATCTCTGTCTGAAGATGTTGGACCACATGATCACTCTCTATGCTCGGAGCCCTACAATGCTATGCACCATAACCCGAGCCTTGATTCCGGGAGCTATTTATCTTGAGCATCAGTTTCTGCACAGCCCATAATCAAGGGTTCAGCCTCTCTCACTGCCCATGTCTCCGCTGGAGAGGAAGTAGACCAGTTGGGTTTTGTGAGTAGGCATTTTCCCCCCTTCAAACATAACTGAGGCCCTGCTCTAGGGACTGGGTAGAGAGAAAGAGAGGCTTTCTTCCTAATCCATTAGTCTACTGGCTTGTAGTTCTTGCCTTTAAGAATTATATCAAAAGGAGGAACTCGTGAAGAAAAGATATTTTGTAAGGTGGAGTATTAGTTTTCTATGTTGCCATACTAGATTACCGTAAACGGAGTGGCTTAAAACAACAGCAGTTGACTTTCTCACAGTCTGGAGGCCAGAAGTCTGGAATCAAGGTATCCGCAGGACCCCAGGCTCCTTCCTGAAGCTTGAGGGGAGAATTGCCCCTCACCTCTTTCAGCTCCTGGTGTCCTTCAGTTTGTGGCTGCAGCGTGCCAGTTTCTGCTCCCGTCTTCTCCTCTTTACAAGGGCACCCGTCACTGGATTTAGAGTGCACTTGAGTGATGCAGGATGACTGCATTTTGAGATCCTTACCTCTGCAAAGACCTTTTTCCCGAAGGTCACATTCATAGTTCCTGGGAGTTAGGCTATAGGTATCTTTTGGGGGGGCTACCATTCACCCCATTACAGGTGGCATGACTTATGGGCTACTGGCTCTTAGCTGAACTCTAGGGTGCTGGGGTGATGGTGGATAGGGAAGGCACAAGGAACAGTGCCAGGAGAGGCAAGGGTGGAAAGAGTGCAGAGCGCACACGTGGCCCCTGCTGGCACTGGCAGTGAGGGTTAGTGAGGACCGTTCGAAGCACCCACCTCCTCCCCTTTCAAAGGAAAATGCCATATCAATAAGTTAGGCTTGGCTCTGCTGCAGTCAAAAACAACTCCAAAGTCACAATGGTTCACACACAAATGTTTTTCTTGTGGTTGCCTGAGGTTCATGACACGTTGACTGCAGGAGAGCTCCAGGTCACCTTCACTCTGGACCAGGGTGATGGAGTCATACATTTGGAATACGGCCAGTCTTGTGACAGAGGGAGAAGAGCACATGGTCAACTTCACGCTGGATCTTGAATCTTCTGCGTGGAAGTGACAGAGGTCACTGGCCGGGGCAAATCACATGGCCAAGTTTGATGTCAGTGAGGAGGAGAAATATCATCTTCTCATGGGGAGGGGCACTGCCAGTGTGAGATTCAGCCGGTGCGCACAGGTTCAGAAGAACCGATACCTACTTTTTTGTTGAGTTTAGTGAACCAGTTGTTAAAATTGCACTTGTAATCAGGGTTCTCTCTAAGGTGGGTGCCTGGTCAGCTGCCCAATGTGGAAATCACAAATTTACATTCCTTACTCTTTTTTTTTTTGTATTTTTCTGAAGTTGGAAATGGGGAGGCAGTCAGACAGACTCCGGCATGCGCCCGACCGGGATCCACCCGGCATGCCCACCAGGGGCAATGCTCTGCCCATCTGGGGCGTCTCTCTGTTGCAACCAGAGCCATTCCAGCGCCTGAGGTAGAGGCCACGGAGCCATCCTCAGCGCCCGGGCCAACTTTGCTCCACTGGAGCCTCTGCTGTGGGAGGAGAAGAGAGAGACAGAGAGGAAGGAGAGGGGGCAGGGTGGAGAAGCAGATGGGCACTTCTCCTGTGTGCCCTGGCCGGGAATCGAACCCAGGACTCCTGCACACCAGGCCAATGCTCTACCACTGAGCTAATTGGCAAGGGCCCATTCCTTACTCTTTTTTAATGTTCATCTGTGCAACAGGATATTCTAAGCGCCCGTAGTAATGTTCATTCCGTCCCTAGGTGAAAAAAATTGCAAGTGAGGACAGCAATCAAGAAGCAACATGGAAATATCTAAATACCAGTTTTATTGTGTTTTTTGTCAGATATTATTTAATTTTTTTCACTAATATTTTAAAACTCTCATAAAATAATCTAGTTTTGTGGACCTTTTTTATTGTTCTTACCACTGGACACTATTTATGAACCACAGTAAGGCAGGCCATGGTGCTTTAGGAAAGGCCCCTGTAAAGCCAGTAGCCACGGCCACCATCACAGCCGTCTGGCTCATGCAGGTTCGCATTAGATTCGAACAGACAGTAATGAAACAATGGAGCCAAAAACTGGTGGGCCATCATCTTTAACCCTAGCTTGCACCCGGCGGGCAAGTAAAACACATACTGGGCTATAAAACCCACTCATTCAGTGCTCACAAAGCTACTGACTTATCCGAGTTTCCTAGAATCAAAGGTTTCTAGCTCACCAGACTTGTTCACCTCTGTTCCCCATCTCCTTCTCCTGCACGGACTCTGCACTAACTGGCTTCTCCTTCAGCATTCTGTCCTACTTGGCTGCTTCTCCTGGCCTCCTCCACGTGGCTTCTCTCTGCTCTCCTTTCTCTGCTCTCTCCTCTAATGCTAATCTCAGGAACCGAGAGAGAGCAAGCTCCCGGTCTGCCCCCATTTTATAGTGTAGAAATCAAAACCTTTAATCCAATATACAAATAAGGAAGTCTCTGGTACAAAGTCACTTATCTGAGGCATAATGGGATTCCTCATGAGAGTTCACCACCCCATCAGAAAGGGTGGGAAAGGCTCAGTCCCAAAACCAAGCCCCAGGCTACAAGGATCCTGCCTGCCACCGCCTGCCCCCAACACACATTAATATAATCATGCCCGTTCCAAGCAAGAAGGAGAACCAATACCATCACCTGGGTGACAGGCTTCCATGTGGGCAGCGCCATCTTTAACAAAGTGAGCACAATATATTTTATCTGCCCAACAGCCCCTCTGTCTGCTGCGAAGCTGCAGGACTTCTACCAGCTTCCACACGAGGAGGACTGCTGCTCATCTAGGTTTCTTGAAGCCCTTATTACTCACTTCCCCAAGGACTGTGATGTCTACGCCTTCTGCCTACAGCCCACTCTTCACCCTGTGCTATCCAGGCCTGTTGCCCCACCTCCCAGGGAAAAAAACCACTGAGTTAGAGTTTCACGCCCTTGTCTGGAAGGGCAGTTGTTGGAACTATGCTTTCTAAATATAACCTACATTGAGGGTTTATTTTATTCTACTTTTTAAAGATTTTATTTATTCATTTTAGAGAGAAGAAAGAGAAAGAAAGAGAAGGGGGGAGAAGCAGGAAGCATCAACTCCCACATGTGCCTTGACCAGGCAAGCCCAGGGTTTCCAACTGGTAACCTCCAAACTCCAGATCGACGCTTTTATCCACTGCACCACCACAGGTCAGGCAACACTGAGGGTTTAAAGCAGTAGTCCCCAACCCCCGGGCTGCGGACCGGTACCGGTCCGTGGGCCATTTGGTACTGGTCCGCAGAGAAAGAATAAATAACTTACATTATTTCTGTTTTATTTATATTTAAGTCTGAACGATGTTTTATTTTTAAAAAATGAACAGATTCCCTCTGTTACATCCGTCTAAGACTCACTCTTGACGCTAGTCTCAGTCACGTGATACATTTATCTGTTCCACCCTAAAGGCTGGTCTGTGAAAATATTTTCTGACATTAAACTGGTCCGTGGCCCAAAAAAGGTTGGGGACCACTGGTTTAAAGTATAGTTGTTTTTGTTTTTCATAGCAGCCACGGGAAGAACAATTTGCTCCTTCCTTTGTTTGCAGAGGCTCTGAGAATGGTCAAAGGTTCGGCTCTGATACCATCTGTGGATCCCCAAAGTCCTCAATAATAAAGGCCTTAGAGAGGTGTGTGCAGCTTCCATGAATCTGGTGGTCCACAGATGGTGCCTAAAGTGTAAGTAGCACTGTGTGACAGTACGTGTCCAGTGTATGTGCATTTTCTGAGGCTAGGAACCATAGTTCACATCTGATTCTCAAAGAAATTGTGAACCCAAGAATATTAAGGACCAAGAACTAATCCAATCCTTCATTATACAAGTAATATAGAAATTGAGGTTTGGTTCCTTGCACAGAATGGACTGACACTACTTAATATATTAATTAGTTGATTATGTCATCAAAAGCTTTTTCCTAAACCTTGCTTTTGTTTCAGTGAGTTAATTTCTCTTATATTGCAACCTACTCTGGGTAAAAGGAAGACTCTTTGGAAAGTTACATTGACTTTTAAAGCCACAAGGGTATCATTTGGTACATTCTTACCCCAACAATTATTACCCTTTGAGTGCCTACGGAGCTACCTCAAGCCTTCCCTTTGGTCTCCCTGGGGATTTATTACATTTCTAACAGGCAAGTATAAAGACTTCCAGTGCTGGCTTACCAGAAGGGTTTTCTTCAGGGATTTCACAGACAGGGCGGCTTCTGTCTTGCAAGAAAATTTACATCCCACAAAGCAGAATAGGGAATGACTATGGCAGATGATGGTAATAGGGTTGCATCAATATTACATGTCTACCAGGCAGAGAACCAATATGTTTTAATAGCACAGGTCTATTTATCCTCCTCGTCTTCCTTTATAAAGCTGGTTGGAGGTGAGGAGTAGTTCCTTTTTACAGATAAGAAAACAGAGGGTCAATATTTTATTAGCCTTCAGAGCAGAGATTTTTAACAGGGTCCCTGGATGGGGTTTCAGGGGTTGATAAACCTCTGAAATGATTTGAAAAGACAAATATGTATTTGTATGTGCATTTGGCGGGGGGAGAAAGAAAGAGCATGTGATTTTCATCAAATTCTACAACGTTCCATGAGTATAAGAGGTTTAGAATCACCTTTTTTTTTTTTTTTTTTTTTTTTTTTTTTTTTTTTTTTTAGAGACAGAGAGTCAGAGAGAGGGATAGATAGGGACAGACAGACAGGAATGGAGAGAGAAGCATCAATCATTAGTTTTTTGTTGTGACACCTTAGTTGTTCATTGATTGCTTTCTCATATGTGCCTTGACCATGGGCCTTCAGCAGACCGAGTAACCCCTTGCTCGAGCCAGCGACCTTGGGTCCAAGCTGGTGAGCTTTGCTCAAACCAGGTGAGTCCACACTCAAGCTGGCAACCTCAGGGTCTCGAACCTGGGTCCTCCGCATCCCAGTCTGACGCTCTATCCACTGCGCCACCACCTGGTCAGGCTAGAATCATTTCTATTCTTGTAAAATAATTGGGAGATTAGCCCGATCTTGATGAGTTCTCTCATTTTAATTTATTTCTTAATTGCGGTAACAGTGGTTTATAACATTATAGTTTGACATCTATATATACTACATGGCGTTCACCACCGTAGGTCTAGTTTCCATCTATCACTATGCAGTTGACTCTTACTACCCATCTCTCCCTCCCTCCACCCAGTTCTCTCCTTTGTTCCCTGATTGCTGACCTCCATAACAGCAGACAAAATCGGAAGCAAGGACAGTTGTGGAGGAGTCACATTTATAGACGTTTCCTATCCTGTCTCTGTTCTGCAAAGTTAAAGTCTCCAAGATAGCCCCACATGTGTTAGAGTCCCATTATGACAAAACAGGAAGAAAGCTTAAACATGCCCAGGATCCACGGACGGGAAAACGAAGGCCTAAAGTGTTGATCACATTCAGCTGATAAATCAGTGATGGAGTTAGTGTTCATTCATTTTGAGAAATAAACTCCAATCTCAGTTGGGAGAGATTTTTGCCAATATCTCTTAACAAACGACAATGCAGTATGACTCATTTTTCTTGACATTATGCAAATGAGATAAACAAGACTGAGTGGCTTTCTGTCCAGAGAACAGGAAATGAAGCCTGTCTGGGGCCACGTGTTCCCTTGGGACACATTGTAGTGTCAGAAATGGGTTCTGGAAGAAGCGGGCCTTTGTTCGTTTCTGGTTCAGGAGCGAGCTCCTCCTCTTGGCCATGGCTGGAGGGATGGCTCCCAACCAGCGTTCCCCTGAAGAGAATCCCTGCAGGACTCCCATCAGGTTCTGCTGCCTCTAGAACTGCTCTCCTCAGTCTTGCTTCCCACGGAGGGAAACGTTGAGTTTTCCAGATTAGATGTTCTGAGCCAACCAGTCCCTCCCACATGGAACAGAACCACAGTCAGAAGGCTGCTTACACTGAGGGATCTGAGAAGCACTGAACAAATGTTGTTAGTTTGCTGGATTTTATTTTTTAACTGTCCTTTTGCCTCACAGGTAGACTTCATTTTGCCCGGAGGAACCCTGGACTTCTGTAGCCTCCACGCAGGGTAAAGACTGGTGTTAATCTCACTAATCAGGGTCAGTGACAGAGACTGGCCTTGCCCCAGTTTCTTTCAAAGGGATGTGACAGTATTTCTTCAGAGGGCTCTGTGATAAGACACATCAGAAACGTAGTATTTATAGGAAGAGGGTTAATTCCTACAGAGTAGGAAAGCTGAAGGATCCTTTTAGATATTAGTCAGTTATTAGACAGACAGATGAGGAAACTGAGGCCCAGAGAGGGCCTGTGGTTGCCCCAGGGCACAGAGCCAGAATTGGGCTGGAGACCTGGGTCCTTTGACTGAGCTGGAGTGCTCTGGACTGCTCCTCACGCCCTATCCTTCTATATTCCTCTATACTCATGGAATCTTCCTTAAACTTCCATCTCCAAACTGAACCACAGGTTAATCTGAGGGCACCCAAGTCAAAATTTCAAGAACTAAGGATGTAGATAGAACATGAGATATGCTAAATAACATCTAAGGGACTTTTGAACACACTATTATTTAAGTGGACAGGGTCCCTCCCTTTCTTCACAATCAGCGTGTTGCATGCTCGCTCTGCCTCTAAATACTCGGATGCAGGCCAAGCCCAGAGCCCGGGGCTCCCACTATGGCTTGGCCGCAGCAAGCTATTCAACCACACATGTCCAAGGCTACTACTGTGGGAACCATACTCATCACCTGCCCCTAGAGACTTCAAATCACCCCTCCCCAGCCCTTTCCTACCCTGCTCCAGCCCCTCTCAGGTTGTGCAGGAGCCAAAGATTTGTGATAACAGAGCCACAGGCACAGACCCAATCCAGGCCAGAGGAGCTTGACCAGAGAGGCCAGAGCATAACCCGGGACAATGCACTCCACTCCCGGGTAGAGGAGGCGTGGCCCGACAGCCGGAATGAAACCCCTGGTCTGTTTCTTGAATCTATAAAACGAAAGGTGAGGGGTTTCTGGCAGGGGAAGAATGCACGATTATTTATTGCGTTGGTCTGGAGAGGAGAAGAACACGGAACTCTTTCCAACTTGGAGTGTGATTCATTTCCCCCGGGGGCGGCCGGCCGAGCGGGCGCGCGCCGGCAGCCTCGGGCCCCCGCACACTCCGGCCGCCGTTTATTTACGGTGGGTTATCAGCGGCTGTGCCCTGCGATAAAGTTTATGAAAAGAGGCGGTGTCTCCGGCAGGCGGGCGGGCCCGCGCTCCTTTCCCACACTGATTAGGATCAGCCAGGGCTTTGCAAGCCGCAGTTAAGGATCTCTGGTGCCCGGAGCCGCGTCGCCCCCTTCCTGCCCGCCCGCCGGCTGGCCCGCCGCTGCCTCGCGTGGGAGCCGAGGTCAGGGCTGCGGCCGCGGCCGGTCAGGGGTGGGGGGAGGCCGGGAGGGGAGGAGCAGCCCTGCGGGGGCGGGAGCGCCAAGGCCGAGGAAACTGGGAAAGGAGAGAAGACTAGCGTGCAAATAAAAACGTGCGGTCCCCACGTTAAAAGGTGGGAGAGGGGTGATAGGAATTCTACCCCTCTGGAGCGCCGAATCTCATCCCAGCATTCACTGTTCTGCTTTCCTTTTCCATCATTTCACCGACATTTCCTTTGGTTTGCATTTGGCCTTGACTCATTTTTGTTTTCTCTTTTTATGACCATGTTTTGCTCATCCCTTAGTTTAGAAGATAGTAATTAAACACCTACTTTTCGGGACACTTACCTGTATGGAGCTTGGGAGCACAGAGGTGAAGAGCCCTCCCGGGTCTCTGCCGCCAGGCTCTCCAGGTCACAAGGACTGTGAGTGGAGGGGAGGCCCTGCAGCCCCTCTCCCAGACCCTCCCTCTCTATAAGGTGCCAGAGACTTAGGCAGTCGCTGCTCTAACACTTTGGGGCACTAACTTATTTAATCCTCACAGCCATTTGCAGAAAGGACCATTATTATAACATTTTACAGATAGTGAATCAGAGGGTGAGGGACTGGTAGGAGGGAAAGTCACAAAGATGGATAAGGTAACTTCTGGGCAAATGAGGACGACCTAAATGTACTGCTAGGACGTTACAGTAAAGGGCACCCTAATAGACTGGTTGGCTGAACTAGCATCATTTCATCTAGAGAAAAGAAAAGGACAAAAAGGGACTTAATTATTTAAGTGTGTAATAGTATAAGATGAGTGCCCCAGGTCTCAGCACCTGAGGACGAATAACTTCTTTTTTTTTTTAATTTTTATTTATTTTTTATAGAGACAGAGTGAGTCAGAGAGGGGGATAGACAGGGACAGACAGACAGAAACGGAGAGAGATGAGAAGCATCAATCATTAGTTTTTCATTGCGCGTTGAGACACCTTAGTTGTTCATTGATTGCTTTCTCATATGTGCCTTGACCGCAGGCCTTCAGCAGACCGAGTAACCCCTTGCTGGAGCCAGCGACCTTGGGTTCAAGCTGGTGGGCTTTTCCTCAAACCAGATGAGCTGGCGCACTCAAGCTGGCGACCTTGGGGTCTCGAACCCCGGTCCTCTGCATCCCAGTCTGACGCTCTATCCACTGCGCCACCGCCTGGTCCAGATAACTTCTTAGCAGCACTGCAGAGAGGACTCCTAGAGCAAAGGCTAGCACTCTGCACAGCCTCTGTCTGCACAGCCTCTCCGAGTGGTCCCAGGAGCCCCTGGGGCCTTCTTCTCCTGGTCACTCCAGTTACCACCAGACACCCCAGACACTTGAGGAATGAGGAAGGTTTCTGCCCTTCTTCCCTCTCTCTGTGTGACGTCTAGTAGTGTGACCCCAAGTCTCTACTGCAGAAGTCGGGAACCTATGGCTCGTGAGCCAGATGTGGCCCTTTTGATGACTGCATCTGGCTCGCCGACAAATCTTTAATAAAAATAATAACGTTAAAAATATAAAACATTCTCATGTATTACAATCCATTCATTTCCTACCGCTCATGTTCATGGTTGCGATGGCTGGAGCCAATCACAGCTGTCCTCCGGGACAACACCAAATTTTTATTGGATAATGCGTAATGTACACGGGTCATTGTATGGCTCTCACAGAATTACATTTTAAAATATGTGGCGTTCATGGCTCTCTCAGCCAAAAATGTTCCCGACCCCTGCTCTGCTGTCTATGCTCGGCTTCCCTGCAAATCTCCAACAAATTGGTCTTTTGAGTTTTCCCTTCTGGTCTTCTGCTCTTGATAGGAACCCGAAGGGTATTTGGTCAAGGGATACTCAGAGTTCGTGGCTGTTCTCCTCCCATGAACAGAGCTGTCTACCTTGGTCAACAGGGCTCCTCAGGTCCCCTTTCCCACAGAAGGAGCTCCTCCCAGGGGTTACTTGTCAGACACTCAGACACATCAGACTCCAGCTCAGGTTCAGACGACAACCTTGGTTCCCCCGATAATAACTAGTAAGTGCTCAGTCATTTTGTTAAAAGGTTCTGGTCAATTGTTCTGTAAGGAAGGCTAAAGTGAGGCTGTGGATATAAATGATAGGAAAGAACAATTTTGCTGAGTGAAAAGGATTTCTTATACAGGGATGCCAACCGGAAAGTTACTTCAGTATCTCTAAGGAAAAGGCTGCCACCCTCCTTGAAGAGTTCAGGAATAGGGGTTCCAGTTCTTTCCCTTGGTATTCCTGAGGTAGACTGAGATGTTCTACCTTTAAAATTAATTAGAAGCGGACTTTTCCTCATTCAGGTAATATAATTTATCCATGTAATTTTTTTTCCATACTTTTTTTTTTTTAAAAGTCTTAAACCTTTAACACCTGCAGGCAACAAAACTAATGAACAAGCAGTAAACAGATATGAATGGGAAAGCTTGAAAACCACCGATCATGCTGAGTTTGTTGCCTTTTTTAAAGAACATGTGTGCTTGTGGTTTTATACTGCCTGCCCACAATGTAGCCATATTTTCTGCTATTAAAATGGTTCCTAGTTCACGGGTGGAATGAAACAGCCCATTATTCCCGGGTGTTCCCGGAAGCCTCATGTTTCAGGAAGCACCCTCCGGGACTGTTCGTTCCCTACCACCTGAGCACACTGGAGCGCAGCTATTGTAGCCTCTCCAGTATTAGTTTCCCTTCCTCCTTCCCTCTCTCTGCTATTTCCCATCACAGCCCAGACTGACTTCCAACCTTGGCCAGGCTAAAGATAACCTTTCCATCTGGGATATCACCCGCAGGCTAAATTTATTCTCAGGGGTGAGTTGGGGTTACCCTGACTGGTGACTCCAGGCAAGCATTTGAGCAGCCATGGTTCTCTGTCATTGCAAGAGATGGAAGGGGCTGGGGAAGGGGAAGGGTCCCCTGGAAAGGGGTGGGGAGAAGTGGGAAGGGGTAGGAAGGAAAGAAGCAGACCAAAATTGACAGGAAACTGGCAGAGGGGCTTCAGAACAAGGGTGACACACTGTGAGCTCAGCGTAAGCTGAGTTAGTCTGAAGGATTTGACCGCTTCCAGCAAAGATTCCTTTTCTCTCAGTTATAATGTTACTGTAATATAACCCCTAGACGTAAAAGCCCAGTGCTAATCGGGGATCTAGAAGTCAGTGGACTTGATGTACAGAATGGGGTGTTTAATTTTATGATGTGGCTATGAGTTACATGAGAGACTAATAAAAAAAAACTACATAAAATGTGGCTTGGAACAGTGGGGTTGCAGCTCCTGCCAGAGGGTCAGCCTTGCTCAGAAGTGGTTTCAGAGCAGGGCTGATGCCTGGCTGGTATGCTCCAGTGTGGCCATTCTGGTTCTTAAACTATTGAAAGCCTTCTGAACCAGTTGTTAACTGGCTGCTGCTTTTAGCTTCATAGACGTTCTTCTGCTGCACAGGCTGCTCAGCCCCTATCTGGAACTTCCCCAGAATCGAGGGACCCAACTCGAGAGCCTGCAGGTTCTATTTATGCCCTGTCTCCAGCACCACATCATTTCTGAGTGGCTGGTACCCATGCAGCATCAGTTGTTACGTACCTGAAATGTCTCCATCCCACAACACGTCTCCCTGTGTTGACTGGACCTGTCGCATACCTGCGGAACAGACCAGGGACACCATTCCATAATACTCTCCTTCACGGAGCCCGGGCCAGTCCAGGGTGCCTAAGGAGGCTTTCTTAAGCGATGCCTGTCACTTTCCTACTGTTGCAAGAACACACCCAACGGTTCCCTTGAATCATATTTGGCCACCTCAAAGGAGAGTTTTAGTAGGCACAGCAATGACTTCAGGGTTGAAGAATATTTTTGGAAGAAAGAGACAAATTTGCATAAGGTTTTCCAACTAAGAATTACATTTGCCATAAAGCCTGAATTAGAAGGATGCTTAGAGGACATCTGGTCTCTCTTCACAGCCAGCCTGGAAGCCTTTAATGTCCACCCCCTCAGGAGACAGCCAGCCCTTTCCAGGTCATGTCCATTGACAGCCAGCTCAGCTCTTTGACAGAAGCCTTATTACCATGAACCTGTTGGAGCTGCAATCTTCCTAAACAAATCCGAGTGTGAACCCCTTTTGTTTCCTATACATCTCAAATGTTGGTCCCTCACATAGATGGAATTGCAAGCTCAAAGATGCCATCTGCTAACATGTCCTACAGTAAGTAGTATCACGTGAGCTGAGAGGTCCTGCAGCCATTCATTCATTCATTCAGCATGTTTGTTCAGCAGCTGCTAAGTGTCAGACAGGGTGCCTGGTGCTGGAGGTTCAGCAGCGAACTAGAGACAGCTCTGCTCTGAGAGACTGTCCGGGCCACTGGGGCCAGTACTGGAGAGCAGGGAGCCTAGGGAAGGCTCAATTTTGCTTCTGAACTGCATTCCAGGCCTGGGTCCATCCTAGATGGGGGTTGTCTTTTGTGACCCTGGGCAAGAAACTTCTGTCTGTGGTTCTCCTTTCCCCCACAGGTTGCTAACAGCCTGGCAAGTCTGAAAACATCCTCAGGATGAGTTGCCATTGTGCAGACGTGCAGATGGGCAGGCGAGGGCTCTGCCTTCTGCCTTCTGTCCTCACAGTCTCTAAAAGTGCGTGTGAAACTCAAACCACATTTTCTAGTGTATTTTGCTGAATTAGTGATTGGACAGAACAATTCTTTTAGACAGTCTAGATAACAAAGATAATAAAAATGATTTACAAATTCATCATCTAGAGATAACAATTTGGTGTTTGTCCATGCAAACTTTTTTCATGTATTTGGGGATGTGGAAGATATATACACATATATATGTACACATGTATGCATTTTTGTAATCTGTATTTTTCACCCAGTTATTTTCCCAATGACCACAATTTTAAAGTATACCTCATTATTGAAAAATATTTCACTAATGCACACAACTCTAAAGGGCTTCCCCAGAGAAACCCATAAAGAATAGTTTGATCATTTTATAAGTAAATAGGACATTTGTGAGGGACAGTAGATCAAGTTTGTCCTTTGTTTGTATTAAGAGGCCGGGGTGGGATGGAGATTTTCCTAAGCTGGTGCCCTGGCTGCCTTTGAGTCCCAACTCCGAGTTGGTAGTTCTCCTGATGAGGCTCCTGAGAAGCAGGGAGGTGGAGCCTGAAGGAGCAAGGGCACGCCTGGCTCTGCTGGAGCCCTGCTGCTGGAGGGAGCTGGGGCAGGACTGCCAGCTTTGGGGCCAATGGATGGAGAGTGTGGGACGAGGCTCTACATGCTGTGTGCTTTTAGGCTGCAGCAGCATTCGCCAGTGCGTTCCCCTCTGAGAAGAAGCTGAGCCTTGGAGATGGCAGAGCTGAGAGCCTCCCTCCTCCTGGAGCCTGATCGGCGGACGCCCTCTGCGCAGCCACTTACAGGACTATCGTCACCTAAGGAATCCCCAGGAGCTGGCCTTGGGCTTCACAGAACAGATAAAAGAAAAGTGGCAGAGAGAGGGGTAAGGAGAACGCCCTGAGCAGCCTCTCAAGGAAATAACACTTAAAACAGAGAACCTGAGCAGGAGAAACAAGGACATTCAAACACAGGACCGAAAACAAACAAACAAGTCCCTGGAACTAAAACATATTTTTTATCTAAATTACTTCTTAGATGAATTAAAGCAGAAAGAATATGCCTTAGAAGTTCAAGTGTGAGAAGATCCCAAACATAGAACATAAATACAAAGAGATACCCCTGGCTGGATAGCTTGGTCAGTTAAAGCATCATCCTGATACATAAAGATTGTGGGTTCGATCCTTGGTCAGGGCATATACAGAATCAAATTGATATTTCTGTCTTTCTCTCTCTCCTTTACTCTCTCTAAAAAATCAATAAATAAAAAGATTTTAAAGTAGAAAGAGATGGGAATCATGAGGGCAAAATAAGAGACTGGGAAATTAGACCTAAATAGACCTAAGATGTCAATAGTAGGAGTTCCGGAATAAGACAGACAAAGGAGAGGGGATAATTAGACAGATGATAAAAGATCTCTTCTTTGAATGAAGAAAACTTGGCTCTGAGGTTTAAAAAAAAAACTCACGGGCTCACTAGGACTGAAAGCCACTAAAAAATTACCCAATAAAACTCTTGAACAGCAGGTATAAATACAACCTCTTGTCCATTTCAGTACAAAGAGGAAAACATTAATTACAAAGGAAAAAGAAAGAGATGGGTGTTATGTTTTACACCTATAATAAGAGGCACTTGAAAATATCTATAAAATTCTAGAGCTAGCCAAAATACTTCTTGCTGGTCGGGGGTGGGGGGTAAGGGGGAGTATTATCTAGGTGTCAAAGCATCTGTCTGAGAAAAATACTGTAGAAAGACCCTGAGCAAATGAAAATAAGACTGGAATAGATACTTCAAGGTAGGACAGGATGATGAAGAAGAGAGAAGTTGGTGGTGGGCAGCCGAGCCTCTCAGTCTCACTGCCTCTCTCTCCCCCTCTCTCTGTATATTTGGGGAATGGAGATGAATCTAGCTTTTTCACCCCAGCACTAACTAGTAGTTGACCAGAAGGTGCAAGGAAGGGAGCAGACCTGGGTGCGATGTTTCCCTTCAACTTCAGGTAATTCCTAAAGAGAGAGAGAGAGAGTGATCTGGGGGCTGTCAGTAGCCCACTGTCCTCCACCTGGAGGTGTGGGGGGAGGGCAGAGGATGTGGCATGCGGGCGACACACCCAGCATCCTGCACAAGGCACGCATGGTACCATGTATGTGAGACTATCCATAATGTATGTGTGAGCCATGGTGTGCTGGGAAACGTTTAACAATCAGCTCTGGGGAGCGGCGGGGGTGGAGGGGTAGCGCTGATGTGCAGCTTTGCGGATATAAATACTCTTCTCATGGCTGACATCAAGCTACCAGTGTGTTGCCACTACACCTGGAGCTGGGACAAGATGCATGCAACTGCTTCTCAGGCTGTGGTGGGATTCAGCTGCTTCACACCGGTTCCACAGAACTGGTATCTAATTTTTTGTTGAGTTTGGCAAACTGGTTGTTAAAATGGCACTGTAATCAGGGTTCTCCCGAAGGTGGGCACCTGGGCAGCCGCCCAATGTGGAAATCACAGATTTACATTCCTTACTCTTTTTTAATGTTCATCTGGGCAACAGTGTATTCTAAGTGCCCATAGTAATGTTCATTCCATCCATAGGTGAAAAAAAATTGCAAGGGAGTACATCAATCAAGAAGCAATATGGAAGTATCTTAAATGCCAGTTTTTATTATTTCTTGTCAGGTATTACTTAAAATTTTTCATTAATATTTTAAAACTTTTTTATAACATAATCTAGTGTTGTGGACCTCTTTTATTATTCTTATTTAGTTTTAAATGCATGAAATAATAAACTACCTTTCGGTATATCGCTTTTTTATACTTAGAACGGTCATTAGGAGAGAGAGCCAGTTGTGAAATGATTTGAATCCCACCACTGCTCTCAGAAGCTGGTGCAAGCTGGCCCCTACCCACTGCTATGCATGCACCAGGACCTCAGGGGACACATACTGGGAAAGGAGGAGTGTGAGGAGCAGCAGTCGTGGCATCTGGGTGTCTTGCTTGGTGAGAGTATTGTGACACTGGGAGTTTTATCCCACCGGAATAATTTTCCTCCTTTTGTCACCTTTCTAACCCTCGTTCTTATAGTCCCCTTTATTTCACCCCCCTTCACCCCAGTAAATTGGTATTTTCTGTAGGTTGTATTCCAGAAGAAATCTCAAATTCTTGTTCATACTTAAATCCACGCAACCATCAGAACAAAGGCTGCTTCTTGGTAGGTGGTGGTGAGGACCCAGGTGATCGTGTGTGGAGGGGTTGGCAAACTGGCAAACCTCTGGAAGGGGCCAGTGGGTGTGGATTTTAGGCTTTGTTTGACATATGGTCTCTGTTGCAACTCCAGTCCCCCTCAGGACATAGTTTGCTGACTTGCTGTAAATGATACCATTGTATCGTAAACCTCTGCGTAAGTGTTAATTATGGCTATTTCAAAGGGCCCAGAGGAAAGAGCCCCTTAACTCTAGACATTCAGCAACCAGCTCAGAGGAAGGATTTAGGCCTTGGGGGAGGTTTTGTGGTTCCGCTGGCTTTGTGAATTAGCCTCGCTCAGGAATGTGTTTTTAACTTCTTTTTCTCCAGGGTTCAAGTAAGTGCGGAAAAGAGAACCCCTGGACTAAAAAAATAAAGCCCTTCCCCCAAAAGACTCCAAACCCCAATTCTACTAACAAAACCTTTATTTATTAATCAGGATTACAGACCTGGCAGAGAGGCAGGCACTCACCACTGCATGTTTCTGAAGAAAGTTATAGTAAACCTGGTCAGGCTGGCAGAACCTTTATGTGGTTGAGAAATTAAATGCCCCTTTAGCTTTCTAGCAAGTGAATTATTTGAAGTGTAATATGAAATCCACAGCTTTTCTATTTATGCAAACGGGTCACGTAGGACCCTTTTTTGGCAACTCTTGATGAACACTTAAAGCATGTTGGTGCATATCTCAGCTATAGTTCTTGTCTTTTAACTCCGCAAGGTTGAGAGTATGAGAGGCCAATTCTATTTTGTTTTTAGTTGTTTGAGAAAGAGAGAATTATTTTCTAATGGAAAGTCCTTGCCTTATCATTGCTTTGTTGACACTTTACCCTGGCGACCAAGAAAGTCCAGACAAGCCCACCCTGGTTCTGTTGCAATTACCTTTCAGTAATTCTCAATTTTCTGGTTCATTGATGTCTACGAGAATTTGATGGAAGCAGAGGACACCCCCCCTCCCGCACACACACACAAATACAGGCATAGAGTGGATTGTGATAAATCCTTTTGGAAAATTCCAGCTACTCTATTTTATGTTTTATTTGTATTACTTTCTGGTGCCTAAAATGCTGACGTACATGAGGATTTCAAGACACAGAAGAGACAGGACAGTGTTGGACAGTTTTGTTTTCATATGAAGAGGAAGAGATAGTCAACACTTTCTGAAGAAAGGTATTTTTCCAGGAAGGTATCAGAGCTTAGCGCTGTAGCACAGGGGAAAAGCACCAGCCTAAATGGAGGCCCTGACTTTATCAGTAGCCAGTTCTGAACTTAAACACACCTACCCTTTCACTTCAGTGAGTTTCCATTCTTTTTAAACTGTAAACTGTGGTGTAAACTGAGAACATCGCACAGAGAGGCAGGAGACTAAGCGAAAGGCTCAGCATTGGTCGCACGGGCTGTCTGTAATGTGGGTTGCCTCTGAGGGCTCTGGTGAGACTGGTCCTCAGGAACAACCAGCACTAGCACTCAGATTAAATCATGACTGAAGGATGGACATGCAAAGGCCATCACCTTGCCTTCCACAGCTATTGCCACTTGCTGATGACCCAACAATGCTGTGCCTCCATTTGTTTTTGCTGTTCCAGGAAATTGGTATACATTTAGAAAGGCTCCAACCATGGCCTTAGAAAGACCAATCCCAGATGTAAAAGGCAGTCCCTTCAATACAGCCTTGGTTATTTTGGTTATTGAACTATTTCTTCTTTGCGTAAAGAATGAGTAAGAAAATGATGTGAGTGCAGTTTTCCTCTGCACACTTGCTTCCCATTAAGTGAACCTTTGCTGCTAAAGAAGATTTGCAGCCCCACCAAACCCTATAATGCTGCTGGCGGAAATTGTGCATGCTCTGGTGTTCACACAGGAACAAGAACACGCCTATGGCAATATTGTAGGAGGTGAGACCATACATAGAATTTTCTTTGCCTTTCTTTCTTCCTCCCTTTCTCTCTCTCTCTTTCTCTTTCTTTTTCTCTCTTTTTTCCTTCCTTCCTTCCTTCCTTCCTTCCTTTCTTCCTTCCTTCCTTCTTTCCTTTCTTCCTCTTTTCTTCCTTCTTTCCTTCTTTTCTTTCTGCTTTTTATAAATCTAAAGTGTCAGGAATAGCTTAACACCTTAAATAATACATATTTTTCAGAAAATCTTTGTTTTATACATTTTCCCAAGTAATAGAAATTCCTGAAAGCATTGAAAAAATAAAGACTTTTAAAAAATTTATTCATAAGATGTACATGAAGGATTCATCACAGAAACATCACTCAATCTTTAAAAAATAGGCTTCAGCAGCTCTCTTAAGATGAGTGTCACCGTTATTTGATTTTACAGATGAGACTTAGGGAAGTTAAGCAACTCGCTCACAGTCAATAGCCAGTAAAACAACACCACCAGGACTGGGACCCAGTTCTGCTGATGTTAAAGTGTGTGCTCTCGTCTGGACCACTTGGCTAGTCTAATTGGTCATAGTTCTTAATTACATGTGATCAGAAAGCCTATAGCTGATTCATGACATAAGCCCTGCAGAGAATAGTGCATAATGGTGGGACATTGGCCAGTGTATTAGAACATGGGCTTATCAGCAAATGTGTAGAGAGAGAATCCTTAGTGGAGTCCAGAGCAGCTGTTTTCCTGGAAAAATGGCCAAAGGGGAAGTTGAACACCTTGATGCAGAAAGACAAAGGTGGTTAGTGAAAATCATTAAAGAGGTTCCTTTTTTCTCCTCAAAGACTTCAGGAACTCTGTGTGTGAGTCTGTTTCAGAGTAATTGTGAAAGGCTATGGAGTTTCTAGGACTTCAGAGGGAGAATGGTGAGCCCCAGAAAGATAGAGGTGAGCAGGATAAAGGGGTAGAAATAAGGACCCCAGAGTTAGGGGGCAAACTTTAGGCATGGTAGGGCTAGAACAGAAAAAAGACATTCAGTATTCCTTTCATATGGCAACTTCTCTCACGAGGTGTGTGATGAATTGTTCCCGTTAGTTGGGCTTCCCATCATCCCTGTAAGCAGTGCTCTCAAGAATGGGACGTGGACAAGGGAAGGGAAGGAATGCTTTCTGGTTTGGTGGTGTAGATTGTCTGAGACAGTGGCTTTTATACATTTTCAGATTATGGCTCATAGCAAGGTATACCCTTTCTGTCAAAAGCCAGTGAAAAGTACATATATATGAAACTAAAGCAACATTTCATAGTATAACACTTACCCTTACTATGTGTATGGCCAGTAGCCACAGCCACCATGACAGCCGCCTGGCCCATGCAGGTTCGCATTAGATTCAGACAGATGGTAATGAAACAACAGAGCCAAAAGCTGGTGGGCCATCATCTTTAATCCTAGCTTGCACCCGGCGGGCAAGTAATACACACAGTGGGAAAACACTTCCCTTTCCATTCAGGGCTCCCAAAACCACTGACTTATCTGAGTTTCCTAGAATCAAAGGTTTCTAGCTCACCAGACTTATTCACCTCTGTTCCCCATCTCCTTCTCTCTGCACAAACTCTACACCAACTGGCTTTTCCTTCAGCACTCCACCATCTTGGCTGCTTCTCCTGGCCTCCTCCACGTGGCCTTTCTCTGCTCTCTTCTCTAATGCTAATCTCAGGAACCAAGCGAGCAAGCTCCTGGTCTGCCCCATTTTATAGTGTAGAAATCAAAACCTTTAATCCAATATACAAATAAGGAAGTCTCTGATACAAAGTCACTTATCTGAGGCATGATAGGGTTGCACCACCCCACATCAAAAAGGGTGGGAAAGGCTTAGTCCTAAAACCAAGCCCCAGGCTACAAGGATCCTGTCTGCCCACAGCCCGCCCCAACACACATTAATACAATCACGCCCATTCCAAGCAAGAAGGGCAACTAGCTTCCACGTGGGCAGCGCCATCTTTAACAAAGTGAGCATAATATATTTTATCTGCCTAACACTAAGCAAGATACATTCTGATACTTTCTATTATCTTTTATTTCATTTAAGCAAAGTGCTGGCAACTCTCCCAAAATTGATTTCTCAATTCATTTAAGAGTCATGACTTATTGAGTGAAATATTATGATTCTGAGTTGTACCATGTACCAACAGAACAGAAGGTCCACAGAAGTCATTATTTGGGTCCTTAGTAGCCACAATCAGCATCATGGAAGCTGAATATAGAATTTTTTTTCCAAGGAGAAGAGATAAAGATGAGAGAGAGATGTTTTAATTCCGGTTCACCTCTGCCCTTACAGCCTGCAGATACCCCCCCCCCCGCCCCGGGGCAGGTTTGGATTGTCCGGCTGTGACTCTCTGAAGCCAGGACTGGAAACCTGTGCTGAGTGTGTGCAGAAGTCGCCTGAGTACCGTTTCAGGTCAGCCTTGCTGAGCCTGAGGCAGGTCCTCATCTCTCACGAGCTTCCCAGGACCCCTTGGCTCTGCACACAAAGAGAACCAGGCTTTTCTTGTTTGGGCCTTTGCTCCTTCCTATTTGATTGAATTGGAAGAGAAACTGTTTGCTTTTGGTCGCACATCCTGAATCATAATCAGGATGCTGCTGGCACAGAAACCTGCTCCCACCCTTGCCTGAAATAACTGAACAGGGAAGTAGAGTTCCTCCCCTTTCCAACCTTAAAGAAAGAGGCTTGTAATTTATGGTGTGTTGGCAATGCATCAAAAGTCAGTCAGTCACTTACAGTAAAATCGAGGAGGGCAGAACAATGCATATCAAGTGATATTCAAACACCTCATTAAAGGAACAAAGTGTTCCGTTGACACCAGAATAATAATGCTTACATATTTGTTAGCCAGAGTCCAGTGACCTTCAGAGAGGCTTCCTTGTCTATAGGATGTGAAAATGACACAAGACCACACCCTCAACTTCTTCAGTTCTTTAACAAGTATACTTTGCTCCAGTGATCTATCAGGGATGGTGCTACTATGGTATACTAGAGTCCTAAGGTTGCTGGAACAGTTACTATAAATGTGGGGTTCAAAACAACAGGAAACTGGAGGCCAGAAGCTCAAAATCAAGGTGTTGGTGGGGCTTCCCTTCCTCAGAATTCCCTGGGAGAGAAGGCTTCCTGCCTCTTCTGCCTTCTGGTGGCTCCAGGCATTTCCTTGGCTTGTGGTCGCATCACTCTACTCTCTGCCTCTGGCTTACTATGGCCTTCTTCTTCCTGAGTGTCTCACCTCTCTGTGTCTCTTATTGTTGTAAGGTACCAAAAGCTGAAAATTGATATTAATATTCTGGGAGGAAAGGTTAGGCTTTCCTATCAGGCTTTCCTGTTCCATCCCTCCTTTAGGGAGGGGAGAGAGAAGAATGTAGAAGTTTCTGGCTTGCTAGAACAATAAGTCATTCAGTTTTAAATCTAAAGGGTTAACCTAGAAACTTCTCTTTCAATAGGAGGCAGAATTTACATGCCACCTTGCATTGACTATAGTTCCTCCCCCTTCCTGGAATCTTGAGAGTAAAATACCTCTAGGCTAGTGAGGGAAGAGGAACCCTGAAAGATTTGTAAACATCTTTGATTGTGTTACCTTAAAAGTCTTAATGTTGCCTGACCAGGCGGTGGCACAGTGGATAGAGCATTGGACTGGAATGCGGAAGGACCGAGGTTCGAGACCCCAAGGTCACCAGCTTGAGCGTGGGTTCATCTGGTGTGAGCAAAAGCTCACCAGCTTGGACCCAAGGTTGCTGGCTCAAGCAAGGGGTTACTTGGTTTGCTGAAGGCCTGTGGTCAAGGCACATATGAGAAAGCAATCAATGAACAACTAAGGTGTCGCAACGCGCAAAGTAAAACTGATGATTGATGCTTCGCATCTCTCTCTGTCCCTGTCTATCCCTCTCTGACTCTCTTTGTCTCTGTAAAAAAAAAAAAAGTCTTAATGTTTCTGTGTATCCCCTAAACAAATGTTGCCAGCTCATACCATGACATCATGCTCTCCCCCACCACTGTGTCAGCAAGGGTATATAAACAGCCCCTGAACTATTTTGGGGGCTACACGATTTGGGCTTGCAGATGCCCCCGTGTCAGCCATATGCGGCCGGCATATTTAATAAATCTCTTCCTCTAATAAAACTCTTCAAAATTCATCTGGACTGGGTGTCTGTGAAGCCAGTAGCCAGGGCCACCATCACAGCAGCCTGGCACATGCAGGTTCGCATTGGATTCGGACAGTCGGTAAAGAAACAATGGAGCCAAAAGCTGATGGGCCATCATCTTTAATCCTAACTTTTACCCGACAGGCAAGTAAAAACACACTAGGCTCCAAAACCCACTCATTCAGTGCTCACAAAGCTACTGACTTATCTGAGTTTCCTAGAATCAAAGGTTTCTAGCTCACCGGACTTATTCACCTCTGTTCCCCATCTCCTTCCTTCTCCCTGCACAAACTCTGCACTAACTTACTTCTCCTTTAGCACTCCACCATCTTGGCTGCTTCTCCTGGCCTCCTCCACGTGTCCTCTCTCTGCTCTCTCCTCTAATGCTAATCACAGGAACTGAGAGAGAGCAAGCTCCCGGTCTGCCCCACTTTATAGTGCGGAAATCAAAACCTTTAATCCAATATACAAAATAGGGAAGTCTCTGATACAAAGTCATTTATCTGAGGCATAATAGGGTTGCACCACCCCACATCAAAAAGGGTGGGAAAGGCTTAGTCCTAAAACCAAACCCCAGGCTACAAGGATCCTGCCTGCCCACAGCCCGCTCCCAACACATATTAATACAATCACGCCCATCCCAAGCAATCACCTGGGCCACGGGCTTCCATATGGGCAGCGCCATCTTTAACAAAGTGAGTATAATATATTTTGTCTGCCCAACAGTGTCTCTACGTGAACTCGATAAAATGACGTACAGTGCCTTTCAGAATCTGGGGTGCGGTACTTTATAACGTTATAAAGCTTATTGTCATTGGCCACCTGGATAATCTAAGCTAACCTTATCTGGAGATTCTTAATTTAATTACATTTGCAAAGACCTTTTCCCAAATAAAGTGACATTCATTGTTAGCACTGGAGGTTAAAAGTTGGACACGTCTTTCATGATACAGAGGATGTAAAGTTGGAAAGAACAGGGTTGTTTTTCTCAAGGAGCTCAGGCTAGTGTGGGAGACACCTCATTAAGTCCCAATGTCAAAAGAATAACCACAAACAGCTGCATTCCAAGTACTGAGGAGACCTGACAAGAGTTTGTATTGGAGTTGATACGGAGGTGATGGTGGGGCAGGAATGGGGTGTATTTTTTTTTAAGCCTACTCTACAATTTTCTAGCCTCTAGAAATCACTATGGAAAGTCATCAGGTTGACAGAACAAGTCCAGCTTGAATAGAGAGGATTAATACTGGCCCAGTCAGAACTGTTAGGTCTGGCTGTGTTCAACCAACTCTGCTGATTGTCTCGAGGTTTGGGGCAATTGGCAGCAAAAAGAGAGGAAGCCAAAGCTTTGAACTGGTTGAGATTTTTTTTTTTTTTTTTTTTTTTCTTTTCATTTTTCTGAAGCTGGAAACAGGGCTAGACAGTCAGACAGACTCCCGCATGCGCCCGACCGGGATCCACCCGGCACGCCCACCAGGGGCGGTGCTCTGCCCCCCAGGGGGCGATGCTCTGCCCATCCTGGGCGTCGCCATATTGCGACCAGAGCCATTCTAGCGCCTGAGGCAGAGGCCACAGAGCCATGCCCAGCGCCCGGGCCATCTTTGCTCCAATGGAGCCTTGGCTGCGGGAGGGGAAGAGAGAGACAGAGAGGAGAGCGCGGCGGAGGGGTGGAGAAGCAAACGGGCGCTTCTCCTATGTGCCCTGGCCGGGAATCGAACCCGTGGTTGAGATTTTTGATGGTTCTATTGCTGGCAAGTGAAGAACTGGACACCACGAAATGGGTCATTGGCTTTCTCTGTGGTAGAGAATGGAAAAGAGGAACGTTCTCACCTGCTGCCCATCCCAGGTCAGAGCAGCACCTGTGCCTCTGAGGGGACCCCACAACCCAAGGCAGCTTCCCCACTGAGGTGTTCCCTTTTGTTCCAAGGCCTGGGGCAGTGTTCTGTATGAGCTGGTATGGGGAGGGCAGCTGCCGCTTCAACATACAGGTGGGACAAGGTAGAGGCATTTCTTGCTCACATCTGTTTGTGGGCCATTGTTCTTACAGCCTTCACAGAACATTGCCTGCAGCTCTTTACACTCTCTGAGGACTTCACCTTCTTTATGATTGTTTATCCTATTAACAAGGTTCTTGAAAATAGACTCCAGATTTGTTAATATTCTTGGGTATAATATGCTTGTTGTTATGAAGAGGAACATCTTTATATTTAAGGGCACATTGAAGTATTGATGGGTGATCTGATACAGTGTTTACCATTTTTATTATCTCAGTGAAAATGTAGCTAGATAAATCTAATATCACAAAAATGTTAAGAATTTCTAAGTCTAAGTGGAAAGTATATGGATGTTGATTGTTCTAGCCTTTCAGCTTTTCTCTGTGCTTGAAATTATTCATAATTGAAGATAGAGAGAAGAAATATTTTGAAGCAGTTTCTTGACTTGTGTTTCATGGATCCTGGGAGAGATGGATGGTTTGTCAGGGACTAAGAAGCTTCTAAATTTATATGTGAGCATTTAAGTGGGGTGTATGAGCACACACACGCATGTTTATTTCATTATTATAGAAGGAATATCTACTGTTTGAGGCTCTCCTGATTCTGAAATAGGTCCATGACCTTTTTCTTCAAAGTTAAACACTATTGCTTAAAACTAGAGATATATTTTTGCATTTGTTATACCTTTTGTAAATGGATACAGCCAGAGTGTGTTGCTGAGGTATTATTAGTTATTTTGTTGCAAATTCTGAGCTACTTTATAAATATATATTATATACTACTCTTCCTTGATAGTCATTAACTCATTTCATGATTTTTTTTTTCTGAACTAATTCTTTTTCTATTTTAGTTGAATTCTTAGACCTTTTCATAGATTTAAAATAGTGGTTGCTGATATGAACAAATCTGTTTTCTCTTGCACTAATTTAAAACTGATATAATAATTTTGGTTATCTTTCTAGATTATAAAACAACAGACTCATTATATACAGCTTGCACAACACAGAAATGTATAAACAAGGAAATAAAGGTACAATTATTACCCTGTGTTCCAGAAGGAGCCACTAGTAATATTTTGATGGATTTCTTGCTTTTGGTGTGTATGCATCTATACGAAACAAAATTGAAGAAAAAACTGAATGTACAGTTTTATATTACAGAAAAAAAAGAACATTTCAAACTCTACCTTTTAATGCTGATGCAGTTTTTATGAAGAAGATTTGAATGAATTTGGATTTGAATGAATTTGTATTAATACAGCTGTCCAAATCACTTTTTCTAGGTTGTAGTGAAGACATCTTTCCCTTGAAATCTCTCAGCTCTTCTAAGTACTTAGTATCCCAAGTAATATTATTTATGTTAAATGCATAGAGTTACAATGTATTTTTCCCCATTGAGTTGCTCCACTGAGATAGGTAAGAAAAGAAAATTAAGTCACTGCTGGACAGAACCAGAACACAGCTAACACCAGAGTGCTGAAAATTTTGGCAGTTGGGGTTGGGGGTCACGACGCCTAAATAAAATGTTTATTTATGTGTAGCTTGTTTGTACAGGTTTGCGACTTGGTGAAGTCAGAATAACGCCAAGGAAACACGCTGTGACTGCCTGTGCCCACTTGCCAAGCAACCAGGAGGTTGTCCGACCTTCTGACCCACAGAGATATGGCGGAAGCAGAGGGGAGGCGAGGGGCCCCAAGAGGGAGAGGAAAGTTTGTGGGGCTTTCAGAGATTGGCAGCGCAACACTTGTCCTCTGACTTTCAGTGGCACTTGGTTAGGCCCTGTCACACGTTGATTTGAACTGGAGTTATTTGTTTGTTTGCAGTAATAAATGTAAAGCCCCAGCAAAGTGTCTTGCACTTAATGGGCACGAAATAAATACTAGTTTTTCCTGTCATATAGGACAATGAGTTCTCGGAAGGCATCTGCACTGTTCAAAGCAGTAAATAAAAGCATGGGGCTTGGATCCAGACAAACCTGTTTAGGGTCTTAAGTTTGCCTCTTATTAGCATTGTAACTGTGGAAACTTGCTTAATGTCTCTGAACACATTTTCTCACTGGTGAAATGAAGATAGTAATAGTTCCCATCTCTTAGGATAGTAAAAGGATCAAGTAAAAATATTCTTGTAATAATGGACAACACTTATCAAGGGCTTACTATATTACATACTCTTTTAAGTACTTTAAGTATAACCATTTTAAGCTGTGTGCTACCATTCCCATTTTGCAGATAGGAAAACTGAGACACAGAGAAGTTAAGTAATATGCCCAAGGTCACACAGCTATCAAATAGGTGAACTGGGATTTGAACTGAGGAAGCTTAGTACTCTCTGTTATCTTTACATCCCACTTTGCACAGTACCTTGCCTATGGCTATCCCCTCCTCACATATTTGTGTGACTACCCGTCTGATAAACACTTGCTGAATAACATTTACAGGAATGTCTTTCCAAGTTTCTCACTAGAAGAGCTCTAAATGTATTCCTACTGTGGATGAGAAAATGCTCTGGTTTAGAAAGGAGACTTATATGTATGAACCTGGTGTTAAATTCTTTGAAATAGCAGCCTCACATTTGAATAACTTCATGGAAGAAGGGCTGGTTCGGTGAAAACTTCTGCCTTTCCCTGTTCCAATCAGCTGCTGAGTTGGGCTGCTGCCAAATTGATGACTCTTCTTCCAAATGCAAGAAGGAGAAGCATGAGGGTGTTACCAGGAACTGTGAGACCTGGACAGGCTTGCAGGGCTGGGCACCCAGCCGAGTCACACCCAAGTGGTGGGTGCTTGCCAGCTTCAGGGCTAAGCTATTGCCCTTGAGAGGCTTGGGCAGGGCAGGCATCTCTTTGCTTGCTGATTCTCTTGTCTCCCTGGGCAACAGCCTGGAGCAGACTGTGGTCATCCGTGGGAATGCTTCTCCTGAGTCAGCGGGGACTGCAGTGCCCCGGGGTGTGGCTGGCTGTGTTCTCTTGGGCCCTACACAGATGACTTCTATCTCTAAGGATGTCACTGCGCCATCATGGGTTCAGGGCTGGAGCTGCAGGATGGGAGCTGCTTGTTTTGAGCCCTATCAAGTCCCCAGAAAGTGTTAACTTCTAGGACTTTTCTTTGGGCGGTCGCTGTATTTATACGGAGTTTAAGATGAGAACATTTTAAGACTGTTAGTACATCAGAACATGACCATTGGAAAGAGACCAGAGACCTTGGCTCTAAAATCAACTCTTTCTCTAATTTGTTGCATAAATTTGGAAGATCACATCCTCTCCTGGAGACCCTTGTTTCCTCATCTGAACATTAAAATAACTCCTGCCCTGCCTATATCACTGAATTAGGCTGAGGGCTAAATGAGATGATAAATGTAAAAATGGTCAGTAAACGGTAAGGTGTTACCCAAAAGCAAGGAGGCATTTATTTTCATGTGGTTGGCTCTTGCAGCCTTGGCTCCTATTGGCTGCTTTCCTGTTTGAAGAGTCTCTGACCACGACCAGCCGGGAAGGGCTGGGGTTTGATTTTCTTACGGGAGATGGCTGGATTCCTGACCTGAAGTGCCAGCAGGGTCTCTAAGAGGAAGGAAGGTCTCAGAGAGCCGGTGTTGGAGGTCATGGAGTCCAGCCACCCCCTCCTGGTCTGGGGGCCGCCTTCCATTTCCAACTTCTGTAGACTGGGCTATCATTTTTTTAAGAGGGAAAGGAAGGTTTGCTTTCTCAGTACCTCTCAATCTTCCATGATACTATTTGGGAACTCTTCTATTTTAGGGGCACATATTGGGGCTGAGGGACATTCTCAAAGTGAAATTTCCTTGGGAGGGTGAACAGTTGCACTTATGGAGGACTGAAAAGGAGGGAGATACCTACAAAGTTAAATCTCAGCACAGTGAGGACCAACGTGGAGGAGGGCGGTGCGGAGAAGGGTGATGCTTTCAGGGGCAGCCATGCTGGCTCTGAAGCTTTCACCATAGACTTCTGACAGGAACTACATAAACTTCTCAGCTGATTTTTTTTTCTGGGGGCGGGGGGGGGAGACTCTTGTTTTTATGCATCTCGATATGGCTTCTGCTGCCCCCGAATAGTCTACCGATGGCTGCCCAGTGGCAGACAGAAGTGAGTACTTTAAGTTTAACCATTTTAAGCTGTGTGCTACCCCCAGGACTTCTGAATTCAGTTCCAACCAGAGTATGTCTCCAGGACATTGAAAAGGACAGTGACAGACTGGAACTTAAGTCACAAAAAGCTAAGGGATGTTTAGTTTGGACGTTAGACTTAACTTCATACACTCGAGAGCCTGTCACAGGGAAGGGAAGCCTACTCTATTAGGTCCCAACTTTTTCTCCTCCTTTTGTCTCCAGGGGAAGAATTTGGCTCATGGGGAGGAAGAACTTTCTATAAGTCTGTGATGGCGAACCTATGACATGCGTGTCAGCACTGACACGCATAGCCATTTTTGATGACACATGGCTGCATGTGACTGCATACCAGAGAAGTATGGGGCCACATGCCGAGAAGGACGTTTCATCCTCGGCTACTGCACAGCCAGGTGCAAGAGCTGAGGATAAAACATTTGCTGTAGTGTAGACACTCTGTGCTGGAGGTCTGTAGGCCAAAACAACAGAACTGCGGCACAGAGTGTCTAGTTCTGGGACTTCCAGTTAGGCCGTTAGGGGATCTTTGACCTCACTTCCGGCCGGCGGAGCAGGGAGCAGCAGAATGCCGCAGGGGACGCATCTCTGGGGGCCCTGTGATCGCCATTACCAGCAACCACATAACCACAGCAACCATCATCCAATCTACTGTTCTGGGGTGTCGTGGATTTCTAATTGACCATCATTATTGAGATAAGTGAGAGGGAGGCTGGGAGAGGTGAGAGGGCCTGTGCTATGGGGGCCGTTTCCCGGCATTAGAAATAGCGGCAGCCATATTAATTTACATAAGATGCAACTTGCAGAATTTCAAGACAGCATCTGGGCTCAGGTGTTTGTCGACTTGAGGTCAAAGCTTGAGAATCTGGAAAGGTGCCGCTTGGAGAATCAAGAGGAGTGCCACTACGAACAGGAAATCTGGAGTGCCTGGACCTATTACCAGACACTCTTAGCACCCTGAAAAATACAGCAATGGCTTTACTCACAATTTTTCCCTCTACATACTTTTGTGAGACCTTATTCTCAGCGTTAAATAATATCAAAATCAACAAAAGAAACAGATTGACAGATGAAGTTAGTGCTTGCTTGGGCTTGAAGTGTACAAAATACCAACCTTCAATTGAAGATTTAGCCAATAAAATTCAGCAACAAAAAAGTCACTAATATGCAGGTTAGTTAAAGAATTCCCCCTCCCTCTCACTTATCTTAGTTCAAGGCACCCCATAGAAGTTAAATAATATCAAGACCAACAAGAGAAACTGACTGACAGATGAACAAAGAAGTCAATAAGCAGGTAAGTTAAATAATTAGTTTTTGGTTTATTAAATACAGTTATATATCACAATTATATATTTTTGTTATTTAAACCAGTGGTCCCCAACCTTTTTTGGGCCACGGGCCGGTTTGATGTCAGAAAATATTTTCACAGACTGGCCTTTAGGGTGGGATGGATAAATGTATCACGTGACTGAGACAAGCATCAAGAGTGAGTCTTAGACGGATGTAACAGAGGGAATCTGGTCATTTTTAAAAAATAAAACATTGTTCAGACTTAAATATAAATAAAACGGAAATAATGTAAGTTATTTATTCTTTCTCTGTGGACTGGTACCAAATGGCCCACGGACCAGTACTGGTCCGCAGCCCAGGGGTTGGGGACCACTGATTTAAACTATAACTATTGTGAAATTATGGTTTTTTTCTTGATGTGACACACCACATGAGTTATGCTCAGTTTTTTGGCGAATTTTGACATACCAAACTCAAAAGATTGCCCATCACTGCTATAAGTCAAGATACCTGAGAGTGATGAAGCAGAAACCAGCTGACCACATAAAGGAGCCTGTGTGGAGTGAATTCAGAGGCAGAATGGGTTGACCTCGCTGATCTCCCTCCGAGTCCTGGAGGCTGTGACCTGAAGGACTGATTCTGCAGTGATGATGTGATCTGTGCATGCTCAGCAGCTGCCCCCCCCGAGCTCCCCCAGAGAGAAAACACCCTTTAGGACTGTGGTGCTAAATCCTTCTCCATAGCATGAGCTTCTGAGGTGCTAAGTTCCCTTCCCTTTAGTTTTGCTGGGAAGGGAGAATGGCCGTGTTTATCATGCTTCCTGTTTGTTCTTTATTCTCAGTGTGTTGCTCTTGGTGTAAGAATTTGTGTGGATTTGTTCATAACAGTTACCTTCTGCCTTGGGAAGCATGTGGAAAGTTTTAGAGCTATTTTTACAGAGTCTTGGGCCATATTTCGATGACTGGAAACTAAAGAACTACCTAAATACGGCTTGCTTACTCAGCTTTCCAGCCCGAGGGTGAGCCCTGCCACCTCCTGTTTCTGTATTCTAGATTTGCGGCCATGTGGACTTCTTGCATTGGACCCTTCCTCTCTGACAGGATTCAGGGCTTCTTCCAGCTCTGCGTGTTTTATTGTCAGGTCCTCTGGTCCTCTTCTCCTTCCCAGATACTGTCGTTCTCCTTGGTTTTGTTTTCTCTCACTTCAGTCCTTGCCTCCTCTCCACATGCTGCATTTCTTCCATCTTAAACATCATTACCCTTTGAGACGAAGGTATCTATCTGTTCACCCCATCTAGTGTTTACACCTGCTCCCTGGAAGGACTCCTGGACAGCAGGGATGTTGGATAGAGGTTGAGGAAGGTGGGCTTTGGTTTCCTTTGAAATGGCTTCAGCCAATCTGACTGTCATTTCTCTTTGGACATGAATTGACAGAATGGTTAACTCCAACAAACATCGTTTTGCTCAGCCATGGTTGTAAAGTTCTAGTCCATTTCTGCATTTTAAACATTTTGATCATTCTTTTCAGATCATAAAGACACCCTTCTGGTGTCTTTTACTTTTAAATTTAAAGTGCTAAGATCTGAAGAAAACTATTGGAATCTTGATTGTGATTCTACAGAGTTCTGTTTGCTGCTCCATGACCCCACACTCATTGGGCGTTGACATTGTAATAGGTGTTGAGGTAGGCACTGGGGACAAAGGGGTTGGTGTGACGGCTTCCTGCCTTCAGGCCCTCAAGACACAGGAGAGTCCCTTGTGGCAGGGTAAGGGCCAAACAAGGTGAAGTGGGGCACGGAGAAGGGAGGCTGAACCTCTGCTTGAGTAGAGATGGTTCAGGGACAATGGGGAGGCTTGTTCAGCTGAAAAGGTGACTCTCGGACGGGTCTTAAAGGACATGAGTAACATTTGTTAGAGAGACAGAATATTATGGGCAAGGAACAGCTCAGGGGAAGCAAGGGATTGTGAGAAGAGTGGTGTGTTTAGGAATGAAAGGCACTGAGTATACACAGAAGGAGAGGGAGGACCAGTCCTCTCACAGCACACTGTGAGGGCCTTGGGCATTGATGGTGGGAAACACTGATCTCTGTCTCTCATCACCATGACTTTTTCGTCAGCCTTTCATGTCCACCAAATCACCATGAGATGCTCCGAAAGATCTGTGTGAGTTTTTGTGCTTCTAGCTGCAGAATGGGGGACAAACAGGGCTAGCAGAACCCAGCCTCAAGGAGATACGCTCAAAGAATTTTGTGATAGCTCAGTGAGAACTGTCCAGTGTCTATGAAATTGGCAACCTCCGCCTCATGGATTGAGTCAGGGATGGAAAACCTACCCCTGACCCCTTTAGCTTTTCTGGCTGGTTGAATAATTCAAAGGACATACAGCAGACTAACAGAAGAAAATAAAATTTTAATATGTGTACATAGGGCCTTCACATAAGCATGAAAATTCCCAAGATAGGCAAAAGAAGGTTTATGTGTCATTTTGGACTAAGGAGGGGGAGGTAGGTAAAGGAGAAAGAGCAAACTCGGGGTAAACAAACTCTTCCAGGGCCCCCAGAAACAATGGGACACGAACGGAAGGCAGCTGGGGTCCTCCCTGTCTGCCACGGTTCATTGTCTGTGCTAAGGCGAATATACTATGGTGAAGGTGTTAAATTCCTTTCCTGAAACAGGTTTTTCTATCTGAATCTCTTTAGGCAGAGGTAAAAAACTCTTCCTAAATTTGTTGAGTTTTAATTGTTTTCAGTTTGAAATAATCTGCATGCCAGGGTGGCACATTCCAGGGAGACACACACCAACCCCCACAACTGCTTGTCAATAGTGCTCTGCCACACCCAGGGACAAGTGACACCTGGTGCCCAGGTGGCCTCTGGTGTGACTCCTAGCCTCTGCAGTCACCCATCACCTCCCTTCCCTGAGCTCCTCCCCTCCTTCCAAGCAGCCCTGACTGCGGCCACACCCTACCCGCCACGCCTCCAGGACGCGCCTGCCAGAGACAGGGCAGGATGGATGAGGTATGGCCTCAGGCCACCCCGTGGAGGAAATGCTTACAGAAAAACAAAGGTTCTGTGTCTCAGCTAAGTTTGGGTCAGGCTCATCCTTTCCTTAATAGCAACTGAAGTCGTTGTTGCTATCCTTGTTTGAGGAAATGGATTCATGTGGGCTCGAGAGGCCTGCCTATATTAATATGACCTCCAAGACTTCCTGCTCATGGCGTGGGATGGCTTCAGACATGTCTCTGCAGGCCATTTGGCTGTGCCTGGGTCAGTTCTGGTATTACCTCACCCAGCGTCCTCCTCAGGAGCTCTGGAGGCCTCTGCACACTCTGCCAGCTTCCATTCCCGGAGAAGAAAGCTTGTAGCTCTCGCCTCTCCTCAAGATTTTGTCTCCATAGGTTTAAGGCATGTTTGCCTGAATGTTCTAGGTGTTTGGCGGACGAGATCTTATGGTGATCACAAACCTTTGGGAAAGCCCTGGGTTGAGCAATGCTAAGCATTTTAATTTCCTGTGGGCCTTCTCAAGATCTAATTTGCTAATATCTATATTGTGAGTCTCCAGAGGAGGGAAGAGCAAGGACAGTTTAGTTCCCACACGTAATTGACTGAGGTGTATCCTCACGCCCACTCCTTGCCATCCTCGAGGCTTTCCACCCGGGTAATGGAGCTGGACTGTGGCCACGCCTTCTCTGGAGTAGCTCCTGAGGGCAGCTGAATGTTTTCTCCTAGATGTTGGAGGGATTGATAGGGTCAGCGGTGCCCAGTTTTGCCTTGGATAGTCCTGGCTTATATGGGTTGCCGTATTATAATTCTAATAACCCCAATTTGGTGTATAAATTATGTGGTCTCCGTGACCATAGCCCTTGTAGAGCGCAGCCACTTGGCATTTTGGAGCCCAAAGGGCAGCTCGTTGTTAGGCTTGCCTCTACCCATAACACAGTCTGATGTCACCCTTTGACTCACCACTTGCTCTCTGACAACCTCTGATATTTGCCAGAGGGTCCCGAATTCTTTTCCCTTTATTCAGCCACCATAGTCAGCCTGTCAAAGTGCCTCACCTTCTCATGCTGCGTGGGAGCTGACAGAGAACCAGTGCCCCTAAGAAATGCAGAGCTTTTGTGTGAGGTATCCCTTCACAATGCACGCCTTCGCTCTCGGCCTTTCTGGGCGTCCTCATCTCCTGATCCTTGTGGGCTCTGCTGGACTCCGCGTCCCCTGGCTGGCCGCTGGATTGTTTGTCTCTGTCATTCTCTGTCCTCCTTCTCTTGTTTCCTTTTATTCCTGCTACTAAAACAGCCACCTTTCTGAGGTCCGATGCCCGGAAGGAATTTTTGTGTTAGAAAATATCAAGAAACCATTCTCATTTAGGGGGTGAGAGAAACCAGATGGAAGATACCAAGTGGACAGGGCAGGAACCAACTAGCTCTGACTAATTAGGGAGATCACAGACTTTATTGAGAAAAATGAAAGGATTTGACATTTTCTCCATTCTTTTAAAGGGACAATCAATGGCCTACAGGATGTGATTTTTAACTTTTGTGTGCTATTTTTTGCTGCTGTTATTGTTGTTACCTTGGTTGACAGATCAATTTTTAAAATGTCATATCTTTGGCTTTTCAAAATTCTTCAGCTGGAGACTTGAGGTGGAAAGATAAGGATTGACTGAAGAAACACTTCCCATTGAGTGGGACACTTGAATCCATGTTAACACAATAAGTTAAATTAAAAAAAAAAAAAAGAAAAGAAATGCATCCCTTTTTTATTTGGCAAAGTAAACAGTGCCGGGCATCTTTAATACTTGCAAAAGCCTCAAAAAGAGTCTCAGCAGTTAGAAACAAAAAGGAAACTAGTGATCAAGTGATTGGGGTCTTTATTATTATTATTATTATGGGATATTTTAGATTCAAGTCCTACTTGCCTGAGTTTTATCTGGTTGTAAATGCCCTGAGTAATAGGGTTCCCACAGTTTCTTCATGAATATTTTGTTTAATGTTCTTACAGATGTGTGGAACAGACGCTTAAAACTCTGTTCAGAGAAAAAAAACAAAACTATTTTGTCTTTAAATTTAATCCTTTTAAAATTGCTCAAGTTATAGATCTTAAAGATTGCCTACTCTTTCTGTCTCTTGTTCTCTCTCTCTCTCTCTCTCTCTCTCTTTGGTAATCAAGGCGGCTTTCTTTCCCTGCCCTCCCAGTCACTGCAAAGTTTGGCTTTGTCTTCTTTTGACATGTAAAATATATTTTTTCCTCTTAATTCTTTGGAAAGTATTTCTTTTTAATATTGTCATCTAGGCTTTTCCTGTATGTGTGTGTTTACAGAAGTTTTTAATTGGTCTAAATACCATAATTTTCAGCTCCTCTGCCTGTTTCAGAGTCTCACTGATAATTTTCTCTGACCAAACCAAACAAAAATCAAATCAGAGCTCACTCTCAAAAACACAGCAAAACCAACCCTCTGGTTCTCAGGAGATAACAGACTAAGGTTACTTTATTCCTATTTTCTTTTTTTAAATATACCCATTTACATAAGTATGTGTATCTAAGATGCTTCAACCCCACTATATAAATCCTGATTGAAAAATTTAGAAGAAATATTTGTACCTAGACATGAATATCAAACCTTGATTCTACAAACTCCACCTTATTTTGTTGACTTTAGTTTTAAGAGAGAAGGCCATTTAATTTTTTTTTAATTCTCCTTTTCTTTCTTATTTGCCTGCTCCCCTCTCAACCCCTGGAGTGTCTCCTAGGACCAGGAAGTTTATATGTAAACAGAACCTGTAAACAGAAGCCATAAACAGAAACCGTAATCAGACCCCTGACCTCCTCTGGGTTTTCAATCCAGTGTTTCCATAGAGGGATTAACCCCAAATACTAACTTGCTTTCAGTGGCAAAATTGTTCCCAAGGCGGGCATCACCAAAGGGGTTTCTTCTCGCTAGGCTTTCACATTCACCCTGCAAATAAGGTCTTCTCAAAGGGAGGCTTAAAAGCAGCCGCTGAAAAGCAAATTGCAGGGCAGGCTGGAGCCAAGAGTGATGCTAGGAATTCTCTGGGCTCTCAAGCCCCGTCTGTCCTCCTCTGTCCACGGAGTGGTCATAACCTTCCAGATCCACTGGTGCTATGGGAAAGGGCCAGGTTGCTTGGTCTCATAATAATACATGGTGTGTGTGTGTGTGTGTGTGTGTGTGTGTGTGTGTGTGTGTGTGTGTGTGTGTGTGTGTGTGTGTGTGTGTGTGTGTGTGTGTGTGTGTGTGTGTGTGTGTGTGTGTGTGTGTGTGTGTGTGTGTGCGCGCGCGCTGCGCGCGCGCGCGCGCGCATGCGCATGCACCCCACCTTTGGAATTACGCACAGGAAGTCCTTTGGTGGCGGGTTGGGACATGTCAGGGACACTGGCAGGGAGGGGGTGTGTGGGGTGGGTGGGGAGCAGGATTTCCTTCTCAGGGGACATGAGCAATGGCACTATCCTGTTGTACAGAAAACCACAGCTGTGTGCCTACAAGGGGAATGTTTGCACGTCACTCTGTTTTCTTCTTTGCTGCAGGTCTTAGAATGTCCACTCCGGAGCAAAGGCTTTGAACCAGGCATCAATCTTTGGGCCGAATTCCAAGTCAGCTCTAAAAACAGTCAGAGTTACTCCTGTCTCCCCTACTGGCTAGGCAGAAGGGCTGAAAAAGAGGGTTCTCACTTCTGCATGGCCTGCACCCCAAGTCGGGCCCCTGCGTTGTCCACACAGCCCTGCTTTAAGCCGGGACTCGGACAGCACAGGCCTGTTTCTTAGGGCAGAACGTCTTTACCGTCTTCACCGCCCAGACCTCCCACACCACCTCGCCAGAGAGACAAAGTATCTTTATTTTAAAGGCTCCATGTAGCATGTCCAGAAATTTCTCATGTTATTAAGAAGGAGGTGGGGGTGGGGAAAGGGCCCAACGAGGCTACTTACTTAATAGCTCCTAACAGCTGTGGAAAGTTTGATGCCGCAGGAGCACCCAGACAGAAAATTAAAAAACTAATAAAGTCCTCAGTGTGGGGGCGCTGGCATCAGGACAGCTTTACTTCTGCAGACACCTAATAAAGAGACATTCCCGGACACTCGCTCATAAGGGCAGTCTGCAGGGGTCACCGAGAACAGTGGAAAGTGAGCCATGGAAACATTGCAGTCACTCACATCGCTGCAGGGAAGATTCGTTTGCTTCTCCTCTTTTTCGCTCTTTTCGTCATTTTAGAAAAATGGCAGCCTGTTCTGGATCAATGGGGGGGGGGGGGGAAGAAAGGATAAAGAAGTAGTGGGTCGATTTCAGGAGTCCCCAATGCAAATCTCACTTTCATGGACAGAACTAACACGAGGCGGATGTTTGACAATGGAGGCATTGGTGGAAAGGCCGGGATGGTCACCAGTGGGGGCAATGTTGAGGTTGGCGGGTGCTTCGGCTTCTGCAGAACTTTTGAGAACTGAGGTTTATTCAGGTGAATTTTATGAAGCGCCCCCCTCACCATAGGTTTTCTCACGTGCGTTTTCCCACTGTGTTGCTTGGTCATTTGGACCTGAGTTCCTTGGGGTCTGATTAGTTACGGAGTTGCTGGTTGAGACTCTTGGTTTTAAGGGATATTTATGTTATTCTGTCTTGTTTCTCTAGTTGGGCTGTGTGGATCTTAGGGGAAAATATAGTGATTTTGGACAACCAAACCATCAGTCCGTTGTGGAAATATTCCACTGAGCAGGTAGTGCCTATCTTCTCACAACCAGTAATGCTCAAGGGCCCATGGTGGCTTGCAGCAGCTCGTTAACAGAGTGAACTAAGGCAGTCAGAGGAAGCAAAACACTGGATGACACCCCTGATGGGGGCAGTCTTTAGAAGCTGCATTCCTAGTAACAGAGAACAAACTGTTGGTGCAAGAGGCAGGTGGGGAGGGGGGTCGGTGTGCGGGTGTCTATGAGGGTGTGGAAGTAAAAAGAAAATTGGCTCCATTTCCTAATCTGATGTCGAGGTCAGTTCAAGTTTTTGAGAATGGTGCGGGCTAGTTCTTGTGTTCTGCGTAATCCTGGCTGGTTTGGAACCTGGAGACCAGCAGCCAAGGCTGGTTCCTGAGGATTAGCTCTCCCCAGCAGTGGTTACAGTGTGTGTTAGGAGAATTGGGAAGTGGTTTGTGCACACTGGCCTCAAAGTAGTCCTTATACAAATTTCCCCCAGAGTTTTTGGTACGACAGAAAAAGAAGCAGAGACCAGGGACCTGGGTGCCATCCCAGCCACTAGCAAGGATGGGTTGCTTGAATAAGTCCCTGTCCTCTGTGGGCCTCAGTTTCTTGTTCTATAGGATGAAGGGGTGGGAAGTGACTTCTAAGGCCCCTTCTTGCCCCCAAACATGGCGATGCTGTGAGGTTAGAAGATTAGTCTCTGTACTAGTTCCCTCCTGTGTCAGAAAGAGTATTTTCCTTCTGGCTTTTCATTTAGTTGTGGCTTGGCAGAGGTGGAGCTACAGCCCTTGGGTGTGATGCTAGACAAATCTGTGGTTATGTGAATAAAATAAAATTTGGGTTTTTGAACTTCTTAAGTCCAGAAACCTTTCTTGGTCTTTTCTGTTTGTTTTCTTTAATTTTTTCCCCTTTCTTTTCCAAGTGACAGGAGAGATAGATTTCTGCATGCACCCTGTCCAGGATCAATACTGCAACACTCGTCTGGGGCTGATGCTCTGCCTACCTGGGCCATGCTTGCAACCAAGCTATTTTTAGTGCCTGAGGCAGAGGCTCCATGGAGCCATCCTCAGCACTCAGGGCCAATATGCTCAAACCAATAGAATCATGACTGCAAGAGGGGAAAAGAGAAAGAGAGAGGTAAGGGGAAAGAGGAAGGGGAGGGGTGGAGAAGCAGATGGTTGCTTCTCCTGTGTGCCCTGACTGGGAATCGAACCTGGGACATCCACATGTTGGCCAACACTCTACCACTGAGCCAACTATTCACTCCTAAAACATTTTTTTTTTTAAAGTTTTTTGTCTCATGAGAACATTTAAGAAAAGAGAAATGCTGCCCCTGGGTGGGCACAGACTGGCTTCCAGTAGTTTGATTTCTCTGAGGGAAGCCTGGGAGGTTCTGATTTATATGGAAAGGACCTAGTGCTTCTCAAATTCCAATGGGTAAGGACCACTTCTGGGTCTTGTTAAATCCAGATTCTGATTCGGTAAGTTTGGGGTAGGGCCCGGGATTCCAGTGAGCTCTCAGGGGATACTGCTGATGCTGACCCTTGGACTACACTTGTAGTAAGAAGGCTAGATGACCCCAACTCAGGTCTCCCCGAGGCTCCACTGGAGAGCAGAACTCATAGGATGGAGACTCGACAACAGGACCTTGTCCTGGGGCTCTTTAGGCCTCTCGGTTCAGCTTAAACCCAGAAGGAACCTGCAGAGGCAGCTCTTAACACAGGGGTCTCTCTCCCTCCAGAGGCTGGTCTGTCCCAGCCTGGCGAGGAGTCAGTCTTCATGTAGGTTTTTCCTTTTTCCATCTTGAATGTCTCTCTCTCTCTCTTTCTCTCTCTCTTTCACCTTCTAGCATTGAGAAATGAAAAATCGGACAATGGATGAGAAAGAACAATGATTCAGTTGGTTAGAAAGCTACAGTAGGTAATTAAATGTACCCCATACTCGGGCCCATTAACAACATTATATTACTTAGCAAGTCTAGAATTCATGTTTCATCTAAATAAAGGCATGTAAATCATTTAATACACCTTTCTTAATTGAACCACACACCAGGGGCACCTTTCTAATGGTATTACGGCACCAATTACCTCATTAGGAGAAAAGAGCAGCTTTTATGACAGGTTTTGGAAATTAAAATGACAGAGGGATGTCCTTCATGAGGACTAATTCTGGGTTGGCCTGAGCTGGACAACAGCAGCAGGCAGAAGGGCGTTTGGCCTGGGGATTGATGAAGGCAGGATGAGGAGCCCTGTTTGGTCTGACCCCTGGTTCGGGGGTGGGATCATGATTCACTTTTCGCCTGTTTTTGGTTGGGTATATAAACCTCAGTGGCTCCTGTCCTTCAGTTTGAATAAGATCCGCTAGGAGGCTTGTGAGAAACTGAGATTCCAGGGCCCTACCCAGAAATTCAAACCCAGAAAGTCTGGTGGGGGCAAACCATACTTGTTAACAAGGCCTTTGGGTCACCTGACTTGTGGTGGCACAGTGGATAGAACCTCGACCTGGAATTCTGAGGTTGCTGGTTCAAAACACTGGGCTTGCCCGGTCAAGGCACATATGAGAAGCAACTATGAGTTGATGCTTCTCACTCCTCCCCACTGCCTCTCTCTCTCTTCTCTCTCTAAAATCAATAATAAATAAATAAATAAATAAAATAAAAACCAGGCCCCTGGGCAACAACCCTGCAGAAAGCATTTAGACACTGTTTCTTCTGTAGAAAATATTGAGAGGACCCTAGTAACTTCACCCAAAACCCAGCTGAGTGTGTGCTGTTTCCTCCATCACCAGGGGTTTTCATCTTTCCAAAGGACAGAACAAATGAGACATGTGGGCCTGAGCCTTTACACACCACAGAGCTCATTTTATCTGCTTCTCTTCAACCAGCATGCTTTTGGTTGGTTTGGTTGGATGAATAGTAGGGCAAACTTGGGTTCGACTATTAGCTTGGAGGCTTACTTGCTGTGTGACCTTGAGCAGGCAGGTCACTGTGCCCTTGGGGCGATGGTTTCCTCAAGTCAAAATGGGCACAGTCATGTGGGAATTGTAAAGTGCATTGGACAGGTTATTATTGGTCAAGACACTTTATCTTTTGGCCACTCAGCTTCCTTGTGTGTAAGACGAGGAGGTAAGATGAGCATGGGTTTGGTGAGTTTAGGTAGCAAGTGGGCTTCTCTTCCTGGCGGCTTTCCATGTTTTCCTTCCCTGTGGTAACAAGAACTTCAATCTACAGATTTTGTGTAAATATTGAATTTATAGCAATGGTTCTGTAGAGTGCTCCAGTTTCCTGGGTTGATGATTAATGTGGTTTTTTCAGAGTGCACTGTGCCTTCTCAAAAGACTTTCACTGTTAGTCCTGTGAATTGCATGGTGGTTCAGTGTTGTTTCCGCTCTCTCCGTTGTCATGTGAAAGAGGGGGCAGATACATTCTGTGTTTCCCAAAGGGCAGAGCATCAGCTGGCAGGTCCAGAGGGAGGTGGGACTGGGTTTAAAAGTTGGATTTTCCTAATCACTGGAAGGACTTCCCCTGATCCAAAACCTTTGCTGGCTATGCACTGCCTGCCGTGCTGCACACAAATTTGTCTGGTTTTCAACATCCCATCATCTGGCTTTCGCAGGCTTTCCTAATCCTATAAACTTTTCCTAAGTAACTTGAATCATATGGCTTTGAGTCACTTTTGTGACAATCACTCTTGAATCCACATTTCCAACCCAAATGCTGATCTACGTTTCTGACAGCCGGCAAAGCATCTCCAACGGGTTATTTTGTCACTACTGTAAACTCAAAATGTCTTCATGGACACCCATGAACTTTTCCTTAACCTCAACACTCTTCCTATCTCTCTCATCTCCATTTGTGAAAGCATGATGTAGCCTCAGGGACGAAACACTCGGTGGAAAGAACCCAAACCTCCTCATTCTATCATCTGAACTTTTATTAGGACCCATTGCTTTAAAATATTTTATAGTTGTGAATAGTTATAAGAAATCTTTCCCAGTTCTTATAGCCCATATGATTTCTTCCTTCGCCAAATCAACAATGAAACCTCTCTAGATTTTATAGTTCGTGGGTCTGGTTAGATCACATGTGCAGAGGAGAAGCTTTATTAGTAGCACATGTGCAAATGGGGTTGGTAGACAGCGTAAGTCAAGTATAAAGCTACAGTATGTGGATGCCAAAGCAGCTCACAAACGGTATGTTTTATTAAGAACGATACAGCCTCTGGAATGAGCAAAGTTATTGTCCTGATCACCTTTGTTCTGATTAAAAGTCTTGGAGTGCTACTTTTCTGAGCTGTCAAAGACATTGTCCTAGTCTCTCATTACTATTATATTTCTATCAATTTCCCCTGAATTTCCCTAGGATCTCCTACTTTATTTTTATTCTATATAATGTGGCCTATAAAGGTCATGGCAGTTTTGTTTTCTTTATGAGTTGTTCATTTTTTCAATATTTATCTAAATTTCACTTAAGCTTTTTTAAAAAAGATTTATTCATTTTGGAGAGGAGAGGAGAGGAGAGAGATAAAGAGAGAGAGAGAGAAAGAAGGGAGAGAGGAGCAGGAAGCATCAACTCCCCTATGTGCCTTGACCAGGCAAGCCCAGGGTTTCAAACCAGCAACCTCAGCATTCTAGGTCGACACTTTATCCACTGCGCCACCACAGGTCAGGCAAAAACTTCACTTAAGCTTTTTGCTTTAAATTCTACTTGGATAAAAAATATTGTGATTCTGATTTCTTTATAGATTGTGTGTGCATATATGAGTTATGTTTATTAATTTATTGTTGCTTATTCTGAACACTTCTCTTTCTTTGTTTTAGGTACATATTTTGGGATAATACATATTTATGGGAATTTAAGCCATTTACATTTATTGTCATAGTTAATATGTTAGATTTTACTTTTGTCAAGTTGCTTATGTTGTCTGTGTTTTTAAATACTTTCTTGCTCCTAAGAATTGTTTTGCTATGTTGTTTGTGTTTACTTTTCTTTTCACTAGTGAAGTGGAATGTATAGGTCCTATTTTAAAAGTTGATTTGAATTGCCTTGAAAAGTTTAAAACATATATGAATGTACATTTTCCTAATTATTGATAAAAATGTTACCTCTTGACTGCCTACTATGTAAGGTTAAAAAGTAAACACACTTTATTTCCCTCCTCTTCCCTATTTCTCCTGGTTTCTTATTTTATTTATTTAGTCTTGAATTTTAGATTCAGGTATTACTTTTCCTCCCAACATTTTGTTTTATGCACACTTTCAGTCCTACAGAAAAGTTAGCAGAGTTTTACAGTGAGCAGCAGACACTCACTACCCGACACCCTCCACTGCCATTTCACCTGCCTTGCGTCCTCAGGTACACACCCATCTTCTATTTATTCACCATCAACCCGTCTTTTAAAAAATGCATTTCAGCCTGACCTGTGGTGGCGCAGTGGATAAAGCGTCGACCTGGAAATGCTGAGGTCGCCGGTTCGAAACCCTGGGCTTGCCTGGTCAAGGCACATATGGGAGTTGATGCTTCCAGCTCCTCCCCCCCCTTCTCTCTCTCTGTCTCTCCTCTCTCTCTCTCTGTCTCTCCCTCTCCTCTCTAAAAAAAAAAAAAATGCATTTCAGAGTAAATTGAAGATATCACTATATTTCCCCCTAAATACTTCAGCACAAATACCATTAACGAGAGTTTAATAATCCCTTGCAATTATTTTTCCGTTAAGGTGAAATTTACAATGAAATGCACTGATCTGAAGTACGTATTCATTGAATTTTGACAAATGTACACTAAACGTTATTTTTGACATTATTTTTCCTTTCAGTAATTATTGTTTTATATTTAAAAACTATTTTGTAGTTACACTCTTAAGATTATTTAGATGGTATATTAATTGAATTTAGTCATCACCCTGAGTTCCATTTCATCAAAAATATCTCATTTCTTATTTTGATTCATCTTTCAGTTTGGCTGGGATATAATTTAAATATTTTTTTCTCTAAGAATGTGAGTGATATATTTTAGATGTCTTTCAGAGCTGAAAATTTTTTCTGTTTCCTTTAGACATGAATGACAACTTGGATGAGCTTAGAATTCTTGCCTGGAAATCTTCGGCACTCAAAAGTATAGATGCTTCTTTGTTGCCACCTGATATTTAATGTTATAGGACTCTCTGAGGGTAGCCTGAATGTGTTTTCTGTCTAGATAATTAGAAAATTCTTTATTGTTCTTGAACTTGGGTGTACAGTTGTCCCTCGCCATATTGCGGTTCACTTCTTGTGGTCTCACTGTATTGCAGATTGAAATGTATATATCTAATTTTGTATCATGAATTTTTTGCTATATTGTGGGATTTTGTGGTATATAGGTATTCTTATATATTTATTATTTTAATTATTTTTTCAGTAAAATAAGCATTTTCTAAGCCTAAAAAAAGAAAACCATCAAAAATATAAAAAATATTAATTAAAACATATTAAAAGAATATTAAATCGAAAGAAAGCTTTAAAACATATATAAGTAATAAAGTAAATATAACGTCACTACTTCGCGGATTTTCGCCTATGGTGGGCGAGGGGAGGATTCTGGAACCTAACCCCCGTGATAGAAAAGGGACCACTGTATCTAGTAGTCTTTGAGGTAATTTTGTCAGGTATTCTGTGATATCATTTACATCTGCCAATATACATTTTTATTCAGCTATGGCAGAGGTTAGTAGTGGTGCCCACAAATACATACTTTTCCCCTTAGGAGCATAATTTTTTATTTTCACATGGGCACATAGCTGCTTGGAATAAGAACTCTCTTTCCCAGACTCCCTTGAAGTTTAGTGCTGCAATTCTGCCTCAGACAGCTGACTCTGATCCTTATATCAGTTCAGGAAAGTTTTCTTCTTTTATATTTTTGGTTATTCTGTTTGTTTTATTCTATTCTCCCCTCACCCCAAACTAGTAACATCTCTTAATCTCTTATTTATATTCTCTGAATTATTTGTTCTTCAAATCCAACAATTTTTCTTTATATTTAATCATTTTGTCATTTTTCCTCCTCATTTTTGGCAATTTTTTAAGTTTCTTGTCTGGACCATTGATTTTAATTCTTTGATATTACCTATTCTCTTTATTGTTTTTAGTAAAAAATTTTCATTAGCTATTGCTTTTTAAGTTTTTTAACTCTCTTGGAAATTTTTGTTTCCTCTGAGCCAGTACCCTCTTCATGGCTGCTTCTGACCCTAGAAACTTCAGAACCGAAAGGCGGCCATTATGCTTGGTGAGGCTCTTTTTTAATTTATTTTTAATATTTTTTATTTATTGATTTTTTTAGAGAGAGAGGAGTGAGAGAGAGAGAGACAGAGAGAGAGAGAAGGGGGAGGAGCAGGAAGCATCAACTCCCATATGTGCCTTGACCAGGCAAGCCCAAGGTTTCGAACCGGCGACCTCAGTGTTCCAGGTCGACGCTTTATCCCACTGCGCCACCACAGGTCAGGCAGTGAGGCTCTTAACAGTCTTCCTGCCACTTACTTCCTGTAGCCACTGCTGATTCTCAGGAGGCTGAGTGGTAAGATGTCCGCTAGTGTCTTCTTTCACCTGGTCTCACCTGCACCACATTGGACAGGATAACACCAAGCTTTCAACTGTGTTTAAGGCACACTTTCTTGTTCTTGTTTCCTTTCCCCCAAATCTTTTTCTATTTTTATTCTTCTCTGGGTCATTTCAGAGGGGAACTGGTATAGAAGAAGTTAAACATGTGAACTCCAATGCCTGTTTAACTAGGAGTCTATAAAACACATCCTGTAAGATTATTGAGAGAGTCTATATTGTATGTTATAAGCTTAGTGAAAACAACCCAAGTCTTGTAGGCACAGGAGTAGAGGAGAAAGAGAACAGGACTCCGAGTCAGAAGACCTACACTTGACCTCCAACTCATTCACTTGTAAACTACGTGATCCTGGTCATATGCTCTTTAGTTTACTCATCTGGGCAATGAGAGTAATTGGATTGAATGAGATCAAGTATTTGAAAGCATTTTTAAGTTCTTAAGAGCTAAAAAGGGTATACGAAATGGCTGTCATTCTTTTGGTATTCATTCTCTTTTTGCCTTTCATACGCTGGGCTCATGATGTGGAAGGCATTCAATAAATCTTTGTTGGTTAGTTATTTGGAATGAATGTCCAAAAAATGCTGAAGAGTACCTAAGGAGACAAAAAGCAGTGCCAGAGTGACTGAGAATATTAGTCCTGCCTTCTTTCACATCTATGTCAATAAGTTTTCTTTAAACCTATGGTATTATCTGCCTAGAAAGTTCCAGGTGTTATTAACCATTTTCTCACTTTCTCTATGACTCTTCCTTCTCATCTTTACTCTTCATTCCTCCAACACTCAAAATTTATTATAAAAAGGTATTCTTTAAAAAAAAAACTTTTTAAAATAAATGTAATTATCTACAAGTCAGTGTCACTTTTAAAGTTGTCTTTTGATACTTTCTGGAGGCTGCAAAATATATTTAATTTCTAAGCATTCTTGGAAGTCATCCAATAAATTCAGGCAGGGAGGGAATGGCCAGGGTACAGGGTCTGTGAGGGGGTTGCACTGGGAATTGGCAGGTATCATTTATTATAGGCAATCCAGCAGGTGCATAAATAACTCCTACTGGGAGGTTTTCCACTCGGCTTCCCAAAATGGCTCTATTTCAACATCCAGCAGGGATGCTGTATTCTCAGAATTGGATTAGCTAAGCACTGGGCAAGGTAAAATCCACTGGAATGATCCAAAGGAAAGGTTTGCTCCTACATCAACAACATTAGTATGAAATAGGCTTTTGTTTATTAAAAGTGGTAGGATTCATCAGCTACTTGAAAAACCCAATTTTTTGAAGTATAGATATTTCATAGTTCAATTCTATATACAGAGTTTGGGAGCACTTACTAAGTAAGTGTAAGACCCTACTCTGGGAGCTGTGGAGGGTAAAGAGAGGAATGAGACCTAGCCTTGGCTTTGGGTGTTCCCACATTTGTTGAGAGATAGGGGCATATGCACTAGCTCATCACAGGACAGACTGAGAAATTAGAAGAGAAAGAAAATGCTGTTGGGGTAGAGTGGAAAACTTGGACTGGCCTGTTGGCAGAGGAAGAATTCATAGGCATTCTTGCATTCATCTATTACACAGATAATTATCGAATGCCACATTGGTTTCATGCAGTATACCATGAACACTCAGAGAGGGCCAGTTTTAATTGTTTGATTTTTACAGAAGAATAACATTCAACAGGCAGAAAAAAGAAGCGAGGGTATTCAAGGGAATGGGAACTGAGTTGAGGTCTCAAGGCTGAATGGGATGCCAAAGAAACTGGGAGGAGACAGGTGTGGCTCTGACCTAGGATGTGTCTGGGAGTGGGAAAAGGCAGGGGATGTCATGAAGGTAAGGATGGAAGACAGAGCAAAACTGCAAAGGGCTCTGAATGCCCAGTAGAAGAGCTTGGATGAAGAATACATTTCAGTAGCATCATTGAGTCCTCAAGCTTGGTTGCTAAGTTTTTCTCAACTTCATCCCTGTGGCTCTCAAACCTGAGCAGGCACCAGCATCCCCTGTAGGGCATGTTAACGCACACAGATTGCTGGGCCCAACACCTGGAGTTTCTGATTCAGTGGGTCTTGGGTGGGGCCTGAGAATTTACATTTCTAACAAGTTCCTGGATGCTACTGATGCAGCACATTTTGAGGACCTCTGCTTTATCTTGCTTTGCTTTGGGCCGGACTCTCTTGGTCACTTACCCAAAGCCATCCCCTCTTCCTTGCTGACAGAGCCCTGAGTTGTTCTGATAGGAAAGAAAGTTTCTTTGCTTTCAGAGTTAGGTCTATACCTCAGTGCTGGAAGATGCCGATAATGGGTCTACAACAGTCATGTCAACCTTAGTTCCTTTGGCCATTGACTGATTTGAAGGTGGGCAAGTGCCACACAGTGTTTAAAGAGACATGAGGGTGAATCAGAGACTCACAAAGAGAGGAGCTTTGCCCTTTGCCCTTCCTTCCTGAATGTGTGCATACCTCTGGAGCTGTAGCAGCCATCTTGTGACCAGGAGATGACAAGCATAGAAGAACCAACATGGTAAGGATGTCAGGACAGAAATACAGAAATAACCTGGACCCTCCCTCAAAGTCATCACTGAGCTGTATGCCCTGGAATGCCTACCTTGACTTGTTCTTATGTGAGAAAAATATACTCCTATTTGTTGAAGCCACCATAATCCATTTTTGTTACTTGCAGCCAAGCACACTCCTGTTACAGCCTGTTACAGTTCTGTGATATTGATAACATAGATAATATAAACCCCATTTCATAGATGGAGACATTGAGGCTCAGAAAAATTAAGATCCACAATTTATAGTGGTAGAGCTTAGATTCCAACTCAAGTGTCTTGATTACAAGTCCTTGGCATTTTCCATTGACCTAGCTCAGACTCTCTGATTATATACATTTACAGGGGGTCCTCAGATTATGACACAGTTCCGTTCCTACAACAGTGATGTAACCCAAATTTTGGTGTAAGTCAAAACACACCCTAGCCTAAGTCATTTACCTATCCTAAAACAGTTTTAAAATCATAATCTAGAACATAAAAACAGAATTAAGACAGAAATAGGAAAAGGATATAAATATACTGTACTGTACACTGCACTGTACTATCAGAAAAAAATGATGAGAAATGAATATAAAAAAAATTTCTTACCTTTATTCCTGTGGTTGGCGTGCACACCGGAAGGGGCATTGCAAGGTGGGAGAGAGTGACCTATTGGGAGGAGGAAGCTGGAGAGGCAGGAGAACCTGCAGAAGGTGCTGGAGACACTGGGTCAGGTGAGTCAGGATTGCCTGAGGAACATGCAGGAGACGCTGGAGATGATTCTACCTGTACTACAGGTGTTTCATCTCGAGAAGCAGCTGATGTAGAGGGTACAGGATCTGTTGCAGGCCTCTCTACCTTCTTAAAGAATTGTTGCAGGCTAGTCCGGAAGGTTGGTGATTTCTTCTCTTCCAAAATCTGCCTGTATATTGCAAGGCATCCATAATAGCCAAAATACTCATGTCTTATATTTTTAAAGTTTTTATGGGAGTGTCATAAACTCGAAACATTGTATGTTGAGACTGTCATAACCCGAGAACCCCCTGTATATGTATATGTATATATATATAATTACATATATAATATATGTATATATATATAATTCTGTTTTTCCTTTTATTAAGGATAAGTGCTATCTGTTCTGAGCTTTATTGGCACCTCTGCTGTCAGCCATCTGACTTCTGATTGCCATTCATTAAGTAATTTATTCCACTCATATTTACATATACCTTTGGGGTTTTTGATATATATAATAACAGACAAACTCACGTTTGCTCAGATTTTGTTCCTTACAGAAAGAAATAGTTCAAATTAGCTTGGCATTCTAATTTATAGACATGGCCTTTAGTTTATATTCTTAAATGTTTGAAGACGTTGAAGTTCTAATTAAACAAAAATTATGAAGCAATTCTAGAAATATTCCAGAAAAATGCAACTAGATCCAGACTTATCTATAAATCAATCCCAGTGTCTGACTTTGATATATCTTCTTAGCCCACCCACTCATTCATCATACTTGGGCTCTCCCAGCTCCTCTAACTCAAGCTGTCAAACTTAATGCAAATTTACTGAAGAGATCAGTCCCCTAATCACACTGATGCATCTGTTTATTCCCTCATTGCCTGGTCAGGACAATGTGACCATAGCCCTCTGAACCTCTAGGGAAGACTGAAATCTCATTTATTACTAGCTTTTAGATCAGAGCTGGGCTTTTATGATGAAACCTAAATTAATTACCATCCTAACAATATTTAGTATTTACTATATGAAGAATGTCATTATTTACCTCAGTTAAATTACCTTAACTAGGTCATTCATTTAGCAAACTTTTATTAAATGTCTTATGTGTTACAGTGATATCATTGCCATACATTTATACAGCCACTTATCCATAGTTTATTAAAGCACTTTTGTAGCATTAAGGTCTGGGAAGAGGGTTGGGTTACAATGGAGAACAAAACCAATACATGTTAATAAAATACACTTATCTCATTGTTCATACAGGCTAATATAGGAATGTATACATGTACATGTGTGGTTTTACTTATTTGTATTACAATTATATGTTGATACAGTTATGCCTACATACACACACACACACATGCTATTGCTTGCACCTTATTATTGCTTTTTTGATTGGAGATTTTGACACCTCCCACCCCATCTTATCACTTTCTTAGTTTGCTATCAGTAAAAAGGTAAGGAATTACTGTGATATGCGGTCTTCTTCTCTATTAAAGAAGAAGGAATTGATTGGTAAATCCCTATCTTTTCTGAGCTTTACTTACACCTCTGCTGTAAGCTGCCTGGCTTCTGATTGTCATTATTAATTACTTAAGGAACAATTCCACTCACATTTACTGAGCTGAGTCCACAAAATTTAGCATTTAGAGTAGGTAGATGTTAATAAGCTCAGGACTGACTGGGTAGAAGGGGCTCGTCACACAGGCACTGAGATAAAACATGCACAGATAACTGAAATGCACAAACACGGCAAATGATGACTATGACAGGGAAAGAGCTGAGGGGAGACGAGAGCTGAGAGACAGAACTGGCAAGAGAATCAAGGAAGGCTTCATGGTAGGGGCGGTCTACACACTAGATTTGGTGGTCCTGCAGGATTCGTGGACGTCAACGGAATTCGTAACTATGGAATAAAACATGTCTGAGAGGCCAACAAACCCTTCTCTGAGATGGGGATGATACTTATCCATCAGGACAAGTACTGTTGCAACAATATGAAAGGACTGTCCCCAAATATTGGGGTTTTTCTGGCATATCTTGTGTCCCAAGCAGCTCAGTTGTAGAGGCCTGACAATCTTTTGTGTAGCATTTAGGGTGAGAGAGTTTGCACATTTCCTGGAAGGGGGTGGCCCCGTGTACTCCTCAGGAGTGGAGAAAAGCTGAATTAGTGGCACTTGGAGAAGGCCATCTGATTTTCACTTCAGGAAGCATTCGGGTGCATTTATGTAAAGATACTTCTTTTGCAGTGGCACAAAAGAATGACAGCCTAGCCTGACCTGTGGTGGCGCAGTGGGATAAAGCGTCGACCTGGAACACTGAGGTCGCCGGTTCAAAACCTTGGGCTTGACTGGTCAAGGCACATATGGGAGTTGATGCTTCCTGCTCCTCCCCCTTGTCTCTCTCTCTCACTCCTCTCTCTCACAAAAAATTCAATAAATAAAATAAAATAAAATAAAAAAAAAAAAAAAAAAAAAAAAAAAAAAAAAGGAATGACAGCCAGAGGAGGAGGGCGGTCAGAGAGCAAAGTGATGCTCAGTCCTTTAAACCAGCCCCTTTGAGCTATCCGAGCATACAACGTGCTTCCCCACCCCACGTTAGGAGCAGCTGAGTTGAATTAAAAAACAGTCTCTCCTTTGCAGCGACCTGGCCTGCCAAATTCTCAGCTGGCGTGAGTTTTTATAGCTCCGTTATAAACCCCCGAAAAGTGAGGCATATAATGGAAACATTGACATAACTTGAACTCCTAGGAGCAGCTTGTGCCACTCTAATTATCCTTACGTTTCATTGGCTCGCGCCTCTCCCTCGCTGGCAGGACCGCGGCAGCGGCTCTGCCTCGCAGTCCAGGGGGCTGGAGGTTTGAAGCTGGGGTGTGCAGGGGAATAATGAGATAGTGTCTGCTGGTGGGAAGCCCCTTGTTCCATACATACTGGCCCCTCCCTTTCCCCTTCCTTCCCTTGTTCTCCCTCTGCACTACCTCCCCCACCCCCTCCAGAAAAAGGCAGAACAGTTCAGTTGGTTGTAAAAATTAATGAGTTCAGATACAGACTTGCCTTATTCCGGTCCAGCTGCGTAACCAGGGCGATTCCGACCAGCATTCTAGACGCTGACATCAGCTCTACACCCCGGTACAATGCTGCTCTGTTTGATCTCAGAAACAGATCAGGCTCCTGGGCTTTATACATCCTGCTTCCTCCCTACGTAGGCTCATTTTATTACCCACCGGGAGAGCTCATCTCCACTGCTCTCCCCCTGGGCAGCCAATACCAGAGGATCAGGCCCTAAAGCAGACTCTTCCCTTCCCAGCTGGACACCTTGATCCAGTTTTCTGGGTCCTCTGGGAGAATCCCCGCCCTCAGGCGTTGACAACTGGTGGGATTGAGAATAATAATGATTTCACCACTTTCTATTTGCACAGCACTTGATGTTTTCATGGGCTTCTGCCATGTTCTTGTCATTGTGCCGCCCCCCCCCCGGAAGTGGAGGTGGGACACCCATTTTATAGACGAAGAAGAAAGTCAGGGAGAGCTGGTAAGTGGCAAAATCATGAAAGGGTCACATGGTCTTTGACTCCTAGTCCAGGGCTCATTCTCGGTGAACTGAGCCAGGAGAAAGCTCTGTGGACCCACTTTCTCTCGTGGAAAGGAGATGGGCAGTGACAAATTCACTGTAGTGATGACAGAGATTGGAGTGATTCAGGGGCATGCCAAGGAATGCCGACCACATTTGTCACTGCCAACCCCTTCTATAGAATCCTACTTCCTCTTCAGCTGGTCCAAGAATATTTCCTTCCCAGAAGGACCAGACTGACCTTTTGCTTATGCTGGTTCCAGAAACACCAACCCCAAAGGTGTGTAAAAAGCAGTTCCCTAGAGAGGTCTCAGGAGAAGCTGCCGAAACCAGGACAAAACTTTAGAAATTAAACATAGAAGCATAAACCTTATTAGAAGTAAAGCTTTAAAGCTTTACTCTGGAGTCTGGAAAGGTTTTACAGGGTAAATGTGTTAGGACAAGTTGAGCACTGAGGTCTGTATTAGTTCCCTTGGGCTGCCATACAACGTACTACAGACCGGGTAACTTCAACAACAGGAAGTTATTCTCACAGTGCTAGAGCAGGGTCCCCAAACTACGGCCCGCGGGCCACATGCGGCCCCCTGAGGCCATTTATCTGGCCCCCGCTGCACTTCCGGAAGGGGCACCTCTTTCATTGGTGGTCAGTGAGAGGAGCATAGTTCCCATTGAAATACTGGTCAGTTTGTTGATTTAAATTTACTTGTTCTTTATTTTAAATATTGTATTTGTTCCCGTTTTGTTTTTTTACTTTAAAATAAGATATGTGCAGTGTGCATAGGAATTTGTTCATAGTTTTTTTTTATAGTCTGGCCCTCCAACGGTCTGAGAGACAGTGAACTGGCCCCCTGTGTAAAAAGTTTGGGGACCCCTGTGCTAGAGGCTAGACGTTTGGAATCAAGGTGTCAGCAGGCCACCGTTTCTCTGAGATTCTGAGTAGAGGCCATCCTTGTCCCTCCCTAGCTCCTGCTGGTAGTCGGCATTCCTTGGCGTGTCCCTGCACCACTCCAATCTCTGTCTCTGCCATCACTTGGCATTCTTCCTGTCTCTATTTTCACATGGAGTTCTCCTCTTCTTATAAGGAGACCAGTCAAATCGGATTAAGGGCCACCCTAAATTAAGATGAGATTGTACTAGATTGGGGAGGGTGTTCTAGTCCAATGACTGGAGTCCTTATAAGAAGAGATTCTTAATTTAACTTCATTATATCTGCAAAGGTCCTACTTCCAAATAAGGCCACATTCACAGGTATTGGGAGTTAAGACTTCAACATATCTTTTGAGGGGACACAATCCAACTGATTACAGCCTTATGTTTCCTTCCATGGTTGTCTGCTTGTCTATTCTCAGAAGCTAGAGAATTGGATTGGTTGCCAAATACCCATTTACAGTGGTATAAAGAATCCCTTATACTTACTTGGATTTTTACACAAATATTTTCATATATATCCTCATCTACTCTGCACAGTAACCTGCAGATGGCAAAGGGGTACAATTCCCATTTTCCAGGTGAAGACATGAAACCGAGGAGAGGGGCTGCTATTCTCTAAGACTGCCCGCATTGCAGGGGTGGCTGTGGGAGCTCCGTGCAGCTGCCTGAGTCCCTGCCAGTCCTTCCCACCTGACCGCAGAGTGGGACTCACAGAGGTGCTCTAACCTGCCAAGAACCCCAGCTGGTTTGCAGGTTTCAAAGCTCACGTTTATTCCACTCTGCCTCGTCTTTGGTGGACTTTGAACGTGACCTTGACCCTTGGTGAAGGTGCCGAGAACCAAGGCCAGTGCGGCCCGGCTCTGAAGCCTCCTGGAGCTCAGCAGCTGAATCAGAAGCACAACGCTGAGGTCTCACTCTGGGTCTCCAGCTCTGCCCTCCGGTCACGCCTCAGCATTATCAGACAGCCTGGCACCCTTTAGAGTGGCTTCAACTCATGCTTATCACCATCTGCCATCCTTTCTAACTGTTTTTCTGTGTCCATTTCTTTTGTAGAGAATATAAACTCAGCATGTTTAGCTTTTGAAATAGATTTGCTGTGCAGTCTAATGGCCCCGTAGTGACTTAGAAATGTGTTGTTTTTTTTTTTTTTTTTTTTTTTTTTTTTTTTTTTTTTTTTAGATTTTATTTATTCATTATAGAGAGGGGAGAGAGAGAGAGAGAAGGGGGGAGGAGCAGGAAGCATCAACTCCCATATGTGCTTCGACCAGGCAAGCCCAGGGTTTTGAACCAGCAACCTCAGCGTTTCCAGGTTGATGCTTTATCCACTGTGCCACCACAGGTCAGGCAGAAATGTGTTGTTTTGCGAGTCTCCCTGTGCCAGTCCAATGTTTACTGTGGGAGCTGTGGGACTCCAGGAAGGCTGATGTTCACTGTGGGAGCTGTGGGACTCCAGGAAGGCTGATGTTCACTGTGGGAGCTGTGGGACTCCGGGAAGGCTGGTGTTCACTGTGGGAGCTGTGGGACTCCGGGAAGGCTGGTGTTCACTGTGGGAGCTGTGGGACACCGGGAAGGCTGGTGTTCACTGTGGGAGCTGTGGGACTCCGGGAAGGCTGGTGTTCACTGTGGGAGCTGTGGGACACCGGGAAGGCTGGTGTTCACTGTGGGAGCTGTGGGACTCCGGGAAGGCTGGTGGGACTCCGGGAAGGCTGGTGTTCACTGTGGGAGCTGTGGGACTCCGGGAAGGCTGGTGTTCACTGTGGGAGCTGTGGGACTCCGGGAAGGCTGGTGTTCACTGTGGGAGCTGTGGGACTCCGGGAAGGCTGGTGTTCACTGTGGGAGCTGTGGGACTCCGGGAAGGCTGGTGTTCACTGTGGGAGCTGTGGGACTCCGGGAAGGCTGGTGTTCACTGTGGGAGCTGTGGGACTCCGGGAAGGCTGGTGTTCACTGTGGGAGCTGTGGGACTCCGGGAAGGCTGGTGTTCACTGTGGGAGCTGTGGGACTCCGGGAAGGCTGGTGTTCACTGTGGGAGCTGTGGGACTCCAGGAAGGCTGGTGTTCACTGTGGGAGCTGTGGGACTCCAGAAAGGCTGGTGTTCACTGTGGGAGCTGTGGGACACCAGGAAGGCTGGTGTTCACTGTGGGAGCTGTGGGACACCAGGAAGGCTGGTGTTCACTGTGGGAGCTGTGGGACTCCAGGAAGGCTGGTGTTCACTGTGGGAGCTGTGGGACTCCAGGAAGGCTGGTGTTCACTGTGGGAGCTGTGGGACTCCAGGAAGGCTGGTGTTCACTGTGGGAGCTGTGGGACACCAGGAAGGCTGGTGTTCACTGTGGGAGCTGTGGGACTCCAGGAAGGCTGGTGTTCACTGTGGGAGCTGTGGGACACCAGGAAGGCTGGTGTTCACTGTGGGAGCTGTGGGACTCCGGGAAGGCTGGTGTTCACTGTGGGAGCTGTGGGACTCCGGGAAGGCTGGAGTTCACTGTGGGAGCTGTGGGACTCCAGGAAGGCTGATGTTTATTCAGCTTTTTTTTTTTTTTTTTTTTTTTTTGAGGGGGGGATAGGGGTTAAGGCATTCCTGGGACCATACAGATTATAAATGTCTCATTGTCCCTGAAGTTCCTAAAATATTCCAGAAATGACCATATTTCAGCATCTAAGCTACATTTTAGACTGGCTCTTGTGCCTGGAAATGACTTCCACAAACAGCCACAAAGCACTGTAATGGCTCTGAAATGGAAACAGTGTGGCCACTAATGCCCCATCTGAGACTGACACCCATTGCTGCTGCTGCCAGGGCTTTGATTCAGGAGATGCTCTGAGTTAGTTCTGTGTTTAAAATATGTGGCTGGCTGCCTTCAGTGCACACAACTTGCTGGCGTTTTTATTCACATGATTGGATGGGTAACATTTATGCCGTATGTTTATTGTTTAGGTGTACAGGCAATCTTTGCTTTGTGCAGTACCGGTTAACTAAAGTGTGTGCATATTGGAACCAGGCCCTCGCTTTGCACAGTTCCCTGGTGACTACAAAGTAAGAACACAGGTCTGATATGTATGAGTTTCACTGAACACAATACTGTTCAAAGCCAGGACTACCTGTAGCTGCTTTACAACTTTTCTGGACAGAGAATGTGACTATAGCAGTTCTCCTTCCTTGAAGACATAATGAGTGCCTACTGGGTGCAGAGCTTGCCTCTGTACTGACTGGTATACAACTGGCACAGCCCCCACGATTGAGGAGAATGGTAGGAGAGTCAGATACGTACAGACATGACCAAAAGAAGACAAAGACAGCTGGAAGTTATAAGTGCTGCAGGATCTCAGAAGGGGTGTGGCTCTGCTCTACCAGGATGGGCCAATCAGAGAAGGCTTAGGGAGGAGTTAACACTTGAATTGAGCCTTGAGGGAAGAGGGGATGTGGGAAATACAGTAGAGGAAAATGGGAGGTGGAGATTTTGGGCTGAGCCAACATTATGAGCAGAAGTACAGGGGCGAGATCCTGAACCCCAGAGCTGGAATTTATAACTGATGACTTGTTGGTGACATTAACCAAGGAGGAAATATCTGCTTCTGAAGTCCACACACCAAAGGTGGGCGCTGACAACCAGTCAATATTAGGGATCCAAAGGTGCTGTCAGCTTCATGGCCTTGTGTGAGGCCCAGAGAAACTCGTGCAAGACAGAACCTGATGTCTTCATTTTCTAGATGGAGAAGCAGAGAGTTGAAAGGCAAGGACTTCCCCAAGCCTACACGAAGAAAAACACAGATTTCTTGTGTCTAATCCCCCCCTTTTTTTCTACTAGGCCACACTGAGAAGTTGGTGGTCTTGAAAATCGCATTTGATCTATGCTAAATTGTCTAGCTTCATACAAGTTTGTTAACAAAAATACTAATTATTACAGCTAATGTCTCCCTAAAAAAAAAAACACCCATTAAGGGAAAATAACAACAAATCAACCTAGGGATATCTACTGCTTTGAGTTTTCTTGTTTATTTCTTCTATACTTAGTTTTACTTTGAAAATTAATGTTGCTCTGGCTGGCTCAGTGGTAGAGCATTGGCCCAGTGTGTGTGTGGATGCCCTGGGTTTGATTCCCAGCCAGGGCACACAGGAGAAGCACCCATCTGCTTCTCTACCCCTCTCCCTCTCCCTCTCACTTCTCTCTCTCCCTCTCTCTCTCTCTCTCTCTCTCTCTCTCTCTCTGTTTCTTCTTCTCCTGCAGCCATGGCTCGATTGCAGCAAGTTGGCCCCAGGCACTGAGCATGGCTCCATGGCCCCTGCCTCAGGCGCTAAGAAGAACTTAGTTGCTGAGCAATGGATCAACGCCCCAGATGGGCAGAGCATCACCCCCTAGTGGGCTTGCTAAGTGGGTCCCGGTCAGGCACATGTGGGAGTCTGTCTCTGCCTCCACTCCTCTCACTGAATAAAAAAAGAAAAGAAAATTAATGTTGATTAGATTTTAGAAAACTGTTTCACACAGGTTATTTTCAATTGTTAATAATAATAAAAATAACACACCCACTAAAGGGGTTTTTTACTGTGGCGCCAAGCTGTCTTCTATTTTGGGTGGATTTCCCTTTTGTGTAGCTAGTAATTATTACAGGGCTGCTGTCCTGCGCTCCTCCAGGCAGGGGCTGATGGGTCTCCTAGAGAATGATGCCTCCACACCCGAACTCTTCTATCCTTTCCAGTTGACCAGGAGCGTCGCAAAGAAGCCTCTCTATCAATCACTTTCTGACAGATCAGCACGGATTTAATCCCAATCAGAGTATCTGAGAACCAGCACCATGGGGCTGTCAGGAGGCCCACCCTGGCTGGTCTGAAGGCTTTGATGAAGTAAACACAATCTGAAAGGGCTGAGGAGCTTGAAAGTAAAACTGTAAATGATCCCATCTGTGATTCTTGGCTGATTCTTCCCCTGGGGTGGACCAAAGAGGGGGAAACCAGAAGAGAGGGTCTCTCTTTGCTTTAAACAAAATACTATTACACTTCTAGCATCTTCCTCGCTTGAGGTCTTTTTTAAGTGAAAGTTCATTAGGGAGACACAAAAGCATGTTTTGCTAATATCCATCAAAGAGAGGGGGGTCAGTTTCAAAGCACAGAAGAAATACAATAGTGTTGAAGAGAACTACATGAAAAAGATCTTATGGTCCAAGAAGCCAGAGAGAAGCAGGAACTGGTGGTGACTTGGATTATTTTTTTTAAGCCAATTTTTATTTGGGACAAAATAAGTGAGTCCCAGAAAATTAGTATCTCCTGGGCTCTCTCTTATTTACATAGGACAGCCTGAACTAAACATTCTGGAATGTTTGTAAATGTTTGGGTTTCCTTTTCCATATTTTCTCCTGTTGGCACCAAACCTGAAGGGCTCAGAATTCCTGAAACGTGGTTCTTACCCCAGTGATGACTATTATTAACATGTATTGATCTAGAGGATATACAGAAACAGGATTAAGCACAGATCCGGAGCCCTGGGATTAGGCCTGGCTAGTAAGTAGAATGTAAACAGGGGATGTCTGAGTGGTGGGGAGCAGGAGGGGCTCGTTAGGAGTCTGAGCTCAAGAATAGGGTGGCTTTGTGTCTGTTCCCAAGCCACGGAGTAGACCAGATGTTGGTGAGCATTAGCCGGGCTCCCTGGCTTGGTCACTGATCTGAAGAGGGCCAGAATGTCCCTTCCTGGGGCCGTCCAGGGTGTAGATCTCAGGATGATGTGCCCCTCAGCAGGGAGCAGTCATTTAGGTCAAGTAAAGGGATGCTTTCTCTTCTGTTGAGCTTTTTGCTAAGGAATTCCCAGCTGAACCAGTCTCCTTTAAAAGGCAGTCCATGAGAAGACATGTTGTTTTTAATGCTTCAATCCTCGTGCACTGTGAACCTCCCTAAAGTACTCCTTGCCAGTTAAGGTCTAGTGTGAACATAAATGAGGAACTCTAACTCCTCAGGAGAAAATCCACCAGAAGAACTCAGGTTGCAGCCCTGGGTAACATTGAACCTGGATTCCTGGTATTGAGACTAAGAATGTGGAATGATCCATCAAGCGGGACCTGTTCTCACCCAATTGCTCACAAAGCTCAATGGGAACTGGATCTAGTCCACCTGGACTTCCTGGCTTTATAAGTTCATCTCAAGTTTGTCACTGTTGATGTTGTCAGCAGCAGGGACAGAGGGAAGCAGAGCACTATAGCATAGTTATCATAACAGGCTTTGAAATCAAAGATATGGGCTCAAATCCCAGCTTCAGTTGCTCAGTTTTCTCATCTGTAAAATAGGGATTATACCACCCATCAGAGAGAGTAGCTGTGAAGAATAAATGTGAATATGTGTACATTTTTATTTAGCACAGTGTTTGCCACATAATTAAATGCTCAATAAATATATAGTATGTTTATTATTTTTCATCATGAACTTTACAGAGAAGTGCATGGATGGGGGCATTAATATTTAGGAAATGTCAACTCTATGGTATACAGCCCAGGATTGTTTTCATGGGTGTAGGGAGAAGTGGCTCTTCCTTCCTTGGGTGCGGTGCCAGATATTGACTTAAGGTGATGTTGACGGCTGGCACCGGAAGCTGAAGATGGAAGAATAAATACAAGGTGTTCCTTCTTCTTAGATCTAATGCAAAAATGCCGAAATGTGTTATTCTCTAATGACTTCTTCATTTGTTCTTAACTGATGTAAGTCGTGTAACTTGCTTTGGCAGCGGTGATGATAGCTTCAAGTCCACGATGAGAAAAGACTCTTTGCTCTATGGCCAGGCCTTGGATCTAACTGGTTTGCTCACCCAGGTTTGGTGCTCAGCAGTCAAGCGGCTCCCCATCCCTCTACTCCCAACCACCAGCATTTCTTCACAACCCTTATCACTCAGCATGCAGGCTCTCAAAGCCTGAATTATTCATTAGGCTGCTCAGGTAAAGTGGGACTTGGTAGGAAAGGTAAGTGGGTCAAAGAGGGAAAGAGACGGGGAGCTACCCACTCACTGGTTCAGCCAACAACCCTTCGTTAGGTACATGCTGCCTGCCAGCCACTGTGCATGGTGCTGAGGCTACCAACTGACCGAAACTCAGCCTCTGACCTCAAAAATATAACGTCTGCTTCTTGTTCTGGGTGTTGTTTAAAATTTATAAACATTCAACTGTGTGCATACTTAAGATTTGGGCAGTTTTTGGTGTACATTATTCCTCAATAGAAAGTTAAAAATAATAGTAGCCAACAAAGACACAAAAACAGATCATTTGAAGTGCTGCATGCAGATGTGCCTTGGACGTTGTGAGAGAAGGAGAAAAGTGGGACGTGTTACATTTAGGGAAGGCTTGCCGAAGGGGGCAGGTTGGGTTTCTGGCGGAGGTCCCAGTGTGAGCGGTTTTGTGAAGGAGAGAAACCACATGGCCTGGGCGGGAACCCATGAAGAGACCCATGTTGCTGGAGCATAAACCATGAGGCAGGAAAGGATGAGCAAGGAGACCGGAGCGAGAAGGAAGCAAAGGCTGTATGTCTAGGAGGTGGGCTTTATCTTGTGGATAATGGGGGGCCCTGGATGGGTTCCTGTCACGAGGGAAGGGGAGTGGTCAGTATAGACAGCAATATAGACAGCAGTATAGACAACAGTTTATACTGCTGGAGGTTGGTTCAAGACCAGAAGCAGGGAGGCAGTTTGAGGCCATTACCATTTTCCAGATGAGAGAGAGGCGAGAAAGTTCAAACTAAGATACACGTTTTTACACATAGTGTGCACACACACAAACAAAATTTTCCAATAAAATATTTTTATGTATTTTTATAAAGAAAATCCATGTAAGCTTAGTAGATACAAATGTAAAATTATTCAAGAGGACCTTAATACTCCCTTAAAAAAATTATTTTAAATATCCAGAGGTTTTGAGTGTGAGTTCATGCTAGGCGCGCCTCCTATACTGATTATAAGCAGCACACATCTCATGTCTTTTGTAGATTTTTGATTTGCAGACATTTGTGAGGAAGTAATTCTTCCTTATCCTTTTGAGGGTTTATTTGCTGAGTGTCTCTTCTCTGAGATATTTTCTGTTATCTGTTTTCCTGGCGAGACTCTAGTCTGGAGAGTGAACGGTCTGTATTAGCTCATCTTTTCCACCTGTCACTGTCTACTTCTGTCTTCATATGTTCCAGAAGACACTCCCAGGCACTGACATTGAAGAGATTTTATCTCCTTTCCAAAACCCCAGATTGACTGATGTGTTTTCTCACTTTCTGATTCTGTAAGGCAGGGGCTGAAGGTTCTGTCCATCTGTGCCAGAGCAGCAGCTCCGTGTCTGCTGTGGGCCAGGCCCTGAGTGGCACCAATGGTGCCCTGGACTCCGCCTGCGGCGGGTCAGCTGGAGGTGCTGACTCAGAACGTCCTATAACTCCTGCATACCCAGCGGAGGACAGAAGGGGAGGTAAGGACAGATACATGTGGCCATCTATCCAAACTCTCACGTTTCAAAGGAACATTGATTTTATTGTCCCTCAAAGGGGAGCAGTAGATAATGAGGTATTATTGGAGGCTAGAATGCTATGAGGTATTAGAAGATGTGAGTTTAGGTCTGCATGAACCACCTGTGAGAAGTATGGCTTTGGGCAAGTTATTTTACTTCTCGTAGACCATTTCCTCTTCATAGAAATGGGGATTATAGACCCTGCCTCTTATCCTTACAGGTTCTGTGTGATTGGGAGTGGAACCATTTTAGACACTAAAAATTGCACTTTGAACCTAATGGTCTAGCATGAGAATTTTCTCCTGAATGTCAACCAAAGCACCAATGAAGCAGCTTTGATTATAATAAAGGGGTTTGAAGAAACAAAGAGAAATTATGCAAAATGCTCCTTCAATAAAGTCAGAGTACATAATAATGTCTTGGTTATCCCTTGCAGGAAGATCTATGACAAATGCTTGCCAGTTTCTTTTTGTCTCTCTTCCTTTGCACTGTTTTGCAAACGGATTTCTACACCAGTCAAGGCAGAAACCCACTAGAACGTGGAAGCTGAACCTCACCATGGATAGGAGGGGGACACTGGCCTCAGTCTCAGAACCTGGGACGAGGTCTTAGCTCTGCCCTTCACTGCTGCGGGTGCCTGGGTAGGTCACTTCCCCTCTGGGCCTCAGTTTGTCTTGCATATATTGGCTAGGATATTATTCCAGTCCTTTCCAGCACTTAAAATGGAATCTGTACTGTCCCAAGCATGTAGTTAATAATGCCTTATAGGAAACAGCCTCATGTCACTGAATGACTATGTCACTGGCGCAGGATCTCCTGCCCATGTGCATCAGTAGTTGACAGACAGGAGCTGACATTGCTATGCTCAGTCCCTGGCTCTCATTCCTCACAGTGGCATGCAGATTGGACATGACATAATGGTCACTTGGTGGTCCAACTTGCCCAGGATGCAAGAATGTTCAGGGTGCATACAGATGTCAGACTTTTCCTCTGTCCCAATTCTGAGGAAGCAGCAAGGGAAGAGCGTGGGGAGGGGTGTGGCCATTCTACATGGGCAAGCAGGGGTGTGGGAAGAGGGTCGCTAGTAAAGTAGCTGACCAATGCTGAGACCTTCTGACGGATGAGCATTACTCAAAGGGTGGGTCCAGTTCCCATTTTAGACCTGAGGGAAACTCCCCGGGCCCCGTTGTAGTTGGCTAATGGCAATTCCCAAACCACAGGCTCCAGAGATACGGGCCAGCATTCCAGGAGAAGCCACCCACAGGAGAGGAGAGGACGGAGGGAGAATGCCTGGCTCAGGGTCCTGCGTATTTGGGACTGACTGCTTCCAAAGGAGGATTATTGCAACCGTTAGTTCAGGGTTCATTGGTAAGACCTCATGCAAAACCCACTCCACATTCGCAGATGCTCACACGGCCAGGGAGTTGAGCTTGTCCTTCCCAAAGTCAACATCAGGAGAACCAAGGGGCTGTGGGGTCACTTGGAAGTTCTTCGTTCTGTTTTTTCCCTCATGCTCAGAGAGACCAGCTCACCACTGAGATGGCTTGGTTTGGACGGCTCTCCAAACCCCCGGTCAGATTGCTATCTTTCAACTAAAACACAGGGTTAGTTGAATTTTTTCCACCAAAATTTCATTTCAAACAATTATCTTGGCATGTTATCTGTAATATTTCCTTTGGAGGGATCTTCCATGTTAAAAAAAAAAAACAGTTCACCATTTCCTGTGAATGACTAGATTGAGAAATAAAACCTCAAACCAGTTAAAATGTATGAAGATAGGAGTGAGTTCCGAGTATGAGCTTTGCTGAGGAAGCCCTCACATGGATGCAGTAGCGGGGAGACCACACCCGCGAGTGGTGCAAGGCGGAGTCTTTGGCAATTCGCAAAATCCGGGAGAGTCTACCCTGAAAGGCACCTGTTCAAGCTCTTGCCTTAGGTCAGGTCATACTTCAGACCTTTAGTCCTTGAACACACACACAGAAAATGCACATTTGTATGTACTGTTGACCCCGCTTCCACCCCACTCATAACTCACAGCCATTAGGAGTTGAAGTCCCCAGCTTGCAGGGCTGGACTTAACGACCCGGTCTAAGGGACCCTTGAGAGGAAAAAGGAATTCCACACTGGTGAGGTGAGGGCTGCGGCCTTAAAAGCGAGGTGGTTTCACGGAGACTGGCTGCTTTAGAAAGGGCAGGGTCCTGACGCTCTCAGGGAGGAATTGGGTGAAGTGAAGTGGCCAGGGGGAAGGCTTCAGAAGCGTTGCAGATTGGAACAGCGCTGGGGCGGCGCTGGGGTTTGCGCGGCGCTGCGCCGGGTTTTACCTTCTGAGCAGCCCCATCTGCCCTCTCCCTGAGCCCGGCGTTGCGCTATTCTCCACCCAGCTCTGAAAACCTTCCCTCTCGGATGCTACTTCAAAGCCCTCTGGGAAAGCCAAGTTGCCAATTAAGCCTTTTGAGGCAGGTTCTCATTCCTTCCCCACTAATTGAAATGTTACTCCTTTTACTAAACCCATAAACCACCCAAACACAACGGTCTTCCTCATTTGCATTGTAACAATGTCCCTAATGTGCTTCCAAGAGCTTTACCTCTCCCCTCTGAACGGTCAAAAGCAATCCCGAGGCAAAGGCCTTCATTTCCATTCCTACACAGCTGCTCATTAGCTAAGGTGGAATAAATTCCTTTTATTCTGCATTCATTTCCAAGGATGATAATGTCGTTTTTTTGTCTCAGACCACTGTTCCCAAACTAGGCCTTAATTGCTGATAGTAATTGAGTTAATACATATTTACAACTGGTAAGGTTAAAGAAGGTCTCCTGTAGTTTTATTTGAGTTATTTTATTTAACCTGCAATAAAATCATTAACAAGTTGTTCAGTGTTAATTCTCCAGCCCTTTATCTTGTCTCTGCCCCTTGGGAAGGTTGGGTGAAACAAATGGCTTTGGTTTGGGAGTGGTACTGAGGCTGGACAGACTGGGGAGCCCTGCATCTCACCTCCTTACCTCCAGATTCCCCTCTCCCGGGAAGGAGGGCCTCTCTGGGAAAGCAGATAGCCCTCGGTGGTCCTGCGCCAATCCCAGGCGCCCAGCCAAGGAGCTCAGGCAGGATGATGAAATCTCATCAAAGCCACGAGGCTAGGCCAGGCTCCTGAATCAGCTATGACCAGGAACTCAAGCCCCAAGTGGCCCACAGGCTGGGCACCCGGCCGAGGTGTCAGGCCAGTGAGACCGCCCAGCCACCGGAGCCTGCCGGGACAGAGGGGCTGGAAACAGGGCAGGAGGAGGAACCAAGGACCAAGGGCAATGCCCGAGAAAGCCAGGGGATTTCCAAACCTCTCCCTGGGAGGCCTGATGGCTTGCCTGTGACAGATCAACCTGCCACATTCCCTCACTCCTTTCATGAGTGGGGAGAGATGTCGAGACTGCTGTCACCATGGGGGTCCAAGCCTCTTTATCCCATTGGAGGAAAATGAAATTAGTTTGAGTCAATCTGCGTGTCTGACTGCCCCCTGACCCCAGTGCTGCTCCCAGCTGCCAGAGACTTCCTTCCTCTCCCTTGCTTTGCCTGAGCCTTTGGCTACTTTACTAGGCTACTTTACTATCTGATCACTTCTGAAGAAACAAGACTTAAGGAATGACCAGACTGTGGCAGAGTAAGCTGGTAATTCCCCGGAACCCACGTTGTCATATGTTTTCTGGACCCACACCTAGAGTTCATTTTCCATCTCCCTTTACAGTTCGACGGGTGGGGAAGTGACAAGGAGCCACCTCCACGCTTTTTGCTGCATCTGGCTGCCTGGAGTGAAGGTGACCCTCTAGGCAATTTTGGAGGTTAAATGTTAAAAATGGCAGAGCCTCAGTCAGCTCAGAAATTTAAATGACCAGTGTATAGCTATTCTACCTACCTTGTGTAGAGCATGAAGTTAATGTCTGTGGGTGGGGCTTATACTATTGTGTACTTTGGGGACTCCCTGTTATAGCAGGGAATTTGCTACTGTGTCTAACTACAAGATGGGGAATTGTGCGTGTTGGTCAAATAAGTTTGTAAAATATGATTTTAATGTTTGCTCGCTTATAGTTTGCATTGGGGGTTGGGCAGCACCAGGTGTATGTGGTCTGTGAAGTTGCAAATTACCTTCCTGCTTGGGAAGGGCCATTGTTTTGCTAATGTTTGCTGGAGGAGAGGTTTCCATGCCAGAAAGTTTTGAAAAGAGAGAGAAGAAGAGGCAGAAAGAAGCCATGTTTTCAGAATGAGAGCAGAGGGAATGCAGACTGCTGAGAAAGAAGCCATGTTGGCAGGGAAAGAGAAGGTGTGCAGATGGGGAACCAGAGCTGAGGGGCTTTGTGAGCTCCACTGAGACTGGTGGGGCCTTTGATTCTAGGAGAAACCAGAGAAGATTCTCCTGGTTGAGGAACCAGAGAATGTGTCAGGGCTTTGGGAGCCCTGAGTGAGGGGGAAATGGACTTCTCTGTGTGTTTGCTCATCCACCGGTGTGAGACTTGAATAAAGGAATGACCCACTATTTTTTAGCTCGACTGTTTCTTTACCATCTGCCTGAATCCAATGAGAACCTGCATGTGCATGGCCACAATGGTGGTGGCCACTGGCCATACAGTGGGGCTATTATCTTTGTCTAGAACACTCATCCAACAGTGCCTCTCCCCCTCAACCCATAAGACTCACGTCTAATTCTAGACCATCTATGGAGCCTTCCCATGGGCAAGAAAACACTCATGTAGACTTATCCCTTCATTAACCCATGGGCTCCCACCAAAGCCACCTTTGCTTCCCTGAGGCAGATCGAGCCAAGCAGGAATCTGAGACATGGCCATTTGAGTGAGATTGAGAAACTCAGGTTGAAGGCCCACAGCCTCCAAACCAACATCTCTGGTTTCATCACTCTTTGTTTCTCAAATCAGGCTCAGGAGTTCCACACAACGAGAATAAATACCAAGCTGATTTCTTGGGTGATTCAGCATAGATGGGCCCTTTCTCCTTATAGATGAAGACACCAAGACTCAAAGTAGAAGAATCAGTACTGGGTCTCCTGACTCTCAGCCTGGTGCTTCTTGATTGTCTTGTTTAAGCCTGATGGTAAAAACATGGAAGATGGCAGGTGCTTGCTCTCCAGTCTCCCTTTGAACCTCCTGGCACAAGCTTTGGTCCTTCTTAGTGCACCAAGATATGTATGTCTTCAGTCCACTGTGTTTCAGTGTTCTCAAACAAATACTATTCCATAATGCTTCTTCTTTTCCCTGAACATTTAACATCAAAGTTTCTTGTTCTAACACTGCCAGTGTGAGCCTGTTGGGAAGTAGAAATATTTCCCAGCTTTAATGTCAACCTGGATGGATATGGCCCATTCCAGAAACATAGACCTATTGCTTTATTCTATGGAAGGATTGTAAGAGTCACGAAATGCAACATCACTGAACTCTTCCCTGTTTCTTTGTGAGGTTCTTTCTTTCTTGGGATGAGAAGTGTCTTTAGGGAGGAATTCTATCCCCATTTCACAGAGAAGAGAGTTGAGGTTTAGAGAGGTTTAGAGATTAGCCCAAGGCTGTAAAAGGTGTGATGCCTCTTTCCTAATTCCCCTTCTGTGTTCTTCCCACTGTGAGGTCACCTATCAAAGTGAGAAGCTTTCTTTTGCTCTTTCTAGGTCACAAAAGAAAGTAACACTAAAGTACAGTTTGGGGATATATTTTGGAATGGAAAACTCAATCAGCCACAGTTTCTCTTATTATTTCCCGAGGTGCAGACTATTTTCCAGTGTTCATTTCTTAGAGTCTAAGGAGCATGCTGGTCAAAACTTAAAATCTGATTTAACTGGGGATGATCTAGGTTTCCAGAATGCAGCCCACCCTGCAGCATTCTCCCTGATTGTTGGAGCTGGTTAAAAACCCTCATTTTCTGCTCTCACATCCTTCCTTTTAGGAAGCTGCAGGGAGATCAGAGTTCTAGATGCTTGGCCTACGGAGGGTTTTTAAGGTCAAATAGTCTAATTCTCTCATATTTTTCAGGACAATAAGCCCATAGCTAGCTGGGGCAAGGCTGGCCTTGTGTCTCAATTCTTGAGCACAAAGTGCTTTGTACTAAACATGTGGGAGGGAATCCAGATTGGTTAGTGTCTCTATGAAGTAAAAGAGGAACAAGCATTTCTCTTTAAATCCCGTAGCCCAAAGTGGGAGGAGGCAGTCTTCCCTTGGGAAATATGTTACGTACCAGCCTATGTACACTGCATTTATGAAACTGTCATTGGTGTAGAATGCTGGTGTCTATTTTCCTCTGGGTTGGCTCTGCATTTGTCTGATTCCTCTCTTTTGCTTTGTTAGCAGTTCTCTGTTAGCTTAGTGAGGGTATATAGGGAGGGGTGGTGGTGGTTTGGGTGTGCCCGGTCAGTGGTGGGTGACAGTCACTCAGATGGTGAAGATGGAGGAAAGAAAGGAGGGGTTTGACAAGATGAGAGTTGGGAGTGCTTACTAAGAGCCTCTTTTTTTTTTTTTTTTTAAGTATTTGTTGACTGTTTAGTATATTGAAAGGACATTGTTTCATGTATGTATCTTTGTAATTCACTTGGTCTTTTTCCATTTGGTATCTTTTTTAATTCCTTCAAAGAAAAGAAATCTCTGGGAAACAGACCTGGAGAGAAAGAGCTAACATGTTGGGAGTGGGGGTCTACATTACTCTAGGAAATGTGCTTCTCATCACATGTATATGAGGATACTTTCAATCTCTGATAACACCCTGAGACAAGTAACCCTAAATGTCCCAGTCAGGCGATCTGTGCTCAGAGTAGTGATTTGCCTAAGCTCTCTTTCAGCTAGTGAGAGGCAGAGGCAGAATTTGACTTTAGATCTGAATCAAAGCCACCTTTCTCTCCACAATATCACACTGCCTCCCTAAGTGCATAGGACTATTGGCAAAGAGGAGCAATCATCCCCAATTTGTAGCTTCAGAAAAATGAGTCTGTAAGTCTCAGCGAGGCTTAAAGTACTATGGTTTCCAATCACAAGAGTATGAGTAAAATTTCAACTTGTGTTTAGTGAAATGGCAAGCCCCAAGGCTTGCCATTCCCTTGGGGTTTGTCACACCCTCAAAAGACCAGCCATCAGGTGGGAGATATGGTCAGTACCTGTGTCCCAACAGGGAATGGTTCAGAATGAGCCTTTTCGTGAGAGCTAGACTGGGTGGTGTCAAGAGGAAGCCAGAAGAATCTGAGATGCTAATCAGCACAGACTCCTGATTGTTGCCTTGTTTGTCAGGTTATTAAAATTGTCTTTGCTGTAAACCATGAATCTTATATCTTTTCCCAGAACCTCTTGTGATCTGGAAATAAGAAAACCTAAATCAATTATAGACAAATATTTTGCAGTAATTGTGTCTGCTTAACAAGGGTGGGGCTCACTCCCCTTTGAAAATGACGCTGGTGCCGGTGTAATCACTGGTCAGAGTTTCTTCTCACAATGGTCTGAGTGGGAGCCTCTCCCCTCAATGTTACCTCCAAAAGGAGCAGGGGACAAACACCCTTGTAAGACAGTTGGTCTCATTTTGTGGATGTGAATTCAATGGCTCATGTCTCCATTCTACTCATCCTGGCTCCAGCTTAAGTTTTAAAAACTAATTCTCCCTGCATTAATCTGAAAAGATCCTTCAAACAAAAGCTCAACATCTGAGTCTATTTACTGAGTGTGCAGCTGTGTCAATTGGCCAAGACAAAGAGAGGCTTCCTGGTCAGCCCACAATGGGCTGCAGGTAGCCTTGCAAACAGAAACACACAAGGCAGGGTCCTTTCATGAGCCAGCAAACCTTCTTCCAATAAGGAAGAGTGGGAGCTGAGGGGTCAAGAGAAAAGGAGTGCTGCCCCACCCACATCTCACCACACACAAGTGGGGACTGAAAGATATGATCTGTAAGCCCATCAATTAGGGCTATTAAAGAGGTAATTAGCCCTTTTCCATGGAAACCAAGCACAGAGATGTGAAAAGGGGGAAATTCATGACCAGTACTTTAGTAATGAAGCAAGATACTATTGTTGAGAATATCACTTGGTCAGTCTTAATGAGAAGGTGGTATCAAGTTCATTAAAGAGCTATCTTATAATAAATATAATAACTATTTTTATTCTTGAAAAAAAAAATTTTTTTTCCTGCTAGATTCAAATCAAGTGGCCAGATTTGGGAGGCCAGGGAGGAGTTGAGAGTCATTTCCTTTCTAGTTTTCTTTCCCTAAGAGAATCGTGGCAGGAAATGAAATCTGAAAATGTCAACAATGAACAATTCTTCTTGGATACTTTATAAGTGTGAAATTTGAAATTAGTGTTTCTGTTCCTCTCTTTTCAAACATTTATGGGTATTTTCTTAATAAAGCCCAAAGGAGAAAAAAAATGAATGAAGAAAAGATCTTCCTCAAAATGAGATTTGAAGATAGATATTGAAAGGGATCTAAAATATAGGGTGCTCTTTGCAACACTGGCCCAGTTCACAATGAACATACTTACACATATTTACATTGTTTGTGTGTGCATGCATGTGTGCATACATACTTGTAAGTAAAGTATAATTTGATTGTCTTTTTGTTTTTTCTCTACTCTCTCAGTATCTCCTTCTTTACTGCCCCTTCCCACTCAATGTACATGCAGTGAGATTTACAGTCTAAAGGGGAAGTATCACAGTCTGTTAATCCACACAGCAATCAAGATATACAATATCCCCATTATCAGGATGATGCTTTAATCAACCAAGCTATCTGGCCTGGGCTCCATTACCTCAGAAGACTTCTGCCCACATCTGGTTAATAACCACCCCTCAGGCAATCAGTGTTTTGATTTTTATTACCATAGATTAGTTTTGCCTGTTTCTGAATTCCATGTAAATTATATGATACAATATGAAGTCTTTTTGTTTGACATCTTTTACTCAAAATAGTATTTTTGAGTTTCATCTCTGATGTTGATTCCATTGATAAGTTGTATTCCATTGTATAACCACACCACAATGCAATCCATTCTTGTGCTAATGGACAATTGAGTTGTTTCTAGTTTGGGGCAATCATGAATAAAGCTACTATAAACATATTTGTATAAGACTTTGTGGGCATATGTTTTTATTTCTCTTGGGCAATTACCTAGGAATGGAACTGCTGAGTCTAAGGTAGGTATATCTTTAACTTTATAAGAAGCTAAGAAACCACCAAACAGTTTTCTAAAGTGGTGGCACCATCTTATACTTCCAAAAGTAATGTATGAGAATTTCAGTAGTTCTGCCTCTTTTCAAACATTTGGTGTTGTCAATATTTTTAACATTAACTCTTCTCAGGTAAATGAAATAATTCATTAGGTTTTCATTTGAATTTCTTTGATGCCTAATGATGTTGAACACATTTTCATGTGATGATTATTATCAATTTGCAATATCCTTTTATAAATTTTTAAAGGTTTTTTGCCCATTATTTATTGGTTTGTCTTCCTATTAATTTGTAGGTGTATAGCAAGTGCTTTCTCTTGTTTTTCATTTTCACTTTATTAATAGCATATTTTTGATAAGCAAAAGTTTGTTATTTTGATGAAGTCCAATTTTGAATTTTTTTCTTTTATGATTAGTACTTCTGTCTCATCTAAAAAAAATTTGCCTAGCCCAAGGTTTTGAAGAGATTTCTCTCTTTCTTTTAGCAGCATTCCAGTTTTAGCTTTTGTGATTAACTGTGTAAATCATCTCAAAATAATTTTTGTTTATGGTATGAGGTAAGGATTGATGTTTACCGTATTTTTTCTCTGCATTTATCCAATAGTTCAAGCACCACTTAATGAAGACTTACCTTTCCCCCATTGAACTGCTTTGATGTTTTTCTGTCATAGATCATTTGACTGTATATGTGTGGCTTTATTCCTGAACTTTCTATTCTGTGTTTTGTTTTGTTTTGTTTTGTTGTCTATCTTTATGCCAATACCACATTGCTTTGGTTGTTGTAGATTTTTAATATGTCTTAAAATGAGATACTGTGGGTTCTCTAATCTTGTCTACTTCTTAAAGATTATTTTGGCCACTCTAGTCCTTTGCATATTAGAATTTTAGAGTCAACTTATCAATTTCTACAAAAAGTAGATAGGGATTGTGTTGAATCTGTAGGTGAATTTAGGAGAAGAACTGACATCTAGCAATATTGAGTATTTCAATTAATGGACATGGCATATATTTCTTATTTATTTATTTGTGTTTGTTTTCTTTTGTGTTTTTTTCCAGCAATATTTTATAATTTTTAATATAGGGATCTTGCAAATCTTTAGTCAAATTTACATTTTATAATATTTGATGCCAATGTAAATGATGTTTTTAAATTTTGTTTTCTAATTGTTTGTTGTTCGTATAGAAAAATAAAATTGACATTTGTATATTTGACATTGTATCCTGCTATATTGCTAAATTCCCTAATTAGTTCTAGTAATTTTATAGATATCTTAGGATTTTCTATATACCTATTCATGTCACCTACAAATGAAGAAACTTTTATTTCTTTTTAAAGAAATCTTAATACTTTCTATTCCATCTTATTACACTGGACAGGATCTCCAGTACAATGCTGACAGAGTGGTGAGAGTTGACATCATTGATGTAGAAAGTGTTCAGTGACTCACTATTAATTATGATGTTCACTCCAGATTGCTTATAGCTGTTCTTTATTATTTTATATCTAGCTTGTTGAGAAATTAAGAAATTATAAATGAATATTTAATTTTGTCAAATGCTTTTTTTTAAATTTTAGAAATGAGTATATGCTGTTTTGCTATGATTCTGTTGATATGATAAATTAAATTGATTGCTTTTTGAATGGTAAATCAACCTTGCATTCCTGGGATAAACCTCACTTAGTCATGATATGTTTATCCTTTTTATATAATGCTGGATTTGATTTGATAATATGTTGATGAGTTCAGCTCTGAGTGATTCTTACAAAACATCTTCCCACTTCCTAAACAAACAAACAAGCAAGCAAACAAATATATCATAGTTTCTAAAAATTCAAGTTAGTCCTTAGTAATTCTTTCTAGTCCAGAATTTCCCATATTGTGTTCTGAGGAATGCTAGCTCTAGAAGAAGTTCAGTGATAATCTGTACAAAGTGTTCTCTGATAAAATACTTTGGGAAATGTGCCTGATTTCTCTTCCTGGAGCAATGCATATACATTAACATATTAAAGATTCTGAAAAGTCCTGTTGAAAATTTTTATTAACTCAATGTTTTTCAAGTTAATTGAACAGTGGAACTCTACCTAAAATTCACTAATATTGGAAGCATGTGCTCTTTAGTTTCATGAATTATCAGACCTTTTTACCTATTTTCCTTAAAGCTTTGGAAAAATGCAACTCAGAAGGGAAAAAGAGAGCTTTTAGGTTTAGCAAATCAGTCAAAATCAAAGCTGCTGATATGGTATTTAAGCTGATCGTTTTTGGTAGAACCAACAATTAAAAAGATACTTCTCCAGCAAACTATGAGTCTGGTTATGTTATTTTTTTTTTTTTCTTTTTCTTTTTTCTGAAGCTGGAAACAGGGAGAGATAGTCAGACAGACTCCCGCATGCGCCCGACCGGGATCCACCCGGCACGCCCACCAGGGGCGATGCTCTGCCCACCAGGGGGCGATGCTCTGCCCATCCTGGGCGTCGCCATATTGCGACCAGAGCCACTCCAGCGCCTGGGGCAGAGGCCAAGGAGCCATCCCCAGCGCTCGGGCCATCTTTGCTCCAATGGAGCCTTGGCTGCGGGAGGGGAAGAGAGAGACAGAGAGGAAAGCGCAGCGGAGGGGTGGAGAAGCAAATGGGCGCTTCTCCTGTGTGCCCTGGCCGGGAATCGAACCCGGGTCCTCCGCACGCTAGGCCGACGCTGGTTATGTTATTTTAAATGTGCAAACAAGAAGATGTTGTAATAAAAGAGACTTTTTTTCTTTAAGGCTGATGGACCCAGATCCGCATATTTATTTTTTAAAGCAGTAGAAATCTGAAAGTATATTGCTAATTCATAAAGTCTTACTTTCAAAAATATTTCATCTATTACTATATATTTTTAGATAATAACCCACATATATAAATTTTATTAGTCATTTATGAAACTCCCTAAAATACTTTGGAAACATCTTTCCAACTCAAACACCTTTTAAAAATGAAATGACATCACGTCTGTCTGTGTATATAGTTCTATAAGGGAAATTGGAAATGCTTCCCCACCCCTCCATCTGCAATGGCTGAATAGTTTGTCATTATTCTCCCTAAAAGTCAGCACCTAGAAAATGTGGGCAATGAAACCCCCAAACGAAGCACTGAGGAAGTTAGATAGGTTTAAAATCCTCTCTCTGGGGAAATTACCGTGGGTGTGACAAGAAGCATGTCCCACAATTCCCACAATCCTGGGGGAATTTCCAGGTTCCATGAAGGGTGAGCACAATGAGAGCACTTTTCAGTTTCACTTTCTTCTTTTTTTTTTTCTTTTTGTATTTTTCTGAAGCTGGAAACAGGGAGAGACAGTCAGACAGACTCCCGCATGCACCCAACCGGGATCCACCCGGCACGCCCACCAGGGGCGAAGCTCTACCCACCAGGGGGCGATGCTCTGCCCCTCCGGGGCATCGCTCTGTTGCGACCAGAGCCACTCTAGCGCCTGGGGCAGAGGCCAAGGAGCCATCCCCAGCGCCCGGGCCATCTTTGCTCCAATGGAGCCTTGGCTGCGGGAGGGGAAGAGAGAGACAGAGAGGAAGGAGGGGGGGGTGGAGAAGCAAATGGGCGCTTCTCCTATGTGCCCTGGCCGGGAATTGAACCCGGGTCCCCCGCATGCCAGGCTGACGCTCTACCGCTGAGCCAACCGGCCAGGGCCTTCTTCTTTTTTTTTAGAGAGAGAGAGAGAGAGAATGAGAGAGAAAAAGGTGGGGTGGGGGGTGGCATAGTGGGAAGCATCATCTTGTAGCTGCTTCTGTTATGTGCGTTGCAGGCAAGCCGGGGTTTCAAACCAGTGTCCTCAGTGTTCCAGGTTGACACTTTATCCACTGCGCCACCACAGGTCAGGCTGCCACTTTCTGCCTGCTCTTTGTTAGCTCCATATCCTGATTCTCAGGTAGAGGCCAAGGTGATGCATAGTTGTTCATTCATTCAATCCATTCCATTGAGATTCGAACTGATTTCCTAACTGCCAGTTCCATACCAGGCACTTTTCTGGAAGTTGTAGGATGTAAAGTAGCAGACAAAATCCAGTCCCTGCCTTCCTAGAGTTAAATCCAATGGTTCCTAAAGGCTAGATGGATACATAAGATTCCCCTAGACAGCTTAAAAAACAAATCATATTCCTGGACCCCACAATTTCAGAGCCTGATTCAATAAAACAGAAGTGGTGGCTAGGAACTGAGATTTTTTAGAAAAGCTTCCCAAAAGCATAAAGCCTAGTTTAGGAAACTCTGATCTAATCTAATCCAATGACCTCACTTTACAGCCAAAGAAACTGAAACCCAGAGAGAGGAAGTGTTTTTGCCCCTGGTCACAGAGTGAAATGGTGATAGAGCCAGGCTTAGAAGCCATATTCCTGTTCCTCCAACCGGTGCCCTTGGTCTTCTACCCCAATCTCTCCTCTCCCCCCAGCCCCTTCCTTCTGATCTCCCTCAACCTTTTTCCTAATAAGAGTTGCTGTTATTATGATCACTATAAATCATAGCTATCCTAAATATATATTTACTTTATTCCAGGCATTGGTCTAAGCACTTCATCTATGTTAACTCATTTAATTCTTACAATTGTTTTAGGAGCTTGGTGTGCTTACTGTTTTCCCTTTGCAGATAAGGAGGTTGAGGCTGGAGAGGTGAAGTAACTTGCTCCAGATCACACTGCTGACAAATGATGGGGCCGGACCATCTTCCTGCAGAGTTTATGATTCTGGATTTACACTCTGTTGCCTCATGCTGAGCCAGGCAAGAACTCTGGGCTGATGGCGATGCTGTAATTGACTTGCATCAGCAGGAGACCTCATCCTGTGCACATCTCAGTGACACCTGCCATATGAACCAACATTCGTGTCAGAACTACACTCATTTGTCAACTGCTACCGCAGATTGGCTACCTAGTCAAGATTTTAGCAGCAGTCAATGAAAAACATTTTGTGAGACTCAATTGGCAATAAGAAATTTGTGATAGTGTTGTACATGTTTTTATTTTTTTGTGTGCTACAAACTCTTTTTATCAATAAAATTTATAATAAACTTATGTCTATCCTGTATCTATGTCTTTATGTCTCTCTCTCTCATCTGTCTCTTATCTATCTATCTATCTATCTATCTATCTATCTATCTATCTATCATCTATCTATCCAGAGATCCAGTTGTTAAAACATTTACCAGCACACCACTGCTTAGACAGTTTTCTTCACATAGAGACAAGGAGAAAAAGTAATTATCTCATGTAACAGAAATCAAATGGTCTCTGGAGAACAAGACTGATTTGGTTTTGGTGCAGAATCTCCCGGGAGCTGATGAAGAGGAGGTCACTAAATGCACAGTTAAATGAATAGTAGTTAGCTCCTTTATAAGACAAACTGCAGTTTATTCAGGGAGTTCAATAGCTCATCCAAATGGCCTCATAAGATGATAATAATGTTGGATTCTTTGCTCGCATTTCTTCCTGAAGCAGAGGTCTAATGTTGGTATTTCTTAAATGCTCCCTCATCCATTGCAATCGGCAATAGCAGCCACCCTGCTGGTCCTCAAACATGCCAAGCACATACTCCTACCTCAGAGCTTTGCACGTGCATTTCCCTCCACCTGAACAGTCTATTCCTGATACTTGCATGACTCACATTCTCACTTTATTTAAATATTACCTCTCTGGCCTGACCTGTGGTGGCGCAGTGGATAAGGTGTCGACCTGGAATGCTGAGGTCGCCAGTTGGAAACCGTTGACTTGCCTGGTCAAGGCACATGTGAGAAGCACTATGAGTTAATGTTTTCCACTCCCCTTCCCCCCATTCACTCTTGCTCTCTCCTCTCTCTAAAATGAATAAATAAAATCTTAAAAAAATGTTACCTCTCTGACCACCCAGTCTAAAATATCACCTCTTCTTCCTCTCTTCCCTGTCTTTTACCTTTTTTTATTTTTTCTCATAGTACCTATCAATACCTGACAGTGTATGTTTATTTATTGTCTAACTCATCTATAGTATATAAGTTCCAGAAGAACAGAGATTTCTACCTGCTTCTATCACCTCAGAACCTCAAACAGCACTTGGCACGGAGTAGGTGTTCAATAAATTTTATTGTGAGAGCCCTGGCCGGTTGGCTCAGCGGTAGAGCGTCGGCTTGGCGTGCGGGGGACCCGGGTTCGATTCCCAGCCAGGGCACATAGGAAAAGCGCTCATTTGCTTCTCCACCCCTACCCCCCCCCCTTCCTCTCTGTCTCTCTCTTCCCCTCCCGCAGCCAAGGCTCCATTGGAGCAAAGATGGCCCAGGCGCTGGGGATGGCTCCTTGGCCTTTGCCCCAGGCGCTAGAGTGGCTCTGGTCATGGCAGAGCGACCCCCCGGAGGGGCAGAGCATCGCCCCCTGGTGGGCAGAGCGTCGCCCCTGGTGGGCGTGCCGGGTGGATCTTGGTCGGGCGCATGCGGGAGTCTGTCTGACTGTCTCTCCCTGTTTCCAGCTTCAGAAAAATACACACACAAAAAAAATTTATTGTGAGAATAAATGTATGAGCTTGGCTTAAAGTTTTCTTTTGTCTCCAGGATTCTAAATCACCTCCAGCTTTCACTCTTCACTCTGAGCTCCAGGTCAGACCCACTGGGAGTGTGTGGGGCTAAGCTCTTCCCCAGGGTGGGCAGTGCCCTACCTGCCTGGGAAGCTGTCCCCCCAGGACGTGGGACCCTGCTTGGCTGAGGGTTTGCCCCAGGTAAAACCCCCTGGGTGTGAGGCTACGTACACTGGCATGTCATCCAAATGCGATGTCATCCAAGTGCGTCCTCATTGCATTGCATGTTGACGAATGAGTACTATCTGCCATCTATAACCCCGTCCTTGTTTAGCTTTCCGGAAGATGCATGCCTCATGGCTTTGCTTTTGAATTCCACTTCTGTGACTTAGAAAGGAGGCGGGAGCACAGATGACAAAGGCTGTTTAGGATTTAGACTTCACAATTGTTTGACCCCATAAATAGATAAATAAAAGGGGGGGGGGAGAAAAGAAAGAAAGGAGGACTATGGCTGAGCCCTCCAACTGTGGGTCCCAATGGGCCTGGCTGACAGGAGCCCAATTACTGCGGGGCAGTGCACCTGTGAGGAGTTAATGAGCAGCATTCAGAGCACTGCTCCCGCCAGGCTCCGATTAGGACCCCACAGAGGCAGCTCCACCCCCTCCCCTGGCACATCCTAATGATGGATTAATCTCAGCAGGTTGTATTTCGGACACTCCACCTCTTTCTTAGGAGTAAGAGGAGTTATAAGCAGGCTCCCCACTCCATTTTCTTAGGGTTTTTGGATATTGAAACTATTGCTGGCTGTAACACTGAAAAGGCATAAATGAAAAGGAAGGCAGGGGCTGGTATTTCCACTGGGCCGCGTGCCAAAGGGTATCAGCATGAATATTAGAAAATCAGAGGTTGTTATTGAACGTGGAGTTCAGACCCCTCACTTTGCAGGTAGGGAGACTGAGACCCATAGAGGGCCTCCTAAGGGACACTGGGAACAAAGTGGTTTCTTGGGGCAGGAAGAAACCACTTGTCTGAGGATCAACATGGTGTGGTTTTGTGGTTGCGTGACTAGAGAGGCTGTGGAACCTGATTCTAGCTCTGCTGTTTACTGGTCACGTGGCCTTGGGCAAACTGCTGAAGCTTCCTGCCCTCCCTGTTCCTTATCTGCAAGATGGGAGCGAGGTAGTGTCTGCTGTGAGGGTTGCTGGATGTCTCAATGCATTAATACACACAAGGCACGTAGAACTCTGCGCCAAGGAGCCTTGAGCAAGTGTTAGGTTTTGTGATTGTTATGGTCGGCTTTGCTAGGCCCCTTTCCACGGTCCCAAGATTGCGTACATGGGTAGATGGCTGGCCTAATATCACTCATTTAGTCTCACAGAGTCTTCCTGAGCATCTACTACACCCCAGGTGCTCTGCTAGGCATCAGCTGTGTTAGTTAAAGATACATGCCCCATTCCTAAAGACCCATGGAAAGAGCCCCCGTTGAGAGTCAGAACACCTGATTTTTGGAGGCAGCTCTCTCTGGTGCCAGCCATGCTATCTCAGCAGCTGCTTTGCCTCCTGCGTCTCTGGGGTCTCCACTGTCAGAAGGAGAGCAGGGTCTCTACCCTGCTTTCCTCAGGACTCTGACAAGGATCCGATGACATAAGTGCATGCAGGGCCTTTGACTACAGTAACACGTTTCTGCTAAAGTGAGGTGATAGATAGTGACACTGAAGGACCCCCCCCAAGTGCACTTACTCCAAAGAAGAATCCATGTTAATAGAGCTGAGAGAGGGCAACAGAGACGAACGGAGGCAGAAGTCAGGAGAACCTGGGTGTAGATTGCAGCTCGGCCACTTACTAGCAATGTGACCTCAAGCAGGTTCCTTCACTAACATCAGCCATAACTCAGAATCATGACAGCTGCCTTGTAGGATGGTTGTAAGGACAAGATGAAATAATACATGTGAGGTGCTCACAGCAGTATACAGTGCCTGGTATAGAATGACCCTGATAAGGGTTGGCTGTGCTTAGGTGAAGTTACGTTATTCTAGGGTTCAGTGTTCTTCAAGATCATGAGAAGATCCTATTCACAGAGCCTGTCATACAGGCAAGTGAAATGTAGATGAGAATTCTAACTCCTTCATTTAGCAGGTGGAATTGACCTCTCCTGGGAACTGGAAACTCCTGTTTAGCACATCCTTTCCTTGTTGACAAGCTCCCCAAGGAAACCAACTGGAACCAGCAGCTTGCCTGGTAAAGAGTTGCATGAAAAGGGAGGCAGTGAAGCAACTACGTATGTCTGCAGGCACCGTGTCAAATGGCCTGATGGGTCTACCTCCAAGACACCTGCCCCAGGGCCTGGGCGGAGCTGTCTGCAGCCTCCTGTGTGCACACAAAGCCAAGATGCAATGGCCTGTCCTTCCTTTACTGCTTCCTGCTGAGTTATGTCTCTTACTTCTTTATATAAATTCAAGACCTTGATTTCACTTAGTCTGGTTCTTCCTGTTTCTGACCTATGACATTCCCTGGCTTTCAGGGTACCCCTACTTGATGTCACTCCCTGAGTACTGACTCTGCTGGTTGAACTGTCCTCAGCCTGCACATTGTTTGCCTCTGCACAGGGAGCCTACTTTCATGGAGACATGTTGTGACCTTGGTACTTCCTAATCTAGGCAATAACTTCGCAGCTATGAGGTCTTTGAGGACCAGGGCTGCACTTGTGGATGCTCTCATTTAGAAAGTGGTCCTTCATCTCTGTTGTTTCTGAAGAGGACTCAGAGGCCCAAGGAAGAGTGAACTACTTCCTTTGTGAGGCAGGGATCTATGCCTGTCTTATTTACCTGTTTTATGTCTTCTTTATTGATCAAAGGTCAGAACAGTGCCCAGGATACAGTAGGTGCTCAATCATATCTCTGAAATGAATAAAAGCCACTTCTCAAGAAAGTATCTTGATGATCTTAGAATCAGTGTTTTGAATGACTATAGAAGACAGCATGTCTGGGTTTTCCACTGGATACGTGATTTCACCCGTGCTGGCTCGTGCTCTCTGCACTCTGGGTTTGCTCTTTGGGACTAGATCTCACCTCCCCTAGGCCCTCATTACCTCTTCCCACACAGCCCACTGCTCTCCCAGCCTCACCTATGAAACCACTGTTCTAATCTCACCATTTCTCAGTCCAAATCCACCCATTGCTTTTGAAATAAGTACAGGTTGTTAGCTTGGTGGTCAAGGTATTCAGATCTGCAGCTGACCTAGCCCGCCAGCCGCGGCTCCGTTTGCCCCCACCAGTGCTCTCAGGGGCATTTCCATTACATTGCCCAATGTTTCCCAGGTTCTCCACTCCAACCTTTCTGCCTTCTGCCTTCCTTCCTCCCTCCCTCCCTTCCTTCCTTCCTTCCTTCCTTCCTTCCTTCCTTCCTTCCTTCCTTCCTTCCTTCCTTCCTTCCTTCCTTCCTTTCTTCCCTCCCTCCTTCCTTCCCTCCCTCCTTCCTTCCCTCCTTCCTTCCTTCCTTCCTTCCTTCCTTCCTTCCTTCCTTCCTTCCTTCCTTCCTTCCTTCCTTCCTTCCTTCCTTCCTTCCTTCCTTCCTTCCTTTCTTCACATTGTTCTTTCTGTTTGGGACAACCTCCCCAACAAAACAATTCTCCAGAAGAACCTTGAAAGCTGTGTTTCCTCAAGTCTGCTGGAATCACTTACTGGAGTGCTTTTAAGACCTAACTAGAGGTTTGGAGATCCATTTGAACATCATTTTGTTTATAAAATCTCTAACCAGATGAGATCCTTTCCTCCTCTCACCCCCTAGCGTGTGCATCAGCCCCCCTTCTTTGTTTGGCTCAACTTTTAAAATGGTTTCTGAAACCCCTTCATTCACTCATACCCCAGAATGTCTGAAAGTTCTTGAGGATAAGGACATGGTCCTAATTTTACTTCCTTTCCAGTTCTGTACATCTGGTACGCTCTTAGGAAATAATTAAATTGAACAATTGCTGGATTAAGTAGCGATTCTGTAAACACAGGTGCTATCTCTACAGTTTGTGATTCTTGTTTCTAATTTCTTTCTGGGTTGCATTCCAAGGGGAATGATCTTGTTATCATCCACAAAAAACAATTTCAAGCACCATGTTTTAAAGCTGCTGGACTGAAAAGCCAGTGCATCTCAGATGGCTTTAAACATGCCTCAATTCTTGCTCTGTCTAAATATCTAGACACTCACTCTACTATTGTCGCAGGTTAATGTCGTCATGGCCATGCCTTACACTTTGATCCTTCAAATGGAAGTCACATGTGATTTCTTTTCAGATCTAGGCAGGCCAAACATGAATTTCTCACACCTGTCCAACAAATTCTTATTTAGGGAAAAAAGATAGAGATTGGGCCATTTGTTCAAATAATTTGATTAGCTAACTGCATTTTAAGGTACCTGTATGGTTGTTACAAGGAATTCCAGTCTTATCACTCAACATTGCATTCTTGAACTTGTAAAATAAACTGGCTAATTAGCATGTCTTTATATCCTCCCATGCCTTGAGGTGTACCTATTTCCAGACATGTTTTCAGAATGCTTTGGGAGGGCTGTGTTGAAAGGATATTTTTTGGTATGGTATGGAGCCTGAGTCTCTTGACAATGATTTCAAAAAAAGAATAAAATCTATTTTACATCAGCTGAATGTCTCTAATTGGGTCTCGAAGACCAAACAATTCCCTTCAAGACAGCTGGGGCTTTGGGTAGCCCCAAACCAATTAAGTCAAATTATATAATTTTCTTCCCACTCTTACCCCCAAAGCTTGACTTGCTTATTTAGTAAAGAGGGGGATTAGTACAAGCACTAAGGACTCCATTCTTTCTCTGTCTGGTACAATATGCTAAACTCTGTTCTGGGACAGCCTGGAGCACCCTGGCTGGGGGAAAAAAAAGGTGAGGGGGGTGGTTAAAGTCAAGCAGTCTCCTTAGCATGTCTACTCTTTCTTGGGATACAATGCAATTCAGCGTAAATACATTACTGGATGACCAGGCAGCAGAAAGCATCCTATCGTTAGAAACAGGCAGTTGCTAGCCCTCCTGAACCTCTGAAAATGTGCAGGAGCTAACTGAGGTAACCCTCTTGTGAGGTGATCAGAGAAGACCAGAGAAATTTGAATAGTTGTGGAGAAATCGATATAGGAGACAGAGAGAGAGAGAAAGAGAGAGAGGGAGAGAGAGAGAGAGAGTGTGTGTGATTAAAGGAGCACATATCAATAGTTGTACTGTGAATAGGTTTCATGTTTCTTCTCCTTCCAAATGGTTTATTAAGGCTAAGATAAGCATTCAACAAATGATAAAATTATGTGATAATTACAAATGCATATTTCCCAATAAAAAAATTTTAAATTTTAAAAATGAAATATTACTCTGCATTACAACTACTATATCACCTATAGGCTCAGTAAACTTTGTTACAGAACTACTTAATTTTTTTTCTATTTATATAAAGTACTATACTTTGGATGTTACAAAGTTATACTTGTAATAAGATGCTAAATTTCTGATTTGACTATTGTGAAATATAAATGAATTTGAAATCATTTAGTTTTAATAAGAAAGGGTAATTAATACTATCTTGTGGCTGTTTGGATTCTTTCTGGTATTATTTGGAATCCTAACTTGTAAATATTGAATTTTTAAGCACCAAAAAGAAAAAGCAAACATTAGACCCATTGAATGTCTTCTTTTTTTTATTTTTTAAAATTGATTTTAATTTATTGTGTTTACATATTTTCAAGTGTCCCACTGAATACATCTCCCCCACCCCGTGTTCCCCTCAACATCCTTCTTGCTCCCCTCCCCCCAAATGGCCTCCTCCCTTCCCTCCAGGATTTGTTTTTCTGCTCTCTATAACGATGTGTTATGTATATATAATTTCACCATTCTCTTTCCCTTCTCTGATCCCATCCTCTCGTCCCCTTACCCTCCGGACCATTTGATCCTGCCTCTGCCTCTATTCTGCTCCTCAGTTCACATTGTTCATTGGATCCCTCAAATGAGTGAGGTCTTATGATATTTTTCTTTCTCTGCCTGGCTTATTTCACTTAACATAATAGTTTCCAGGTCCATCCATGTTGTCGCAAAAAGTAAAATTTTCTTCTTTTTCATGGCCCCATAGTATTCCATTGTGTATATGTACCACTGCTTTTTAATCCACTTGTCCACCAACAAACACTTGGGCTGTTTCCAGATCTTGATTATTGTAAACAATGCTGCCATAAACATGGGGGTGCATTTCTTTTTTTGAATCAGTGATTTGGTGTTCTTAGGACATATTCCTAAAAGTGGGATGGCTGGGTCAAAAGGCAGTTACATTTTTGATTTTTTGAGCAATCTCCATACAGTTTTCCACAGTGGCTGCACCAGTCTGCATTCCCACCAGCAGTGCAGGAGGGTTCCCTTTTCTCCACATCCTTGCCAGCACTTATTATGTGTTGTTTTGTTAATGAGCGCCATTCTGACAGGTGTGAGGTGGTATCTCATTGTGATTTTAACTTTCATTTCTCTAATGATTAGTGATGTTGAACATTTTTTATATGCTCATTGGCCATCTGCGTGTCATCTTTGGAGAAGTGTCTATTCATTTTTTGATTGAATTGTTTATCTTTCTGGTGTTGAATTTTACACATTCTTTATAAATTTTGGTTATTAATCCCTTATCAGATGAATGGTTGAATATTTTCTCCATTGTGTGATTTGCCTTTTTATTTTGTTCATATTGTCTTTAGCTGTGCAGAAGCTTTTTAGTTTGATATAGTCCCGTTTGTTCATCCTGTCCTTTATTTCACTTGACTATGGAGATAAATCAGCAAATATAATTATATTGCTGCGAGAGATGTTGGAGAGCTTACTGCTTATGTTTTCTTCTAAGATGCTTATGGTTTCACGACTTACATTTAAGTCTTTTATCCATTTTGAGTTTATTTTTGTGAATGGTGTAAGTTGGTGGTCTAGTTTCATTTTTTTGCAGGTAGCTGTCCAATTTTCCCAACATTTGTTAAAGAGACTGTCTTTACTCCATTGTATGCTCTTATCTCCTTTGTCAAATATCATTGTCCATTAAGGTGTGGGTTTATTTCTGGGTTCTCTGTTCTGTTTCATTGATCTATATGCCTGTTCTTATGCCAGGACCAACCTGTTTTGAGTACAATGGCCTTGTAGTATAACTTGATATCAGGAAGTGTGATACCACCCACTTTATTTTTCTTTTTTAAGATTGCTGAGGCTATTTGTGTTCTTTTTTGATTCTGTATAAATTTTTAAAATATTTGTTCTATATCTTTGAAGTATGTCATTGGTATTTTAATAGGAATTACATTGAATTTATAAATTGCTTTGGGTTATAGACATTTTAATGATGTTTATTCTTCCTATTCATGAACATGGTATATGCTTCCACTTGCTTGTATCTTCCTTGATTTCTTTTATCAATGTTTTATAATTTTCCGAGTGCAAGTCTTTAACCTCCTTGGTTAAATTTACTCCTAGGTACTTTATTTTTTGTTGTTGTTGCAGTAGCGATGGGGATTGTTTTCTTAATTTATCTTTCAGAGAGTTCATTGTTGGTGTATAAAAATGCCTCTGATTTCTGAATATTAATTTTATATCCTGCCACTTTGCTGAATTCATTTATCAGGTCCAGTAGTTTTTTGACTGAGACACTAGGGTTTTCTCTGTACAGTATTATGTCATCAGCAAATAATGATAGTTTTACTTCTTCTTTTCCAATTTGGATGCCTTTTCTTTCTTCTTCTTGTCTGATTGCTGTGGCTAGGACTTCCAGAACTATGTTGAATAAGAGTGGTGAAAGGGTGCACCGCTGCCTTGTTCCTGATCTTAAGGGGATTGATTTTTTTTGTTTTGTTTTTTATTTTTATTTATTTTTTTAAAATTAATTTTAATGGGGTGACATTGATAAATCAGGATACATATGTTCAGAGAAAACATCTCTATGTTATTTTGACATTTGATTATTCTGCATTCCCATCACCCAAAGTCAAATTGTCTTCTGTCACCTTCTAACTGGTTTTCTTTGTGCTCCTCCCCTCCCCCAACCCCCTCCCTCTCCTCCCCCCCACCCCATAACCCTCACACTCTTGTCCATGTCTCTGAGTCTCATTTTTATGTCCCACCTCTGTATGGAATCATACAGTTCTTAGTTTTTTCTGATTTACTTATTTCGCTCAGTATAATGTTATCAAGTTCCATCCATGTTGTTGTAAATGATCCGATGTCATCATTTCTTATGGCTGAGTAGTATTCCATAGTATATATGTACTAAAGCTTTTTAATCCACTCATCCACTGATGGACACTTGGGCTGTTTCCAGATCTTCACTATTTGTGAACAATGCTGCCATAAACATGGAGGTGCATTTCTTCTTTTCAAACACTGCTAAGGTGTTTTTGGGGTATATTCCTAAAAGTGGGATAGCTGGGTCAAAAGGCAGTTCGATTTTTAATTTCTTGAGGAATCTCCATACTGTTTTCCACAGTGGCTGCACCAGTCTGCATTCCCACCAGCAGTGCAGGAGGGTTCCCTTTTCTCCACATCCTCGCCAGCACTTATTCTGTGTTGTTTTGTTGATGAGCACCATTCTGACTGGTGTGAGATGATATCTCATTGTGGTTTTAATTTGCATTTCTCTAATGATTAGTGATGTTGAGCATTTTTTCATATGCCTTTGGCCATCTGCATGTCCTCTTTGGAGAAGTGTCTATTCATTTCTTTTGCCCATTTTTTGATTGGATTGTTTGTCTTCCTGGTATTGAGTTTTACAAGTTCTTTACAAATTTTGGTTATTAACCCCTTATCAGACGTATTGTCAAATATATTCTCCCATTGTGTAGTTTGTCTTTTTATTCTGTTCTTATTTTCTTTAGCTGTGCAGAAGCTTTTTAGTTTGATATAGTCCCATTTGTTTATCCTGTCTTTTATTTCACTTGCCCGTGGAGATAAATTGGCAAATATTATATATTGCTGCGAGAGATGTCGGAGAGCTTACTGCCTATGTTTTCTTCTAAGATACTTATGGTTTCACGGCTTACATTTAAGTCTTTTATCCATTTTGAGTTTATTTTTGTGACTTGTGTAAATTGGTGGTCTAGTTTCATTTTTTTGCAGGTAGCTGTTCAATTTTCCCAACACCATTTATTAAAGAGGCTGTCTTTACTCCATTATATGCTCTTACCTCCTTTGTCAAATATCAGTTGTCCATAGAGCTGTGGGTTTATTTCTGGGTTCTCTGTTCTGTTCCATTGATCTATATGCCTGTTCTAATGCCAGTACAAAGCTGTTTTGAGTACAATGGCCTTGTAGTATAACTTGATATCCAGAAGTGTGGTACCTCCCACTTTATTCTTCCTTTTCAAGATTGCTGAGGCTATTTGTGTTCTCTTTTGGTTCCATATAAAGTTTTGGAATATGTGTTCTATATCTTTGAAGTAAGTCATTAGTATTTTAATTGATATTGCATTGAATTTATAAATTGCTTTGGGTAATATAGACATTTTAATGATGTTTATTCTTCCTAACCATGAGCATGGTATATGTTTCCACTTGTTTGTATCTTCCCTGATTTCTTTTATCAATGTTTTATAATTTTCCGAGTACAAGTCTTTAATCTCCCTGATTAAATTTATTCCTAGGTACTTTATTTTTTTGGTTGCAATAGTAAAGGGGATTGATTCCTTGATTTCACTTTCTGACAGTTCATTATTAGTGTATAAAAATGCCTTTGATTTCTGAATATTAATTTTATATCCTGCCACCTTGCTGAATTTATCAGGTCTAGTAGTTTTTTGACTGAGACTTTAGGGTTTTCTATATACAGTATCATATCATCTGCAAATAATGATAGTTTTACTTCTTCTTTTCCAATTTGGATGCCTTTTATTTCTTTTTCTTGTCTGATTGCTGTGGCTAGGACATCCAGAACTGTGTTGAATAAGAGTGGTGAAAGGGGGCACCTTAAGGGGATTGATTTTAATTTTTGTCCATTGATCATGATGTTGGCTGTGGGTTTCTCATAGATGGCCTTTATCATGTTGAGGCATAATCCCTGTATTCCCACTTTGCTGAGAGTTTTGATCATAAATGGGTGCTGGATTTTATCAAATGCTTTTTCTGCATCTATTGATATTATCATATGATTTTTCTCCTTCCTTTTGTTTATGTGATGAATCACATTGATTGATTTGCAAATATTGTACCAGCCTTGCCTCCCCAGAATAAATCCCACTTGATCATGATGTATGATTTTTTTCATGTATTGCTGGATCCTGTTCACTAATATTTTGTTGAGAATTTTAGCATCTAAATTCATCAGGGATATTGGCCTATAGTTTTCTTTCTTTGTATTGTCTTTGCCTGGTTTTGGAATCAGAATTATGCTTGCCTCATAAAAGAAGCTTGGAAATCTTTCCTCCTCTTGGATTTTTTGAAATAGCTTGAGAAGGATAAGAGTTAGTTCTTCTTTGAATATTGGTAGACTTCACCTGTGAAGCCATCTGGCCCAGTGCTTTTGTTTGTTGGGAGTCTTTTGATGACTGTTTCAATCTCATTTGTTGTAATCTGTCTGTTTAGGTTTTCTGATTCTTCCAGATTGATTTTTGAAAGATTATATGTTTCAAGGAATTTGTCTATTTCACCTAGGTTGTCTAATTTTTTGGCATACAGTTCTTCATAGTATTTTCTTACAATCCTTTGTATTTCTGCTGTGTCAGTTATTACTTCTCCTCTCTCATTTCTAATTTTATTTATTTGAGTCCTCTGTCTTTTCTTCTTGGTGAGTCTGGTTAAAGGTGCATCGATCTTGTTTACCTTTTCAAAGAACCAGCTCTTAGTTTCATTGATTCTCTGTATTGTTTTTTTTAGCCTGTATATCATTTATTTCCACTCTGATCTTTATTATTTCCTTCCTTCTACTTCCTCTAGGCTTTACTTGGGGTTTTTTTTCTAGTTCTTTTGGATGCAGGGTTAAGTTGTTTATTTGAGCTTTTCTTGCTTCTTAAGTTATGCCTGTAATGCTATGAACCTTCCTCTCAGGACTGCTTTTGCTATGTCCCATAGATTTTGAGTTGTATGTTCATTTTCATTTGTTTCAAGGAATTTTTTATTTCTTCTTTGATCTCACTGTTAATCCATTCATTATTTAATAACATGCTATTTAGTTTCCAAGTGTTTGAGTGTTTTTCAGTTTTTCTATTATAGTTGATTTCTAGTTTTATGCCCTTGTGATCAGAGAAGATGCTTGATATGATTTCAATCTTCTTAAATTGGTTGAGACTCGTTTTGTGTCCTAATATGTGGTCTATCCTAGAGAATGTACCATGAGCACTTGAAAAGAATGTATATTCTGCTGCTTTGAGGTGAAAGATTCTGAAGATATCTATTAAATCCAGTAGATCTAGTGCCCTGGTTGGCAAACTGTGGCTTGCAAGCCACACGCGACTCTTTGGCCCCTTGAGTGTGGCTTTTCCACAAAATACCACGTGTGGGCGCTACCTCGATAAGGAATGTACCTACCTATATAGTTTAAGTTTAAAAAATGTGGCTCTCAAAAGAAATTTTAATCGTTGTACTGTTGATATTTGGCTCCGTTGACTAATGAGTTTGCCGACCACTGATCTAGTGTATCCTCTAAGTCAGTGTTTTTCAACCAGTGTGCCGTGGCACACTAGTGTGCCATGAGACATGGTCAGGTGTGCCATGGGGAAATTAAACATGGGTCCCCAAACTACAACCCACATGCCAGATACGGCCCGCGGAGGCTATTTATCTGGCCTGCCACCAGCTGCCTCCATCCTAACATAAACATTCCCCTCACAATCCCGCCAGCTATCAGCGACAGGAAGAGTGGAGGCACAGGGAATGCTCACTGACCAATCACCTTCTAGGATTCATCCCGACCACTAGCGATGAACCAATAGTAGGCCGCCTCTCCTCCACACCCAGGAAGGTCCCCACTTAGGCTGCTGCTCATTTGTTATTGTGTGGTCGCAGTGAGTAGTTGAAGCTGCTACTCCTCCCCATGGTCCCAATTTCTAATCCTGGTCAGGACTGGAGGTAAATGTTGCCACCAGTAGATGAAGCCTCAGCCTCAACTGGTTATGTCTATCCTGATGGTGTATATAGATATTTGACCTTTTTCTTTTTAACAGAGACCCCCACAGAGGGTGATATACAATGCATCACAATGCATCACAGTGTTATCTATATTGTATATGGCCTCCTGAAGGGTCATCTTCTTAAAGAGCTCAAATCTCTATATACACCATCAAAGCAGACAGAACCAAGGCCCCTGCACCCATCTGACCATGGGATTTGAACCCACAACCTCAGGGAGAACTCTAGTATTTATCAGAATCCTTACCTAGAAAGCAAACTTCTCAATCTGACAGTAGAGATGCTCTGAGGACTTATGATGTTACACAAGTACCCAACATTTTCTAAAATTGATTTTGTCCAGTCTCTATATAGAGAGAGTATTTGCTAAATTGATTTGAACCTACAACCTTGATGAAAGCTCCAGTATCTATTAGCGGGACTGTATATATGAAGGGATACATGGGACTGTATATATGAGGGGTTACATGGGACTGTATATATGAGGTTACATGGGACTGTATATGAGGGGATGTTACATGGGACTGTATATATGAGGGGGTTATCCTTTTTTATTTAACTTTTTTTTTTAATAAATGTAATTTATTTAAAGGACCTCTGCCAGGCATATTTCACTCTTGTGACAGTTTGGGATCTCAGCAAGATGAGCAAGTGACAGTGATGGAGAAGTTTTTGAGAAGGGAAAATGCAAATGCCGAACAGGGCCCTGGACAAAATTCTGACCCAGATGAAGGCCCTAGTATGAGTGGTCGACAAAAGAAAAAAGACAAGACGGTGAGCTCGAGGCAATACAGTGAAAGCTATCTTTCATTTGGATTTACTTTCACCAGGATAAAACAGCACTGACTCTGCTATGCTTGGTGTGTGGTGAGAAGCTTAATAGCGCCATGGTGCCAAGTAAGCTTAAAAGCCATCTCCAAATGAAACACCCTTCCATTCAAAACAAGCCGATGGACTATTTTGTACGCTTACGTACAAACAATGAGAAATGGGCAACTTTTTTGAGAAAAACCACAAAGGTAAACGAGAGAGCCCTCAAAGCTAGCTACCTTGTTGCTGAACTCGTAGCTAAATCAAAAAAGTCCCACACTGTGGCAGAAACATTAATACTGCCAGCTTGTAAAGCCATTGTAAATGAGATGCTTGGCCCTACCACGGCCAAAGAGATAGCTAAAGTGCCTCTCTCAGATAACACAATTGCCAGACGTATTGATGACATGTCTGCAGACATTGAAACTGTTGTTTTGGAAAAGGTGCGCATCAGTAAGAAACTTGCCTTGCAACTTGATGAGTCGACGGATATTAGTGGACATTGTCAGCTCTTGGCCAACGTGCGTTTTGTGGATGGAGAAGCCATAGAGAAAACTTCCTATTTTGCAAGGCACTGCCAGAAAAATCAACAGGAGAGGAAATATTTCAGGTCACATCGGAATATCTTGATAAAAGCGGGCTTATGTGGGAAAACTGCACAGGTGTCTGCATTGATGGAGCCACAGCCATGGTCGGGCGCATCAAAGGCTTTGTAAGTAGGGTCAAAGAAAGAAACCCAGATGTTATTGTTACGCACTATTTTTTGCATCGCAAGGCTCTCGTTGCAAAGACCTTACCAGCAGATCTAGCTCCTGTACTGGATGATGTTGTGAGCATAGTGAACTTTGTGAAGACACGACCTTTGAGATGTCACTTATTTGTGTCTTTGTGTAAAGAAATGGGAGCGGAACATAAAATCTAATTGCTCCACATGGAGGTCCAGTGGCTGTCACATGGCAAAGTGCTGGCCCATGTGTATGAGTTGCGAGAGGAACTTAAACTATTTCTGACAAACGAGAGGTCCGATTACTCAAAGCTGCTTGCAAGTGATGAGTAGTGTGCAAAGCTGGCATACCTGGCTGATATATTTCATTATCTGAATGAACTGAACACACGGATGCAAGGCCGAAATAAAAACCTGCTTACGAGCACTGATAAAATGAACGGATTCCATTTAAAGGTGCAGCTCTGGCAACAACATGTGCAGTGTGGCAACCTTGAGATGTTCCCGCTCACTGAGAAACAGCATGATGGCAACACTGCTGCAATGTGCGAGGTGATTGGCAGACATTTAAAAACTCTTGAGAAGACGTTGTCATTTTATTTCTCTTCAGCCTTCACAGAATGCCTTGACTGGGTTAGGGACCCATACAGTTCAGTATCCGTTGCTGGAAAGGACATGACTTTAAAGGAGCAAGAGGAACTCATTGAACTGAAACAAGATTTTGGTTTAAAGCTAAAGTTTGCTGATCTTCCTTTGGACAGTTTTTGGTTATCTGTTGCCAAGGAGTTCCCCATTCTGGCCAACAAAGCTATTTTGACATTGTTCCCATTTTCAACCACATATCTTTGTGAGCTGAGCTTCTCAAGCTTGACTGCAATAAAAACTAAAAACAGAGAGAAACTGAGAACTGTTGAAGAAGAGCTTTGTGTGTGTCTTTCTACCATTCCTGCCAGGATATCCCTTTTGTGTTCATCAAAACAGGCCCAGGTTTCACACTAAGTGAGTATAAATACATTTAGAAACTATATTATTAACTATATGTATAATATGTACTGTGTTAGAGTGTCATTTTGTGTCATTTTGGTAGGTGGTGTGCCCCAGGATTTTGTAAATGTAAAAAATGTGCCGCGGCTCAAAAAAGGTTGAAAATCACTGCTCTAAGTCTGCTGTTTCTTTGTTAATTTTTTTTCTTGAGGATCTATGCAGTGATGTTAGTGGGGTATTGAAATCCCCTACTATTATAGTATTGCTGTTGATCTCGCCCTTTATGTCCATCAAAATCTGCTTTATATATTTAGGCGCTCCTATATTAGGTGCATAGATATTTTTAATGGTTATCTCTTCCTGTTGGATTGCTCCCTTTAACATTATGTAGTGACCCTCTTTATCCCTTACTATAGTCTTTGTTTTAAAGTCTATTTTGTCTAATATAAGTATTGTTACCCCAGCTTTTTTCCCCCCATATCTGTTTGCATGAAATATTTTCTTCCATCCCTTTACTTTCAGTCTATGTGTATCTTTTGTTTTGAGGTGGGTCTCTTGTAGACAGCATATGTATGAGTCTTGTTTTCTTATCCACTCAGCTACCATATGTCTTTTGATTGGAACATTTAATCCATTTACATTTAAGTTTATTGTTTATATGTAGTTGTTTATTGCTATTTTATTTTTTAAATCTAATTCCTCTTTTACTAGATTTCCCCCCCATTGTTCTGTTTACAACAATCCTCTTAACATTTCTTGCAGCATTAGTTTGGTTGTAATAAATTTCTTGAATTTTTTTTTTTTTTTGGTCTGGGAGGCTTTTTAATTCTCCTTGAATTTTAAATGATAGCCTTGCTGGATAAAGTAATCTTGGTTGTAGGCTCTTGTTCTTCATTACTTTGAATATTTTTTGCCATTCCCTTCTGGCCTCAAGTGTTTCTGTTGAAAAGTTGGATGTCATCCTTATGGGGGCTCCTTTGTAGGTGCTTGACTGCTTTTCTTTTGCAGCTTTTAGTATTATTTCTTTATCTCTTAACTTTGGTATTTTAGTTATGATGTGTCTTGGTGTAGATCTCTTTAGGTTCCTCTTTAATGAGATTCTCTGTGCTTCTTGATCTTGTGTGACTTTTTCCTGCATCAATTTAGGGAAGTTTTTATTTATGATTTCTTCAATCAGATTCTTTATTTCTTGTTCTTTCTCTTCTCTTTCAGGAACCCCTATTATGCAGATGTTGTTTCTCTTTATGTTGTCACAGAGCTCTCTTAGAGTTTCCTCAGACTTTTTGATCCTCTTTTCTTTTTGCTGTTCTGCTTCTGTACTTTCATTTATCTTGTCCTCTAAATTGCTGATTCGATCTTCTGTTTCATCCAGCCTGCTTTTTTTTTTATTTATTTATTATTTATTTATTTAGTTTTCATTTTTCCGAAGCTGGAAACGGGGAGCAAGTCAGACAGACTCCCACATGCGCCCAACCGGGATCCACCCGGCATGCCCACCAGGGGGCAATGCCCTGCCCCTCTGGGGCGTCGCTCTGTTGTATCCAGAGCCATTCTAGCACCTGAGGCAGAGGCCACAGAGCCATCCCCAGTGCCCGGGCCATCTTTGCTCCAATGGAGCCTTGGCTGCGGGAGGGGAAGAGAGAGACAGAGAGGAAGGAGAGGGGGAGGGGTGGAGAAGCAAATGGGCGCCTCTCCTGTGTGCCCTGGCCGGGAATCAAACCCGGGACTCCTGCACGCCAGGCCGACACTCTACCGCTGAGCCAACCAGCCAGGGCTCATCCAGCCTGCTTTTAATTCCTTCTAGTGTAGACTTCATTTCTGATATTGTGTTTGTCATTTCTGTCTGATTCTTTTTTATGATTTCAATGTCCTTTTTGATGCTTGTAATTTCTTTGTTTAGGTGCTCATTTTGCCCATCTATCATTGCTCTAAGATCCTTGAGCATCCTAATAATCATTATTCTAAACTCTGCATCCAGTATCTTGGTTAGTTCCATCTCAGTCAGTTCTTTTTCTGGGGATTTCTCTTGTTGATTCATTTGAATTACATTTCTTTGTTTTCCCATTTTGTCTCTGTATAGACTGCTCCTTTGGATGTGTTGTTTGTGTAGCTAGCTGAGTATAGGGTTGGTGTTCTCTGCCTCCAGCTTTCAGTTGTGTTGTTTCTAGAACTTCTTGGGTTAGCTTCAGCTATTTGTATTCTGCTCTGGGTTATTTGTCTGCTGCTACTGCTCTTTTTGCTATTTGTGACAGCATTTTGTATGCCTTAGCTGGGTGAGGTGTGAGGAGCCTTTCCTTAAGCTACCACACTATCTAGGGTTGTTAGGTCCTGAGCTGATGCTCTCCATATATGGCTGCTGGATGTATCAGCCCTGGACCTCCCTGGCCAGAACCTGGTGAAGACTAGTGGGAGTCACTGCTTTTGACTGGCCCTTAGCAACCTTCTTGAGCTACAGGCGATCCAGAATTTGTGGCTGCCTCTGCTGGGCCCTGATGCCATTGTAATTATTAGCTGCAATCCTAGGCTGGCTTTTATCTACTCTTGGCCAGTGTGTTTGGCCTTTCTGTTCCTGAAGTGTGGTCTTTCCACCAGCCCCCCACTGCCTCCACCTCCTCAGGCACTTATGTACCGGTGTGAGCTCGTGGGCATAGCTCAGGCTGGTCCATGTGCATGGGGGACTCCTTGCCTTGCTGGGCTCCACTCCCTGTGGTCACGTGGGCTGCCTCTCTGGGCTCTGCCCCCTGTGAGCATGAGGGACACCTCTCTGTGCTCTGCCCCTCACCATCACCACATGGGCGGCCTGGTCCCCCCCCCCCACATGCGCAGGAGACTCCTTTCTGGGCTCCGCTCCCCACAGGCACACCCAACACCCTTCCCCACTCAGGTCTGCCCCCTGCTGGTGCAGGGAACACCTTGCCCCACAGCATTCTTCCCCCTGCAGGCATGCGGGAGGCCTGTCTGGGTTCTGCTCCCACTCACCACTGCACAGGGGCTGCCTCACTGGTATCGGCCCCTGTTCACTGTGTGGGCCAAGTGCCGTGGCTGCAGCCAGGCTTTCCCGCCCTTCGGAGGGTACTCAGTATGTTGGGGGTGTGTGCAGCCCAGACCTCAGCACTCAAAACCTGTGTCCCTGATGCCCTCCCTGCTTCTAAGTGTCTCTCTGCACTGACTGGAGCAGGAGAGCCTCTGGTGTGTGGGGTAATTGCTTCCCTTTACTGGCTTGGTTCTCCCAGGAAGAATGTCCACTTTAGGTTTGGGGAGTGACCCATTACAGGGGTCAAGGTGGCTGTCCTCCACAGTCTCTCCCAGTGCTTCTGAGACTACACTCTCTTCTCACCACTTAGTCCTCTCGGCGCTCCCCACTCCCAGAGCCCTGGATGAGTGGCTGTGAACGAGGTTTTCTGTGTGGTCCTTTTAAGATGGAGCCTGGGTCTGAGAGTTCTGTCTCCCTCTAGCAAACAGTAACCTGACTCTTCTTTCAGCTAAATACTGTCCATACACCTCTTCTGGTCTCTGGGGCTCTAGGCTGGGGCTCTGGTCCTGTGGGTGAGGAGTCACAATTCTCTGGGCAACCCACCCTGCCATGAGTGTCCCTCCGGGCTGCGCTCACTCCTGGAAGCAGAGCAGCCCTTTCCGTGTCTCCGCCTTTCCTACCAGCTCAGTATGGTTCCTTCGGTGATGCTTGGTTATAGATTCCTTAGTTTAGTCCAAAGTTGGTTTCTCAAGATGATTGTTTTTAAGATAAGTTGTGGCCCTGGCCGGTTGGCTCAGCGGTAGAGCGTCGGCCTAGCGTGCGGAGGACCCGGGTTCGATTCCCGGCCAGGGCACACAGGAGAAGCGCCCATTTGCTTCTCCACCCCTCCGCCGCGCTTTCCTCTCTGTCTCTCTCTTCCCCTCCTGCAGCCAAGGCTCCATTGGAGCAAAGATGGCCCGGGCGCTGGGGATGGCTCTGTGGCCTCTGCCTCAGGCGCTAGAGTGGCTCTGGTCACAACATGGCGACGCCCAGGATGGGCAGAGCATCGCCCCTGGTGGGCGTGCCGGGTGGATCCCGGTCGGGCGCATGCGGGAGTCTGTCTGACTGTCTCTCCCTGTTTCCAGCTTCAGAAAAATGAAAAGAAAAAAAAAAAAAAAAAAAAAAGATAAGTTGTAATCCACTTTGGTTCTAGGAGGTGGGAGTTGTAATGTCCACCTACTCTGTTGCCATTTTCCCTCCCCCCGAATGTCTTCTTTTCTAAGCATATAAAATATGACACTGAATTTAACCTTGTATTTTCTCACACCTTCCTTTTGAGAGTACTGTTGGCTCCTTCCACTGCTAGAATCACAGTGTCATGTAATAGGCATCCCCAGTACCATGAGTCCTAAGAATTATCTTCCATATTTGACTTTTTGTTCATATATCTGTCAAAAAGACAATCTAGTGAGATTGAAGTTCTCCAGGAAGCCACAAGTCCTTTTCCTAAACTCTCCTGGAAGAAGTAGCACTTTGCCTTCTGTGGTTGTTACCATCTCGATAGGATTTTCTGAAAAAAATTCTAGAGATGTGTTGATTTCCTCTCTTTATTTTTTTAAAGTCTTTAAATAGTTTTCCTATTTATTTGAGGGGCAGAGGGAGAGAGAAAAGTATCAATTTGTTGTTTCATTTAGTTATGTACTCATTGATTGTTTCTCATATGTCCCCTGACTGGGGATCAAATCCACAACCTTGGCACTCCAGGACGAGGCTCTATCCACTTAGCAGCCCAGCCAGCCTGGACTGGTTTTCTTGGAAGCTACTGATGATCGGTGTAAGACTCAGAGCTGGAGAATCACACTGCTTGGCCATTCAGTCCACAGTACTTCTGACCAGGACTTAGGCCTCCCCTGTCGATGTCCTCTGTCTTTGGGGAGATGGGTCCTCACATTGAGAAGCCACAGCCCCAGGAAATATTCAGATAAAGTCCAGAGTATGGGTACTAATTAAAATAAAGAAAATAGACTGTGAAGTTCAAATTCTGAGAACGCTGGAAAATTTTTAGTTCATTCCATCATTTTAAAGATAAAACCATGACAGCCCAGGAAGAGAGGTGGCCTGTTCAGCGTCACAGGGTAACTTAGTGGCATAGCTGGACCAGAACTCCGTTCTCTGAACTCAGTTGAAGAGTGGCTTTTGGGGATCAGTGCTGACCCCATCTTAATCATAGAAGCATCTCACTCATTTTTTTGACTTTATAGATTGCTAATGGCAGGGGTACCCTATGATTTGATTCACAGGTTGTGGTTTCACCCTGCTTCCCCTGGCTGGACAGATTTGGCATCTGTGGTCTGGTTTCTAAGGTGAGATGCTGACAAGGCTTTCTCCATTGGATGTAAAAGCAGGAGGTGCATTTATTCTTTAATAGAACATTGCTGCTTCCACCTCTAAGCCTGAGCTGGCATTTTGCTTTGAGACTCTTCACCAAAATCAAAGCACCACTCCGGTTTATTTCGAAAGTATCTTGAAAAAGAAAATGTTTGAGCACTCCTCTCCCGGCCCTGCCTCGTGTGCTGTGTGTAATGATCCAGAGAGAATCAATTGGACACTGCGTTTTAAAGATAAGGATTGGGATTTTACTTCTGAGTAACCTGGTGACCCCAATCAATCTCTGTCTTACAAAACCTCTGAAGATTTGATGCTCCAGTCTGCAATTAAATCCCGGCTTCCAAGAATGGCAACAGATGTTGCAATCCAAACACCTTTATTAACTATTTATCTTCAGATGTGTAGCAACAATCTCTTGGCCAACAGAAACACTGAACTGCTCCTTAAATGGAAAATCACACTCTTTCATCTTGGATCTATTTTACTCTGTAATCCCTTCAAGAAGATAGAATGAGATATATCAAGAAGGTAGCCCATGATATTTAATTGATTTAAACATTTGCCTTTTCTAAAAGTAATTGCCACCAATCTAGTGAAAATATTTCTATTAAGCTGTATATCTCAATTATTAGCTAGTATTTAGAGTAAGGAGAAAACATACCCAAACTAAAAATTGCAATGTTTAATTTCTTTTTTTCCCCCTTATAACTTGTTAATTATACAGAATGGGGGCAAAAGTAGGTTTACAGCTGTTTGTATAAAAATAATAGAATAATTAATACATAACAATACAAGAAAAAAAAAACCCTGTGTTTTGCATACTCATCGCTGTAAACCTGGCTTTGCCCCCCACACTGTATTTCATTTGCCAGATTTTAGCTCTGTTTCAACCATGGTTTCAACACCATAGAGAATTACCCTTGCCACCCACTTGCCTTACAAGAATGTCATGAGGATTATAAATGACATTGGGGTACTTTCAACACTAAGAATGAAATACAAGGCCAAAATGATTTAAGCAGTGCTCTGTGTAATCCTTCATATTTGAGCTCATCAAGGCTTTGCTCTGTAGCCAACTTCTTGCCTAGAGTTTATTGAGGTTATTCCATAGAAAGAAAAATATACCCCTGTGGAATCGAGGAGGCTTCTTCTCCCTGGATTTAACTCACTGGCTAACCAGGCTGGATTCCTTTCACACAGTAGCCAGAGTGGGCAGTCCTCTTCTCCAGGGTCAAAGTGGATTCATAGGGAAGCTAATGGAGGTGAAGCTTCTCATCAGTACAGGCATTTCCAAGGTGTTCTCATTGCCATTTGTCTTTATACAATTTGCAAAAACCAGATACTATAACCATAATTGGTTAAGAATACAATTTCTACTTCGATTTCCCCTCCATCATGCCCCCAGGGCTGTCAAGTGACATTAAACTTGGTCCCAAAGCAACTGTGCACTCCTGCTAAGAGGACCTTCGCTTAAGGTTACCTTAATTTGAGCTTCACAGAATGTAGTTACGTGATTTGCTGTCTCTCCTGTGTGTAATGAAGTTATTTCCAGCCTATCTGATGTGAGGATGACTTCCAGGAATGTACTTCCACCATGCCAACCCACCTGCTGTCATGACACAGAGCAGCAGACTAAAGCCATCAAGAGCTAATCACTGGAGGGCTCTGGGGGATGGAGGAGAAGCAAGACTTGCTAGGATGGAGCTAAAGACCTGCCTGGGGAAAGCTTCTATTTACCACATGTGCGCAATTGTAAACGAAGGATTCCATTTCAATGATGTCTGTTAAAGCAAAGTCAGGACTATACTTAATAAGGCATTATTTATAATTATAAATGCACCATATGTTTTTTCTTTGAAAATGAGACTTGTGTGAAATAGAATTCACCACCACTCTGTATCTATAGACACAGACCTATAGGAGTGCTACAAAAATCAAGTATCTCTAGTGAGAAATTGGGAGTTTTATGCATTGCAACTTTCTATAATAATAAAAAAATAAACTCCAGTTCAATCATACTAGAAGAAAGAGTGAATTATTTTTTTATTCTCTGTATCAAACATAATATAACAAAAATCATTGTCATATTAAGAGGTAATCAAAAAGTATTTAGTAAAAATAGAGATTAAAAATATTAAGATATAAATGATATATTATAAGCAATTAATTACTAAAAATATGATGTTGCTTTAGGATTTTGAATATTTATGGTATTTACCAGTGTTCTAAATAAATATCCATGTGTGTACCTAAATTTTATTTGTAATATTTTGTATTCTTTTTCTCATAAAAGGACCTTAAAATTCTATTTGTTTAGCCCAGGGGTCCCCAAACTTTTTACACAGGGGGCCAGTTCACTGTCCTTCAGACCATTGGAGGGCCGGACTATAAAAAAAACTATGAACAAATCCTTATGCACACTGCACATATCTTATTTTAAAGTAAAAAAAACAAAACAGGTACAAATACAATACTTAAAATAAAGAACAAGTAAATTTAAATCAACAAACTGACCAGTATTTCAATGGGAACTATGGGCCTGCTTTTGGCTAATGAGATGGTCAATGGGCTCCTCTCACTGACCACCAATGAAAGAGGTGCCCCTTCTGGAAGTGCGGCAGGGGCCGGATAAATGGCCTCAGGGGGCCGCATGCGGACCGTGGGCCGTAGTTTGGGGACCCCTGGTTTAGCCCCTACATTACTTGAATCTGCCTGGAAGATGGGTGTCAGTAAGCTTAATCCTTCATCAAAGGTTATTTACTTCAGAGAGACCTTGGAGGCTAACTATATCCATGCTCCTTCCTTCCCTCCACCCCTTCCTCACTATGTTTAATCAAATGAAGGCTTGACATGAAGCCCCCAGCCTGTGATCATACAGCCCACGCATGGCCAGACCTGAACAAATCCACACCTTAGGAAGACTGATGCTCAGACCTCCTGGTCAGGTCAGAGAGTCAGCAGCAAAGGGACTGATAAAAAGCTGAGAGATCCAAGTTACAGTCTTGATGGCCACTGGCTCACGTGGGACCTGGGATAATGAACTTCTGTCTTTGGGCCTTGGCCTCCCCATTTGTGCAGGCTCGAAGGAGTATCTTCCTAGAGTGGACAAGTAGGGAAGGCCATTCTGGTCAAGTGACATCTGAGCAGAGACCAAATGGAAGTAAAAGGTGTGTGGATATCCGGGGGTTTCTGGAGCGAAGGAACAGTCACTCCCAAGGCAAGAGTGTGCATGGCATCTTGGAGGAACAACAGAAGACCCGTGTGCTCAGGAGAAGTGGGCCAGGGGGGGTGGAGAGGGTGAAAGTCAGAGTGAGTGTTGGCCATAGGGAGGAGGTTGACTCTCAGGAGATGGGAGCCACTGGAGCTCATGAACATTGGTGTGATGTGACCTGGCAGATGTTGTGTGGAGTGATGGTGGAGACCAGCTATGAATCTCCTGCGGTCATCCAGGTGTGGTCCAGGGCAAGGGTCAATGGGGAAGGTGCCCACGATCACCGTCAGTATGAGGCACAAAGTCAGAGGGTCCTGAAAAGAGGCTTAAGAAGGCGATGCTGGCTGGGAAGAATGAGGCGGACATTATCAAGGGGAGATGGCAGGCAGAGGAATGTCTGTTTTGTGGAAGAACTGGTATCAGCAGTGACCTAAGTGAGAAAAACAAAGGCTGTGCTCGTGGAGACAGTGCTGTGAAGTGATCCGGAGTGGGGGCTTTGGGCTCTGTGCCCTCAGACAAGTTATCACCTTCAGAATCTTCATTGTAAAATGAGGACAATGCCGTCACCTACCTTGGAGAGGTGCTGCAATGAAATAACATTCCTGTGATACTTTAGAAGCACACAGTAAATGGTATCTCTCGCTACCATGAATGCAATTTTATTAAACACCAAAAAGTTCAATGAGGCTGATGTATAGGAATGTGGTGGGCAGTGCACCAGGAAATCTGGTGGAGAAGGCTGGTGGAGGCTTGACCATGGCAAGCCTTGAATGCCACGCCGAGGGGACGAAGTAGCTGCACAGTTATCTGGAAGTGCTTTTTGAAAACGAGGTTTCCCAAGTGCCTACCCTCAGATGGGGTCCAGGAATCGGACTTTAGCAACAGTGATTCTTAACTGGAGCCGCTTAAGAAACTTTTTATTTTTTCAAACAGGGACTTTATTGATTTATCTGCAAAAGCAACACTAATCTTCATGCTCCCAGTTCACCTTTGTGCAAAGTCAGTGATAGCAACGCAGGAGACAGGGCTGAGGGCGATGTGGGAGAAGCACATGGCCCAGGACTGAAGGAACGCTCTGCGCCTCTGAGAAGCCAGCCTTCCGCAGGAGGCTATGCCTGGCGGAGCTCAAGTTCCATCCTAGCTCCTCCTACACCCATAAGTCACTGTGGGTCCTTGGGTGATTCTTGCCTCCTCTGAGATGCAACTTCCTTCTCTGTATATAAAAAAAAAAAAAAAAAAGTCTAGAGAGCTGAGTTGGGTAAACTCTAAAGTCCCTTCCAGCTCCAAGTTTATCTGTTTATCAAACAGTCTAATCTTTGCAAAAGCACTTACAACGGCTACAGCCTGGAGACAGTCTTTGCAAACTTTGCTGTCAGACTCAAGGCTTTTGGGGTTACACAAAGGGCACCAAATACCCTGCCATCAAGATAAGAGAAGAAACCTGTCCGAAGAGCCTTTCTCTCAGGTGGCTCACGTGCACCTTTGTGGGCTCAGATCTGAGTGCTCTGGGGCTTGTCTGATTTAACTCTTATCTCACTGCAACATTTGGCGCGGAGGACTTGCAAGCACTTAGACACTGTTTGTTACCTGTCTGACTACTTGGCAATGGGATAGTGCTCAGACCTTTCTTTGAAGCAAATGAATTGTGTGTTAGTGTCCTCCGGTTGGAAGCCTGTGGTGTGAAAAGCAAAGAAATTAGGTGCTTTTGATTATGGATAAAATCACTTACCCACTCCAGGTTTCAGTTTCTTCATCATAAAGATTTTTGGTTTTCTGGAGAATATATTTTTTTAAATCTTAATTGGTACCAAGATCTGTCTTTGGATTTGGTAATTCAACATTCCAATGGCATAACTTTTACTAAACTCCCTCCCCCCACCACCATATTGTTGAATGGCCTGACTTTTTAGAATTATCTTTAGAAATAATAGTTCCTTGTAAGCAAAAAGCTGCCTTTCTACTTTCCTTATCTCTATTAAAAGCATCTTTACGCACTGAGGCAAATAGTGCTAATGATGACTTCATTAAGAGCCTTCTCCCCAGGTGCTCATGAACACTTCAGCACACAGTCCAAGCTCCTGGACTTGTCTGATTGAACCTCCATCACCTCATTAAGTTTTATATGTGTGTTCGAGTAATTTCCACCTAAAAGTTCTTTCTTTTTTCTTTATTGATGGGTAAGGAGGCAGGGAGGCAGAGCAACAGATTCCCACTTGCATCCTAACAAGGATTCACCTGGCAGGCCCCCAAGAGGAGGGCTATGCCCATCCGAGATTGCTGCTTTGTTGCTCGGCAATCAAGCTATTTCAGCACCTGAGAAGAGGCCATGAAGCCATCCTCAGTGACGGGGGCACAAACTGCTCCAACCATTTGAGCCATAGCTGCAGGAGGGGAAGGAAGAGAGAGAAGGAGGAATGGGAGGGATGAAGAAGCAGATGATCACTTCTGCTGTGTGCCTTGACCAGGAATCGAACCTGGGACTTCCACACACCAGGCTGATGCTCTACTGCTGAGCCCACTGGCCAGCGCCTTATCTAAAAATTCATAATGATCTATTGATACGTTTTCTAAAGGAAAAGAGGGAAAATGATAAGTCTGTAATCACTTGCTGATTTACTTCTTATTCCCAGATCCAGGGGAATAATCCTTTGTGATGAGACAAAATGTCAAATCTCAGGAAAACATACCAGCAAGAGTGTGTGTGTGATCAGTGGCTTGTGTTATCATGATTGACTAACCAAAAGTTAAAGCATAACGTTTTTTATGGAAAAGGCTGAAGGAGGTAAGTTGGATGGGAGTTAGTTTGAACCCAGATTGTGCCTGTCTGACTGGTCTTCCTCCTGCAGAGCCGGCTCAGGCACCATTATTCCTTACACTGTTATGTGGAGCTCCTCCAGGACCCGAAGAAAACATTAGTCTCCCCACAGAACAGCAGGACTTACCTTCCTTCTCCATAGCTACTTGAGCCTGTGGTCTAGGCTGGGGGCTTTTGGGAGACATCCCCCCATAAGAACGCTGGGCTCCTGTGACCAGAGCTTAGAGAGTGGGGGAATGTGCTATAGGAGTCAGGTCCTGAACACACCTTTTATCTCTTCCACTTATGGCACACTGTGTCCTCAACAGACTCATTCTCCCCATGCCAGTCCAAGAGGACACCCCTGAAAGCATGCCTCAACTGCCGAAGCCGTTGGGGGTGGGCGGCGCCTGCCAGAAGTCCCGGAGTGGCTGGGACGGCTGAGCAGTAGCTTGAAGGAGTCTCATCCAAGTGTCAACGTGCAGTTTCTGTTTGACTGTAGCAGAGTTCACGTGACAAATATTTACTGAGGCCTCCTCAAGTATGCTCCACGGCATAAAGAGAGGGAAGAAATGTGGTTTCATCCTAGGACAGTCAAAGGCTACTGTGCTAGACACACAAACCCACCCAGCAGTCTGAGGAGCCTCAGGCCGACGACCATGAGCTCCTTCCCTGCCGGGATACTGGAGGCTTGCTTGCCAGTGACCCAGGACTCCCACAACAGGGCAGTGGGGAGGGGAAAAGAGAAGCAGAGACCAGCCTGAGGTAGAAGCAAGTGGCTTCTACCCTATCCACAGAACAGCTCCTCCAGGGCCCAGAATTCTCAGTGGAGTCTGTCTCTGGGCCACAGTCTTTACCTCCAGCTCACCCACCATGAGCCAGTGAGCCCCAGCCTTCCCTTCTTCCTGGCCTCATCTATCTTAAATCAAGACCAAAGTCTGGGTCCTCTAGACTGCCTATCTCTTCTGCTTTGCACATCCCCTGATGATCTGAGTTTTGGCTCAATATCTCCTATTCTTTCTACTCCACACACACAGAGCCAATGCCCAAGCCCCTAGCCCTCCCTCTCCTATAACCCTGTTATCCTCTTCTTCAGCAGCCCCTCCCCTCCCGGGGCTTTCAGCAGCCTGGCAAACCACCTTTTCCAGAAGACCACCTTTACACTGACCAGGTGGCTGGTACTTCTTCAGGTCTGACCAGCGCCTGCCTAGGAGATATTCTGGCAAGGGCCTGAGGGTTTCAGGATACCCTCATGACGTCATTTGGTCATTGCAACATTCTCTAAAAGGTTTGGCCCTCTAGGTTTACCATCTTCCATCTCATCAACCATGAAGAAGGTTGATGACTAGGACTGCTTAGCCCAGAGAAAGATGATCTTCTGTGGATAGAAGAACGTGATCCAATGGCTGAAGTGCTTCTGTGTAGTCAAGGGGCTGATTTCATTCTCTGGGGCCCCCGTGAGCATTAGGAAACTAGGGCTGAGGGATGGGAGCATCAGAAGGCTGAGTCTGCCTCCACAGTAGGAAGCCATCCTCACAGAGCTCTTCAGAAATGGAAGATGCTGCCTCATGCCTCCGCAAGTAGTGAGTACACCTAACAGGCTTAGTGAGCGTTTAACCACTGGAGAGACTGGAAGTGTTGTAGAAGCCCTTCTTGACTTAGTTACCTATTGCTACATGAAAACCATCCTAAACTTGGTGGTTTAAGACAACAATGATTTATTGTTTCTCATGATTTTGTGGGTTGACTGAGATGGTTCTGCTGCTCTTGCCCTGAGTCATTCATGTGACTGCGGTCATTTGACAGCTTGACTGGAACTGGACGACCTAAGAGGGCTCACTCCCACATCCAGCACTTTGGTGCTGGCTGTCAGCTGAGCCTCCTCTCTATGCAATCTCTCACCATTCATTTCTTTAGCCCAGACTTCTTCCATGGTGTGGGGAGTGCTGCAAGAAGACTGGAGAAGAGCTGCTAGGCTGAGAAATAGAGCGCATGCAAAATTGTATCTGCTACATGCTATTGGTCTAAACAAGGCCATCCCAGGTTCAAGGGATAAAAAATAGACATAAAAATAGACATTTCATGAGAGGAGCTACAATCTATTTGTGATCATATATAATCTAACACATTTCCCACATTGCCTCTGATTTTGGGTATTATTCTATGTTATCCCTTAAGATTTCATTAGCCTCTGGTAAGGGCCATATGATGCATTTCTATACCTGTGAAGAAGGACTCTCTGAACACTGGTTGCCTACTAAGATTCACCTCCCATTATTTTGGGGGGGATGCTTACTCCATCTCTTTATAGTCTTACGGTTTAGGGGAAACTGGCCTTACACCAGCTTTGTTAGTAGGGCTGAAAAGTCTAATGGATAACAGATTGGGCTGGGAATCCAGGGCTATACTAATAATCTTGTGACCTTGTCATACCAATGGAGTTTGGTTGGGAAAGGCATATAATCTAATGCAGGCCAACAAGACATGAGAGGCTGGACAACCTAGATGAAATGGACAAATTCCTTGAATCATATAATCTTCCAAAAATCAATCTGGAAGAATCAGAAAACCTAAACAGACCAATTACAACAAATGAGATTCAAACAGCTATCAAAAAACTCCCAAAAAAGAAAAGTCCTGGGCTTGATGGCTTCACAAGTGAATTCTACCAAATATTCAAAGAAGAACTAACTCCTATCCTTCTTAAGCTATTTCAAAAATTCAAGAGGAAGGAAGACTTCCAAGCTCCTTTTATGAGGCGAGCATAATTCTGATTCCAAAACCAGGCAAAGACAACACAAAAAAAGAAAATTATAGGCCAATATCCCTGATGAACTTAGATGCAAAAATCCTCAACAAAATATTAGCAAACCAGATCCAGCATTATATGAAAAAAATCATACACCATGATCAAGTGGGATTTATTCTTGGGAGGCAAGGCTGGTACAATATTTGCAAATCAATCAATGTGATTCATCACATAAACAAAAGGAAGGAGAAAAACCACATGATAATTTCAATAGATGCAGAAAAAGCATTTGATAAAGTCCAGCACCCATTCATGATCAAAACACTCAGCAAAGTGGGAATACAGGGAACATACCTCAACATGATAAAGGCCATCTATGACAAACCCACAGCCAACATCATACTCAATGGGCAAAAATTAAAAGCAATCCCCTTAAGATCAGGAACAAGGTAGGGGTGCCCCTTTTCACGACTCTTATTCAACATAGTTCTGGAAGTCCTAGCCACAGCAATCAGACAAGAAATAAAAGGCATCTGAATGGGAAAAAAAGAAGTAAAACTGCCGGGGTCCAGCCCCGGGGGGGATCCAGGGGTCCCACAGGAGGAGACGGCGTCGGTGAAAATGGAGTGAGAGAGCCGAATTCTTTTCTTTCTCTTTATTCTCCGGTTAGCATTTACTGCCAGGCATCTCTACCAAATGCTAGTATAGCTCCCTTTTTATACACGCACACCGAGTTACAATCACATGGTGTTAATTATTGCTTTTGTTTCACTATGTTTTCATGTTTCCGGATAACAGTTCATTTACATCTATGAGTCACAAGTCAGGTAGCAAATCATTCAAAATACAAAATAACTTGAATAGCATAACAACATCAGTAAAAGCTTTTAGAGTATTAGTTCTAAAAGGCTTGTCTCTAAAGAAATTAACATAACATCAAGAATAGCTTTCACCCAAAGATATGCAGAGTGCACTTGCAAGATAGCCCAGCAGCAACACAAGACATTCCATGGATTTCCCTACATTTTTAAATCTCATGAGAACATCTCATTGAGAAAGCCTAGCAATTGCCTTTAGTCAAAAGACAATTCTCTTAGTAAAACATTCTTTTCTTGCTGACTACGCTCTCATCCTAGGCCACACAATGGGCCATCCTACTATACCTTACCTAAGATACTATTGTCTAATCAAATATTACTTATTTATTATATTTAAACACTAGTTAAGTTCTGACTCTATTCTTCTCAGAATATACCACTATTTGCAGATCAAAGAAGAAAGGAATGTTTCTTTACTTATCACATGAAAAGGCTAGGGAGGAAAAATGTTAAGTGAAGGCCGAAGGGTGCTCTGTGCACAGCCACTGCCTCCTAACCATTCACAAGTCACAATCTATTCTTTTTAACATGATTAAGAAGGAATTCTCCTACAAACTTAACCCTTTACGAGGGATATCATAGCCAGCCTCTTATGTCTATGAGCCCAGTTCAAGGGGCTTGCAGGCTTTTCTGTGGAACTCACACCCTCTGTCTCATTTCCAAAGAAATCACTACGAATCTACAGGGAAAGCACGGTACTATTATCCCTGTGCCACAAATAATAGCACACACCCAGAAAAGGGGGGATATAAGGCCAGATTAATTTAAAAAGTCAAAGGGGGGAGTATCGTTGTGCCTATCCTTTGCGGTGATTTTGTCACCCCACAGCCATTGGTCTTCACTGCAGTGACTTTGTCACCCCGCAGCCATTGGTCTTCTCTGCTGTGACTTTGTCAATCAGCAGTTTTTGGTCTTCTTCTGCTGTGACCTTGTCAGCCAGCAGTTGTGGGTCTTCTCCTGCTGTGACCTTGTCAGCCAGCAGTTGTGGATCGGCTCCCGACATAAAACTATCATTATTTGCAGGTGATATAATATTGTATATAGAAAACCCTAAAGTCTCAGTCAAAAAACTACTAGAACTGATAAATCAATTCGGCAAGGTGGCAGGATATAAAATCAATACACAGAAATCAGAGGCATTTTTATACACTAATAATGAACTGTCAGAAAGAGAAATCAAGAAATCAATCCCCTTTACCATTGCAACCAAAAAAATAAAGTACCTAGGAATAAATCTAACCAAGGAGATTAAAGACTTGTACTCGGAAAATTATAAAACATTGATAAAAGAAATCAGGGAAGATACAAATAAGTGGAGGCATATACCGTGCTCATGGTTAGGAAGAATAAACATCATTAAAATGTCTATATTATCCAAAGCAATATATAAATTCAATGCAATACCGATTAAAATACCGATGACTTACTTCAAAGATATAGAACACATATTCCAAAAATTTATATGGAACCAAAAGAGAACACGAATAGCCTCAGCAATCTTGAAAAGGAAGAATAAAGCGGGAGGTATCACACTTCCGGATATCAAGTTATATTATAAGGCCATTGTACTCAAAACAGCCTGGTACTGGCATAAGAACAGGCACATAGATCAATGGAACAGAACAGAGAACCCAGAAATAAACCCACAGTTCTATGGACAACTGATATTTGACAAAGGGGTAAGGAAATACAATGGAGTAAAGACAGCCTCTTCAACAAATGGTGTTGGGAAAATTGGACAGCTACCTGCAAAAAAAGAAACTAGATCACCAGCTTACACCACTCACAAAAATAAACTCAAAATGGATAAAAGACTTAAATGTAAGCCGTGAAACCATAAGCATCTTAGAAGAAAACATAGGCAGTAAGCTCTCCGACATCTCTCGCAGCAATATATTTGCTGATTTGTCTCCACAGGCAAGTGAAATAAAAGACAGGATAAACAAATGGGACTTTATCAAACTAAAAAGCTTCTGCACAGCTAAAGACAATAAACAGAATAAAAAGACAAACTACACAATGGGAGAATATATTTGACATTGCGTCTGATAAGGGGTTAATAACCAAAATTTATAAAGAACTTGTAAAACTTAATACCAGGAAGACAAACAATCCAATCCAAAAATGGGCAAAAGAAATGAATAGACACTTCTCCAAAGAGGACACACAAATGGCCAATAGGCATATGAAAAAATGTTCAACATCACTAATGATTAGAGAAATGCAAATTAAAACCACAATGAGATATCACCTCACACCAGTCAGAATGGCGCTCATCAATAAAACAACACAGAATAAGTGCTGGCGAGGATGTGGAGAAAAGGGAACCCTCCTGCACTGCTGGTGGGAATGCAGACTGGTACAGCCACTGTGGAAAACAGTATGGAGATTCCTCAAGAAATTAAAAATCGAACTGCCTTTTGACCCAGCTATCCCACTGTTAGGAATATACCCCAAGAACACCATAGCACTGTTTGAAAAGAAGAAATGCACCCCCATGTTTATGGCAGCATTGTTCACAATAGCAAAGATCTGGAAACAGCCCAAGTGTCCATCAGAAGACGAGTGGATTAAAAAGCTTTGGTATATATATACTATGGAATACTACTCAGCCATAAGAAATGATGACATAGGATCTTTTACAACAACATGAATGGGCCTTGATAACATTATACTGAGCGAAAGAAGTAAATCATAAAAAACTAAGAACTATATGATTCCATACTTAGGTGGGACATAAAGATGAGACTCAGACATGGACAACAGTGTTGGGGGTACAGGGTGGGGGGAAGAGAGGGAGGGGGTTGGGGGAGGGGAGGGGCACAAAGAGCATGGCTTTTCAGCATTTGCCATATTCCCCCTTTAATCTATAGACAGACAGCAAATATTTACTTATGGTGTTTCCACTATAAAGACTGCTGTCTTAGGGACAAATGCTGATGAACTATTTCAGCAGTTCCTCCTTCTTCAAAGACTTATATGTCAACATAGAGCTCCATGTTTCATAGGACATACTCAAGCTCACTCCATGCTCCCTGGAGCTTTAACACAAGGGAATGCCCTTTTTTTTATTTTTATTTTTTTGGTTGTATTTTTTCTTTTATGTATTTATTTTTTATATTTTTCTGAGGATGGAAATGGGGAGGCAGTCAGACAGACTCCCGCATGCGCCTGACTGGGATCCACCTGGCATGCCTACCAGGGGGGAATGCTCTGCCCATCTGGGGTGTTGCTCTGATACAACCAGAGCCATTCTGGTGACTGGGGCAGAGGCCATGGGGCCATCCTTAGTGCCTGGGCTGGCTTTGCTCTGGTGGGGCCTTGGCTGAGGGAGGGGAAGTGAGAGACGGAGAGGTGGGAGAGGGGGAGGGTTGGAGAAGTAGATGGGTGCTTCTCCTGTGTGCTCTGGCCAGGAATCGAACCCGAGAATCCTGCACACCAGGCCAATGACTCCTACAGGTCTACCATATCATGCTTTTTACTTAAAAAAAAATTAATTTTTACATTTCTTTTGAAGGCTGATGAGCAGGAGACACCAAATCTTTTTCGCCTGCAAACTACTACCTTCTTTATTAGATCCAGCTAATAACACTGTTTTGTCTTTTTCCAAATAGCTCCAGATATATGGAAAAGATTTATACAGGCAGATGGGGATCCTCAAACCCCTCAGCGAGATCTTCTGAGCATGGCTTTTAAGATACCTAGAGGCAGAAAAAGCCCAATAGAGATCAGGGGAACTACCAGCTTTTAGGATATGCCCTTAAAGGCTCCAACGCCCCAAAGGGGTCTCATAGGATGCCATCTGGGTCCTGCTTCAATAGTGGAAAGGAAGGTCATTGAGCTAAAGCCTGCCAGGCTTACATGCCTCTGCTGTGAGGAAACAGGGACACTGGAAGGTAGGCTTCCCCCTTGCTTCACTAAGGGAGGGTTCAGTCTCTTCCAGCCCTGCTCCAGCCACCTACGACCTAACCTTGCCCAGAAAGCTGGGGTTTGCCACTGAAGGCTTAAGGTGCCCAGGGCCGTCGGCCCCATCTATGACACTGTGGACGAGCCTAGGGTATTTCTTCCAAGAAGCAGGTAAACTGATCTCATTTGCACAGGGGCCACTTAACTATGTTTTGCCTGAATAGTCAGGTTTTTTATTCTTCCCTCAAAGATCTCTGTTGTGGGTGTTGATAGTCCTATTTTCTGCTGCTTTGCTTAATATATAGTGTTTCCTTTATCCCTCCTACCTCAATGTCCCACTCATATTTCAAGCTGGGACCTACTCCTAATTTAGAGCTCTCTTTCCTCCTTTTGCCAACTTGTATTATGAATTTACCTTTGCCACCCAGCTTAGTGTGTCCCAAGGTTCTCCTTACCAGGCCACAGTCGCAGAGCTCCAGGGAAAAGCAACCTGGACTCAACTCTCCAGGCGGAGGAGAACAGAAGCTCCATATCCACGCATGCTGCAAATGGCTTTTTCCAGTCTACCTGAATCATTACCAGCTAGAAGCAGCGGTCATTGGGACTTGGACATGAGCTGCAAAGTATAGAATGGTGACAACAATTCCAGTGCCATGTGGACTTTTCCTGTGTGGACTTTTCCTGGACTCCTTATCCCTGTGAAAGCTCCTAACAGACTGAACTGTGGTTGGGTTGCATTTTTCAGGGATTTGGCATGGTGATGGGGCCAATTTGGACTTGGTGAACATGTTAAGGACACTACTCTTTTATGGATTCTTGCTGTATTGGCCAAGAGTTTGCTTAAAGGCTTTTAATCACTGTAAAAAAAAATAGAAGACTGGATAAAGAAGATGGGGCACATATACACCATAGTATACTATTCAGCTAGAAGAAATGATGACATCGGATCACTTACAACAGAATGGTGGAACCTTGATAACATTATGCGGAATGAAATAAGCGAATCAGAAAAAAACAAGAACTGCAGGATTCCATACATTGGTGGGACATAAAAGCGAGACTAAGAGACATGGACAGGAGTGTGGTGGTTACAGGGGGTGGGGAAAGGGAAGGGGGGAGAGGGGGAAGGGGAGGGGGAGGGGTACAAAGAAAACTGGATAGAGGGTGACGGAGGACAATCTCTCTTTGGGTGATGGGTATGCAACAGAACTAAATGACAAGATAACCTGGAAATGTTTTTCTTTGAATATATGTACCCTGATTTATTGATGTCATCCCATTAAAATAAAAATTTATTTATAAAAAAAAAGACATGAGAGGAAGTTTTCTAGGAATTACTGGGAAAGAAACTTTCTTATTCTTAAGAAAGAACTACTGGAAAAGATAGTTTCTCTCTTCCACAGTGGCTAGAAGTGAGGCAGCCACTGCTACTATCTTGTTATCAAACTGGGGATCACAGAAAGGAGGCAAAACCTTACAGAAAAGGGGAGCAAGAACCCAGGTCTTTCCAAGCCTGGCCCCTCACCTCTACTACCGGGCTTGTTTCAGGTCCTTAAGCCAGTAACTCTTCATTGAGTAAACCAGCTTGAGTGAAATTTTCTGTTCTTTTGCAGTTAAATGTATCATAATTGACACAGACCTGAAATCATTACATGACAAATCTAGTCACTCAATTGGTAGGTTACAAACCAGATGTTAGCTTTCAAAGAGAAAAAAAAAGCTAATGTATCTTTGTTTTATTTTCCTAGAAAGTGATAAAAGATGCATTATGTCAGAACAGAACTAGAAATACCCTTGAACATCACCTGTTCAACCGCCTCTCTCAATAGATAAGGAAACGGAGACCTGGACTCTTCAGCAGAAATGGGACTCAGATGTCCCAAATGCCAGGCCAGCATGCTCACCATTGCACTTCAGGTGTCCCCAGTGGTGCAGTCATTCACACACCCTGAAGTGCAGGGACCATCATGATATTTATACTTTGTGAACCTTTAAACAACTACTATGGAAATCTGCTTGGCAATTTCTTAAAAAAGTAAACATGCATCTACTGTATGACCCACCAGTTTTACTCCTAAGCATTTAGTCCATGAAATCATGTCCACACAATGACTTCAACAGGACTGTTCATTCATAATAGCTAAGAACTGGATACATCCCATATGTCCAATAACAGGGAATGAATAAACAACAAATTATGGTGTTTGTGGTATATCCATACAATAAAATACTACTCAGAAAGAAAAAAAAGGAGAATCTCCAAACTATATGGAGTGAAATAAGCGAGACACAAGAGGACACATGATATGATTCTGTTTGTATAAATTTCTAGAACTGCAAATCTAATCTGTGGTGACAGAAATCAGATCAGTGGTTGGTTCATGTGGTATATATGGAGGGACCTTGGATAGGAAGAGACATGAGGGAAATTTCTGGGGTGATAGAAATGTTCTGTGTCTTGATCGGGTTATGGGGCACATGGGTGTGTTCATTTATCAAATCTGATCAAGTACTATGAACAGAGTATTTCACTGCTTGTAAGTTATACCTCAAAAAATTTAAAAATAAATTTCTAGCTATATATAGGAGGGTACTATGTAAACACTCCAGCTGGTTGAGAAGAGAGCATGAGAGCCAAGGACTATCAGGCTGCTAGATTGAATTTGCAGCGGTGTGTCTGGAATCCAGGACTTGGGAGATTGGCTGTCTATTCCCACTTGTGCTAATGGTTGAGGTCAGCCAGCTTCCTGTTCTCTGCAGGGGCTAGCTGTCAGGCCTGACCCAACCACAGCTGCCGTAATAGCAGGCTGAGAGAGTCATTTCCTCTCAGCCTTGCAACCACATCACAGGGGCCAACCATAGCCTCTGGCCTGCCTCTGCTACCACTGACTGCCTCATGGAACCCACCGAAGAACCTTCCCTTTCCTCACCCTCAGACACCCTTCCGGAACCTTTCTGTGCCCCGTCTGTACTTGGTATTACTAGAGCTCCACTGGGTAATAAATTCTGGTTTCCTGACATTCCAGGACACTCCGCTGGGCCCTTACAACAATTTTTTCTTTAACATTTTTTTAACTACCATTTGCATTTTCTTCATATTTCCTGGCAAATTGTCAAATCAGGGTCTCCCAGATGCCCACATCTGGTACTGAATTGCAAGCTTGAATAATCTTTAAAAACAACATTTGCTAAGAGCCAGGGAACTTCTTTTGCTCACATTATTCATCTTCAAATTATGCCATGTTTTCTCATTGATTTCTCTACTGAAATACATCTTTGAATATGTCAAGCTCTATTCTACTTAAAATAGACCTACCACTGGCCTCAGACCTGGAGAATGTGGGGTCTGGTGTTTTCTTGTTCTCACTGATCTTTCTTTTTAAAAAAAAATCAAGAAATTTCAAGTAAAGCCTTCATGAGAAAGAATTGACTGGATAAATGAGCTTGCTTTTCCTTTATTATGGTGTTTATATTTTCAAAATAAAATGAAGTCACTAAGACCAGAATTACGATACCCAGACAAAGTCTGGTTGTCTGGATCTGGGGCCTAAAGGTGGTTCTAGATCAGCGGTTCTCAACCTGTGGGTTGCGATCCACAGGTTGAGAACCGCTGTTCTAGATATTTCAGCCACGTTCAGTGTATGTTCCCTTACTGGGACCCCCAAGCTTAATTCCTTTTGCTTCTCCCATAACTGTAAAAACCTTCATTCCTTTTCTGTAGAATCAGGATATGAGGATGGTCAAGCACACACCTCGCCTGGGGTATAAAGGAGAGCACCTAGTTGAGAGACAGGAGACCTGTTTCTGGTCCCCGTGTCATTGCTAACTCACAGATAGATCAGTTCCCTCCTCTCAGACCTCCTGCCAACATGGACCTTAGAACCTATCAGCTGGTTTAAACCTTAATGTCTTTTGTGGGCCAGTCAAGGGGAGATGGAGTGTTGGTGGGGGAAGGAGGAAGAAATGTATCAGGGAGTGGGTTCCTGGCCACCTCTTACTTCTCCCTCAATCAGAGCCTTTTTTTTTTTTTTTTTTTTTTTATTAAAGGGAAAACAATTGCCTTGCAAGATAATATGTTAAACATCAGATTAAACATAAAAACTCTTCTTGTACATTTTCAAACTTTAAACAAGTGTATTCTTCTCTATGAGTATAGATTTAAGTCTTATTTTGTTTTTCTCTATAAGCTCTTTTTTAAATTTATGATTTTAATTTGTGTTTATAGATTCAAGTATCCCACCGAATATATCTCCCCCTTCCCCTTATTCCCCTTGGCCCCCCCATGTCCCCTTCCCCCAATGCCTTCCGCCCTTCCCTCCAGGATTTGCTGTCCTGTTCTCTATAACGCTGTGTATATTTGATTTCATTAATCTCTTTCCCTTCTCTGATCCCATCTTCTATTCTATTTTCCCTCTGATCCCTTTGATCCTGCCTCTGCCTCTGTTCCGTTGCTCAGTTCACACTGTTCATTGGATTCCTCAAATAAGTGAGGTCATATGATATTTTTCTTTGTCTGCCTGGCTTATTTAACCTAGCATGATAATTTCCAGGTCCATCCATGTTGTCGTGAAAGGTAAGATTTCCTTCTTCCTCACAGCTGCGTAGTATTCCATTGTGTATATGTACCACTGCTTTTTAATCCACTCGTCCACTGACGGACACTTGGGCTGTTTCCAGATCTTGGCTATTGTAAACAATGCTGCAATAAACATGGGGGTCATTTCTTCAAACCCAAAGCCAACATCATAATCAATGGGCAAAAATTAAAAGAAATCCTCTCAAGATCAGGAACAAGGCAGAGGTGCCCCCTTTCACCACTCTTATTCAACATACTTCTGGAAGTCCTAGCCACAGCAATCAGACAAGAAGAGATAAAAGGCATCCAAATTGGAAAAGAAGAAGTAAAATTATCATTATTTGCTGATGATATGATACTGTACAGAGAAAACCCTAAAGTCTCAGTCAAAAAAACTACTGGACCTGATAAAGGAATTCAGCAAGGTGGCAGGATATAAAATTAATATTCGGAAATCAGTGGCATTTTTATACACTAACAATATACTGTCTGAAAGAGAAATTAAGAAAACAACCTTAACTATTGCGACAACAAAAAAATAAAGTACCTAGGAGTACTTTTAACCAAAGAAGTTAAAGACTTGTACTTGGAAAATTAAAAACATTGAAAAAGAAAATCAAGGAAGTAACAAACAAGTGGAAGCATATACCGTGTTCATGGATAGGAAGAATAAACATTATTAAAATGTCTATATTACCCAAAGCAATCTATAAATTCAATGCAGTTCCTATTAAAATACCAATGACATACTTCAAAGATATAGAAAAAATATTCCAAAAATTTATATGGAACCAAAAAAGAACACAAATAGCCTCAGCAATCCTAAAAAAGAATAATAAAATGGGAGGTATCACACTTCCTGATATCAAGTTATACTACAAGGCCATCGTACTCAAAACAGCTTGGTCCTGGCATAAGAACAGGCATACAGATCAATGAAACAGAACTGAGAACCCAGAAATAAACCCACACCTATATGGACAATTGATATTTGATTTGTTTTATATCTTGGGTTCTTATGTAAACCTAGGCAAAACAACAACAATAACAACATCAACATCCTTTTGGGCCATGTCTAGTATTAGATGATCTAAGGGGCCCCCTCTAGGTAGACGTGGGAGGAAGAGTCATTTTTCCTTCTCAGAACTGAGCCATGAGAGGTAACCCACCTGATGGTCGGTGATCCTCAGAAGGGTTCAACACACTTCAGAAGACCAGTCACAGAGAAATTGTGTGCTCTGTGCTAGTGTAGCATGTGCTCTCTCTGATAAGGGCTCCCTCCCTCCCTTTCTTCTTCCTTCCTGAGCACTTTCTGGTGTTTTTCCCTCATATTATAAACCAATGTTTTTCAACTGTTGGCCCACGAACCAGCCTACCAGAAATTTCCTGCCAGCCTGCGAAAGAGTTAACCATCCTGATGTTGTATAAAGATTATAGACAGACCCAATGAACTTAGTCAAATTTGCTTATGCTCAGGGTGATTTCTGCCTTAGTAGTCCCTGAAATAATTCTCCTATTTTCACCCATCTCCAAGAGTAAAAAGGTTGGAAACCACTGTGTATAGACCTTTCAGCAGCAATAAATTTGTTTCACACTTTGAGCTATTTCAAAGTAAATTTGGAAGGTGAGTGTGCCTAGCCTTCTGTCTAGACACAATTTCAGTGTGCAGACAGGGTTGGGCCTGCCTGGGATTCTCACATGAGCCCCACTTGGACCCATCTGTGGCTTCATAAATCTACAGAGAGCCAGATTTGACTGCCCACTGGAGGGTTTTCAAGCCTCTATGGCTGCCAGCTGTTCGAAACTGCCTTCCGCCCAGCATGGGAAGCCCTGAATCAGCAAAAACTGGTTGCCTTTAGCAGAGACTGGGAGAAAAGTGAATTTAAAAGCACAGCACAACCCCACCACAAAACAAATGTCGAACAAAAGGTTAATTCCATGAATACACAGCTCTTGGTGGCGCTTGACTGAGCGTCTGGTTCCCATTTCGTTATGCCATCCTGACAGATGTACCCCTTTATCAGTACATTCTGCTGAAGCTGAGATGAAACGCAAAACTAGGAAGCTGCCAACACAACGTGGCAACACTCAGGAGCAGAGAAATCTCTGAACGTGACCTACGTGGCGCCGCGCCTCCCCAGAAAGAGCCGCCTTGACAGGGGCCCCGGTGTAAGCTGTTTACGCTTCATGAGATCCTGCCTGGTCTGAGTTTTTTTTTTTTTTTTTAATGTAAATGAGAGAAGTGGGAGAGTCACTTGACTTTGCATCCCTTATGTGCATTGGTGTAATTTAAGATACGGATGTGAAGATCATTCTCAGAGTTTCCTCACTCTGGGAATTCCAGACTCGGTCTCTTGTGTGGCTTCCTTTGTACAAAGTGCTCTCGTGGTTCACCTGGTCATTCACCCGGAGAAATGCATCGGGAGGTTCCCATGTGTTAGGTATGGATGGCGCCTTATTTTACTTAGTGACGTTGTTGCCTGTGTTGCAGGGCAAAGACCATGTTTATTCTCATTCGTGTTTGTGTATTCTGTAAGAGAGCTCGGTAAGTCAGTTTCCTCCCCTCTCTCCCGGGGACACCGGCTCCTGTCTGGGCCCGTCGGAACACGGGAAGGTGAAGGCAGCCTGGGTGCCTTGCGGTCCGCAGGCAGAAAGAACAAAGGCCGCTCGCTCCGGAGGTGTTCTCCATCATGTTGAAAACTGTGTCCAATCTCATTGTAGGAAGCAGCAGGTAGCTGTGAAAGGCGGCTCAGGCCCCCTTTGTGACGGGCCTTGGCTGCGGGTGAAAGGTCACTTTGCAGGCAAGACTCTGACCCTTAACTTTTTTGTTGAGAGTGTCACAAGGTAAATTAATCAGATTTATGGCATTAAGCTCTGCTAATATCTTTATCCCCTCAGCTCTTTTTCCTCCAGCAAAACTCTCTCTCTTAGGGGGAAAAAGAAATCTGCTTTTTGATGAAGGGGGGAAAGTGCTTTTTGTTTCTCTCTCACAGTTTTCACTAAAAAGTGAAAATAGCTGACACATATAGATAGACTCCCAGAGGCCAGGGCAGCCCTTCCTTCCTAGAGGAGCAGAACGGAGGCTTCTGTAAGTTAAAGTGAGCTTTCCTGGCACTTAATCAAATGCCCCATAGTGTGGAAACAACGAGGAGGGCAGGATTTGCTGGTGGTGATGGGCTTTCTGATTTCTGGACAGAGCCCTTTCCTTTGACCACAGCAACTTAGCAAAACCTATTACGGATGCGTCACAAGCCCGGCCATGGGCGTATGTCTCATCTGGCCCTGGCCCAGGGCAGTGCTGCTACCAGAGCAATATTTCAGAGTGGCAGGTAGTTTGGGAATGCTAAACAGAGAACTCCCCACCAGTCCCAAAGCCAGAGGCTTGGAGCCGCCTCCCAGCGGGAGTGGGAGGGAGGCTGCCCATGTTGCAGGTGCTTTTCAGGCAGCCTTGCAGGAGAGCACCAACTTCCAGCTGCTAGAAATTTGTCTGCAAATTTTTTTCTCATTCAGAAGTGACGGGATCCAGGAGACACTGGCTAGATATGATAACTTGATTACCGCTTGCACAGGCGACCCACATGCCCGGGAACTGGCTGGAGGACGGCGTGCTCTCTCTAATCTTTCGCCAGGGGAGAACTGACAGGTTGCAGCTGGTAGGGTTCTTCACCCTAAGCTGGAAGGGGTCAGTGTTTTAGACTCAGAGCCCTCTGAATACTGCGGCTGTGTTTTCAATACAGCTTCTCTGCAGCTAAAGAAAAGTCAGCTAATAAAGCATCATTTCACCACGTTTATTTGTAGCATAAAATAAGGATTGGATGATATTGACTCTACCAGTATTTACTGAGCACCTACTATGTGCTCAGCCCTGTTTTAGACATAATAGAGATATAATAGTAAATGCTTCAAACAAAGCCTCTACTTTCATGGAGCTCTTTGTCTAATTGGGTAAAACTGATAGTAAATATGTAAATTCCCCATATGTCAGGGTGTTAAAATGCTATAAAGAACAATCAAGCAGGGTCTGAGGATAAAAAAGGAAGATGGGGTTGGGGTGATGCTTTGGCTATGCAGAGCGGATGGGAACATCCTCTTTGGTAAGAAGATGCAGGGCTGGGACCCGAGTGAAGGGAGAACAGAAGCCATGTTGATGACTGAGGCAGAGCCTTCCTGAAAGAGGATCAGCAAGTGCTCGGCCCTGACGTCAGAGTATGCTTGGCACGTTCAAGGAATGTTCTTTCACAATTATGTCTCACTCATGAATGCAAAAACCTACTCATTTAGCAATTATATTAATAGTGGAAAGACCTTTGTGACAGTGTTTAATGAGGATTAAACAACAAAAAAAAAGTGCTGTCACGCATAGCGCAGTGTCTTTGAATAGTAAGAATTTAATAAAATGTAACTGCTTTTATAGTTATTATTTACTAAGCATTTGAGAGTCAAAGTAATCCTATATTGTCAGGGGGTAGGAGCTATTAGCACCAGCTTGTAAATGAAGAATCTGAAGTTCACAGAAGGGAAGTGATTTGCCCAAGGTCACAATGCAGGTTAGTGGCAGATGGAAACCGCCTGAGTCACAAGGACTGATGCAGAGAGTCACCTAGGAAAACTGTTGGTCAGCATTAGACTTTGCCTAAGGAGGAAATAAACTTATTATATTAAGCCACTGAGATTTAGGAGCTATGTTTTACAGCAGCTAGTATTACTTAACTGACTAGTACAATGGCTGTGAGAGGGGCAGAGACCACGACTGCGCCCCTCAAAGAGCAGAGCTCATGACTTTTGGAAGAGAAACCGTGATACTCACAGAGAAGGTAGTGGAAGAAGAGACTATGAAGCCTTGCCTCTGAGGATGCATTTAGGCATGGTTATTCACAGGTTATTTTGATATTTCACTGGTGGGTTTAAATTGTGTCAATTCTAACAGAGGACCTTAGCAGGCTGCTGAATCTTATTGTTTAGAAAACAGAAGGATTCTATTTGGGGGTGGGTGGGAAGAGAGTAACCAGAACGAGAGGAAAGATGAAGTGAAGAATAAATACAACATTGCCATGTTTGGAGACCTTGGTCCTTTACGCCCCACCAGAATTTTCACTGGTTTCTGTGGTCTCTCTCCAATTCCAGCCCCTACAGCTCAGTTGCACTGGACCCAGAACATGCCTGCACTATTTTGCTGCTACCAGTTTCTCTGCCTGTGACATGTTTTGCCTGCTTCTCTAATAAAACCCTGTGTAGCTTTCAAAGCCTTGCTTGAATGCCTCCTCCAGGAAGCCTTCTCTATTCCTTAGTCATAATCTAGGATTTCTTGCTAGAGATGGGATTCAGGTAGTTTGCACCAATTCAGCAGAACTGGTAAGTAATTTTTTGTTGGGTTCAGCACTTGTAATCAGGGTTCTCTCTAAGGTGGGCACCTGGGCAGCCACCCAATGTGGAAATCACAGATTTACATTCCTCACTCTTTTATAACGTTCATCTACACAACAGTGTATTTTAAGTGCCCGTAGTAATGTTCATTCCGTCCATAGGTGGAAAAAATTGCAAGTGAGGAGGTCAATCAAGAAGCAATATGGAAATATCTTAAAAAGCTGTAGTACATATACACAATGGAATACTATGGGGCCATGAAAAAGAAGGAAATCTTACCTTTTGTGACACCATGGATGGACCTGGAAACTATTATGTTAAGTGAAATAAGCCAGGCAGAGAAAGAAAAATATCATATGACCTCACTCATCTGAGGAATCCAAGGAACAATGTGAACTGAGGAACGGAATTAAACCTGAAGGGAAGGGGGGAGGGAGCTGTTGGGAGGGGGCAAGGGAGATGTTGAGGGGAATATGGGGGAGGGGGCAAGGGAGATGTTGAGGGGAATATGGGGGAGGGGGGATGCAATTGGGGCAACACTAGAGTCTATGTAAACACAATAAATTAAATAAAAATTAAAAGAAATAAAAGAAAGAGCCAAGATGAGATCTTTTAGCAATAAAAAAAAAAAAAAAAGAAGAAGCAATATGGAAATATCTTAAATAACAGTTTTATTATTTTTTGTCAGGTACTATTTAATATTTTAAGACTCTTTCTTATAACATAATCTAGTTTTGTGAACCTCTTTTATTGTTCTTATTTAGGTATTAAGTGCATGAAATGATAAACTACCTTTTGGTATATTGTTTTTTTATACTTAAAATGATTAAATGGGCAGAAAGCCCGTTGTTAAATTATTTGAATTCAACCGCTGCTTCTTGCCCTGCACTTCCTCAAAGGAGCCCTGTTGACTAGCGGTCACATTTAGCCTCTGCTTGACTTGTACCTCCATGTACACACCCAGCTCCCACAGGAGGCTGCGTGCTTCCCAATGTCAGGCCTCCGACCTCATAGCTCTCCAAACAGGTCAGGGACAGGGTTCCATCTGAAGAGAGATGCAATGAAAACGCTGTTTTCTATTTTTAAGAAAGATAATTTCAAATTGTTGAGCATTCAAAATTCTCTTTATAGCATGTTAATTTTACTTCTTACAAACATGCACCCTCACATGCACACATGTCCCACCCGGTGCCTCATTTCCACGGGCGGAAAAAGTGTGATGGTGTGTTTTGCTGTTGCCTTTATGTTGATATTCAAACTCCTCCCCTCCCCTCACCCCCATCAATTATTGAATGCCTTAAAAAAAAACAAAACTAACCCAGCAGATGTGTGTGAACTGTTTGATCTTGAGGCTGAATAGAACGAAAGTATCTGAGTCTCAGATTATGGTATAGAAGAAAAAAAAAATCTTAATAGGAGCTCTGTGAAGGAGAAAGTTTAGCTTTGATCTTACTATTGAATTTTGCTAGTGGGGTGTGTGTTTATATCTATTTCTATTTATCTTTTTAGCTCCAAAATTCTGTGCTGCCATGTCCATCTTTTGTAACACCACAGAAGAGAGTTTTGTTTGGTTCTGGCCATGCAATTTAAGTCATTTAAGGTAAGAATTTAATTTCTCTCTGGGAAATAAGGAGAGGACTGTAGTTTAATTTATGGATATCTTTTCCTTTAAGGGATTCTAAAATAATTGGAGCCACTTTATCTCAAACCAAATGGAAAAGAGACCTATTAAAAAGCAGAGAGGCCATGCTTCCCCACAAGGAGGACTGACTTTATCGTTTAATTCCTAATTTGCACGTCTTCCTCATTAAAGAAAACCCAGACCTTGAAAAGTAGTCTGACCTTTGCAATCTATAAGGAGGGAATTAAAGTACATTTGTTTATATTTGAACCTTATTTCAAAGTTTCTTATGAACAGAGCCTCTTCTTTTTTAAAAAAAATCAATCATTTTAAAAGTTAAGATAATTTGAGAAGTTTAAAGACACCTGCCCCTAATATGTTGATAATATAATATAATGATACTGGTATGATATAGAGAAGGTTTTTAGGTGTTCATGCAACTTGTGGATTTGTGGATTTATTTTTAGTGAATTTTCCTATGTAATGGAGCCTGTTTATACTCTCACTATTGACTTTTCCTCTTGATTTGAGAACTGTTGAAATGCTTATTATACCTTCCTTTCCTGGCATGCATTCTTCAGTTAATATATTCATTCATTTGACCAATATTTATTGAGCCTACTAAGCACCAGACATTTTGCTTAAACACTTCTAATCTGTGGCAGTATTAAAAAAAACAGATGTTTATCTGTACCTCAAAGCATAAGCCTGCAAGAGTTCCTAAATTAGGTATGCAGAATCCTCCTATACAGCTATTCTTAGAGTTTGTTTTATTTAGCATTTTCCTAGGTGTTTATTCAACACCAGCCAAAGATAAAGCCGGATGCTAAGCCCTGGCATGAGCAGGGAGATGGGTCATGCACAGACTGCTTTCTAAACGACTTGGGGGTTGGGGAGGGACACGCAGAAGGACTACTAGGAAGCAAATACGTATAGATAGATGGAGTAGGGGAGGCACCCAGAAAGGGGGTCCCTTGGACATGGACTAAGGCTGAACTTGTCATCTTTCAAATAATCAAATTAGAATGTCAGTGCACTGGTGTAGAAGAAAATGCTATTAAACTTCTGTCCAAAGGGTATGATCATTGCTTGGGAATCCTTCCCCGCTGGGCCAGGAGGGAGGATCACACTCTGGAGAACACCTTTGGTGTAGAATTTACACTGTGGGTCTTTGGGTTGTGGATCACAACATGCTAGAAGATTCCAGAGAGACTATCTCAATTCCCTGCTAAATGAAGGCCTGACTGGAGGAAGAAATACTATTGCCATCCCCCACCCCAGCCCCCAAACACTTTTTAGAGCCTTACATCTTTTGCTGCTCCCTGTTGCAGCCCTCTCCTCCATTCCTTGGAGTGACTTCAGAATCTCAAGTGTTGGTTCCCCTTGACTTTGTGACAGGGTATGGTGGTCCTATGGAATAAATTGTCAGACTAGGTGAACTAGGGGCCTGGTCTCATCACCTAAACCAGTCTGGTGCAGTGATAGAGTTGGTTGGCTCTCATAGGCCCCGTTCTCATTTTACTACAGTGAGGTCCATGTGAAATACACGCTAAGCCATTGGGCCTGCCTGATTTGGTATTGAAACAGTTCACAATTTTTCTAGAAAAATTTTAGATTCTTGTGGTATTTTATGACATTATTGGTCAAATGTATTTTAGTTATATAATTTTTGATAACCTTTTTTTAGATTTGGTTAACCAAAAATTAAATTAGAATTTAAAATAACTGTATATATTTTATATCGCCAATCATACATATCTCTATGAGTGTTTAGACATCAAACAATTATATACAAAATACCTAGTAAGCACATTAAGAACCTACTGTGTAAAGAGTAAACAAATATGCAGAAAATGCAAGTTTCCCCCATATTTATTTGTATGAGATATATATATAGATAGATAGATAGATAGATAGATAGATAGATATAGATATAGATATAGATATAGATATATATGCATTCAGTGTCATAAAAGTTTTATTTGGCATCTTAGAGAAAGTTTTGCTAGTAGATTGAATCATAGTAAGGACTTTGCTAACCTAATATTTATCATAGGCTTTGAGTTAAACATGCCTGGGTCAAATACTGGCTTTGCCTATTATCTTGTGTGACCATGAGCAAGTCACCTAAACACTTACTTGTAAGAGATCTCGGGGTTGTTTTGTGGATTAAATGAAATAATGTTAAATGTTTAATATTATGCCTATTACATAGTAGGTGCTCATTAAATGCTAGTGATTTTTCTACTTTTTACATATTTTTCTAGTGCCCTTTAATTGGATTTCAATAGCTGTGATCAGCATTTATCTTATGATAGAAGTTTCTATTTTCAACATTGCTTTATAAAAATACAAAGGTGTATAAACCCTTACACACTGGCGGTATGGGGGATTGTCTTCAGAACATGCTGGTAAGGTTGCCTCTTTCGAATTCTTGCTGTCACATTGCATGTACCCTAGCCCAAAAGTAGCTGAGAGGCCTCCTTTCCTGCCCTTGGCCACCCAGCCCAGCCTGACCACACATTGTTCCGAGGGAACGATGTCTTTTCTTTCGGGTGCTCACATTGCTGGCGTGTGTTGGCGAGGCCCACACTCCCAGCTGGGTCTGCATGCTCTGTGCAGTCTCTCACAGACACCTCTGAGCCTCCGCCTCCCTTCCTCTCTCTCAGGAGCATGCAGTGCATCTGCCCGTGCCAGCTTCTAGGAGCTGGCCTTCTTGAAGTCATTACTAAGGTCATTCTCTTTGGCCTCCACAACTATACCTAATCATACTGTTGTCTCCACTCTGTTTTTTCCTAGCTTTTGAACTCACCCAGCCTCTCTAAGAAAACTTTCACGTTTCCTTTCATCTCTCTTAAGCTTGACACATCTGGATTGCTCCTGCTGATGTCCAGTCAGACCCAGCCAGCCTGGGGAGGCAGGGCACATTCACTGTCTTGCCTGCTGGCTTCATCCATTCATGCCTTAGAGCCAGACCTAACTTTGCTTTGAGGAACCACCCAGCAACCACTGTGTGCAATCTTGGAGAGGCTCTGGGACCATTGGTCAAGAAGTCCTGCCTTCCATTGGCCAAGGCTTGGCATGTAATCATGCCTTGACCAATCAGATTCTTTCTTGGGAATTTGTATTTTGGATGAACAGACACTCTTCCAAAAAGCCACTGGAGTCACTTAATCCTTGCAGCAGTTCTATATCCAGACTGTCAATTAGTTCCTGCTGCCTAGAGCTTGCCTTGGTTCTGGCCACGCTGACACTGATTCTTCTGATTCTGATTCGATAAGTGGTCCTGTATCTTCCGCTAAATTCCTTCTGTGTTTAAGACAGTGAGATTCCACTTCTCTTACTTATGATCAAATAATTCTAACTGATATTATAGGTCAGTCCAAATATCTAAAGCTCAATTTATATTACAATTATTCTTAACTGATTCTACAGTGGAATTCTTTAAAAATCTGCTTTGAAAGAAAGGATTTGACAACTGTATTTTAGAGTAAATTTCCTGTTTCCTTGAATAGGAAGACCTTTACTTAATCACCTGGCTAAAGGTAACTTCAGGTAATACCAGTAAGTTCAAGACAGGCTGATATATCTAATCTTGTCCTTAAATCAGTGCCTCTCAAACTTACTGTGCATAAGAATCACCTGGAGAGCTTGTTGTTAAAAACATCAGTGTAGTGGGTCTGGAGTGGGACTCTGAAATCGGGATTTTGGACAAGCTCCCAGGTGACACTGTGTTGCTGTTTTAAGAACCACATTTGGAATAATAAGTCCTTAAATATGACCCTCACCCCAAGTAAAATAGACTTTGGAAAACAGAAAGATTTCCTCTGGCTTCTTAAAATTAAAAAAACAATAGACAAGATGAAAATTGCCTTTCCATGTGAACTTTAGAGATGTCTGCTGCTCCCTGACCTCAGTGTCTGTGTTTCATCAAACCCTGAGCAGGATGAGACAGTGGCCGGATTGAAGGGTGTGTTCAAGGACAGGGTATCCTCACCAGTCAGGCTGGCACCCTCTCCCCTTGCCCTGCCCCGAGCCTCACAGCTGCTGGGCAGAATGTCCAAGGCTACTTCAGTGGAAAGTTTTTTTTTAAGTAAGTAATTGCATAAGATCCGGAGGAAATGCAGGACTGCCCCCTGGGACTACTCAGCAGTGGCCACAGCTAGAGCTGGGACCTGGAGCCCAGCCCCTCCTTACTGTGTCCTCACAGGCCCTCATTCCCGCTTCAGTCACCCCCCTCGCCTCGCTCCTCCAGACCATTTTCTTACCCTTCCCCCAAACCTAGCTCTTCCCTCCCCAGACCCCGTTCCCTGCCATCTCTATGCCACATTATCCCAACATCTACACATCTACATACTCGGCTTTAAAATGTTAAACATCCAGTTCTGATACTAATAACAGCCACTACTTCTCTGCCCCTGACTGCCTGCGTTCCTGGAGTTTCGTTTATCTATCTCATTTAATTCTTGCAACAACCTTATAAGGTAAGTATTATTACCCCTGTTTATAAATGCAGAAACAAAGTCAAAGGAGTAATTTGCCTAAGATAAACTACTTAGGAAAAATTAGAAGCAGAAATGAAATGCTATTCTGTCTGACCCCAAAACCTGTGTCCCAGCATACCCTGCCATTCTAAATCAATTCTGTATGCTGTGTGTGTGTATCTATGTGTTCCTTTACATGTCTTAGTGTTTTGTTTCTCTGTCTAATAGAAAGCTCACCAAGGCAGGACATGGGTGCTCTGGGAGAATATTCTAGTGGCTCTCCTGGCCTGGCTTACATCTTATGGAGTTCTAAGAGTCATGTTTCTTTCCAGAATAATTATTCAAGAGATGTTGTTTACAACTGATGTATTCTCTGATGGCTGACATTTCTGAACATCGGCAGGGCTAGGCACATTACTGGAAGTTGAAAGCATTTTTTCCTATTTACCAATTAGCTGTGTTTTCCATTCATATCTATGAGACAGATGAAAATTGGACTTCCAAAAGGAAGAAAGAGCTCATTATTTGTCATCGTCTATTGAGAGTCTGTTTTGTGCATACCCTGAGACTGGGTTCTAGAAGGAGCCTCAGAGCACCCTGATTTGGGAGATCTTAGACATGGGGTTTTGGGAGACCTTAGACATGGGGTGTGCTGGGATGCAGAGTTGTGGGAGGCAGGGCCAAGAAGGGAGCACAGGCAGGCGTCAGCAGGAACCTAAGCTGGAGAAGATGTCCTGATGGTGATGCTGGTCCCAAGCCGGCCTTCATACCGAACTTAAGGCTCCGTGGCAAGCACAGCTGCCCGCCTCAAAGGGGTATACTGCAGTATGGGGCTTACCGTCAGATGCGTATCAGCATCGCTGATACAGGTGCTTGGTGACTGGAGCCCAGGCATTGGTTGAGAAAGCACAGGAACCATTCACCGATTCATTCATATATTCATTCATGCATTCAACAAGTATTTATTGAGTATAGAACTGGCATTAATGATATAAACATGACAGAGGGGTCCCTGTCCTCATGGAACTTGTGATGTTAAACACTAATGGCAAAAAGTGATTTGATTATAATTATCGATACTATCACAAGTATGGACATAGCATTATAAGAGGGCTCATGCTCTGTGATGAGGCAGAGTGTTAGCACCTCTAGCAGAGGCGAGAGTTTACGACCAGGCTTCAAGTACAATGGCTACTGGGCTTGTAGCTCATTTGGATCAGGTGAGACAAGTGCTTTCAAACCCTGCCTTCCCCTTGATGAATAATCTGCACAATTGTAGAGAGCGGCCCCATGCCAGGCTGAGAAAGAGTATCAGACTTAGAACTAGAAAAGCTATAAACCATTGTTAAGGGAAATCGAAAAAGATATAATGAGATGGAAGAATATAACCTTGTTCTTGGTTAGAAAGAATAAATATAATCAAGATGGCTATATTACCCAAAGCAATATACAAATTTAATGCAATTCCCATCAAAATTCCAATGACATTTTTTAAAGAAATAGAGCAAAAAATCATCAGATTTATATGGAACTATAAAAAACCCGAATAGCCAAAGCAATCCTAAAGAAAAAGAATGAAGCTGGGGGCATTATAATACCTGACTTCAAACTATATTATAGGGCCACGACAATCAAAACAGCATGGTATTGGCAGAAAAATAGACACTCAGACCAATGGAACAGAATAGAAAGTCCAGAAATAAAACCACATATATATAGTCAAATAATTTTTGATAAAGGGGCCAACAACACACAATGGAGAAAAGAAAGCCTCTTCAATAAATGGTGCTGGGAAAACTGGAAAGCCACATGCAAAAGAATGAAACTGGACTACAGTTTGTCCCCCTGTACTAAAATCAACTCAAAATGGATCAAAGATCTAAACATAAGACCTGAAACAATTAAGTACATAGAAGAAGACATAGGTACTCAACTCATGGACCTGGGTTTTAAAGAGCATTTTATGAATTTGACTCCAAAGGCAAGAGAAGTGAAGGCAAAAATTAATGAATGGGACTACATCAGACTAAGAAGTTTTTGCTCAGCAAGAGAAACTGATAACAAAATAAACAGACAGTCAACTAAATGGGAAATAATATTTTCAAACAACAGCTCAGATAAGGGCCTAATATCCAAAATATACAAAGAACTCATAAAACTCAACAACAAACAAACAAACAATCCAATAAAAAAATGGGAAGAGGACATGAACAGACACTTCTCCCAGGAAGAAATACAAATGGCCAACAGATATATGAAAAGATGCTCATCTTCTTTAGTTATTAGAGAAATGCAAATCAAAACTGCAATGAGATACTACCTCATACCTGTTAGATTAGCTATTACTAACAAGACAGGTAACAACAAATGTTGGAGAGGCTGTGGAGAAAAAGGAACCCTCATACACTGTTAGTGGGAATGTAAAGTAGTACAACCATTATGGAAGAAAGTATGGTGGTTCCTCAAAAAACTGAAAATAGAACTACCTTATGACCCAGCAATCCCTCTACTGGATATATACCCCCAAAACTCAGAAACATTGATACGTAAAGACACATGCAGCCCCATGTTCATTGCAGCATTGTTCACAGTGGCCAGGACATGGAAACAACCCAAAAGCCCATCAATAGATGACTGGATAAAGAAGATGTGGCACATATACACTATGGAATACTACTCAGCCATAAGAAATGATGACATCGGATCATTTATAGCAAAATGGTGGGATCTTGATAACATTATACGAAGTGAAATAAGTAAATCAGAAAAAACCAGGAACTGCATTATTTCATACGTAGGTGGGACATAAAAGTGAAACTAAGAGACATTGATAAGAGTGTGGTGGTTACGGGGGGAGGGGGGAGAAGGAGAGGGAAAGGGGGAGGGGGAGGGGCACAAAGAAAACTAGATAGAAGGTGACAGAGGACAATCTGACTTTGGGTGATGGGTATGCAACATAATTGAATGACAAGATAACCTGGACTTGTTATCTTTGAATATATGTATCCTGATTTATTGATGTCACCCCATTAAAAAAATAAAATTATTTAAAAAAAAAAAACTAGAAAAGCTGGTCGTTCCTTTTCCTTACAGCACAGCTTCAGTAAATTGCCTATATTTTAAGACATTTAAACTCTTCAAGCCTCTGTTTTCCCATTTTTAAAATATTTTATTGGTTTTAGAGAGAGAGAAAGAAGGGTTGGGAAAGGCTGGAAGCATCAACTTGTAGTTGCTTCTTGTCTGTGCCTTCACTGGGCAAGCCTGGGGCCTCGAACTGGCGACTTCAGAGTTCCAGGTCGACGCTTTATCGACTGCACCACCACAGGTCAGGCTGTTTTCTCATTTGTAAATGGGTAAAACATTTACTGCTCTGCTTGCTTTATGGGAGTCATGAGTGAGAATGTGAAAGGGTTTTGAAAACTATGTAAAGCAGAAAATCTCTATGAACACACACACACACACACACACACACACACACACACACACACACACACACACACACACACACACACTGCCTGAGCTTAATGAGCCCAGGATGTTTAGGGCCAAGTGCAGACTTCAGTGCTAATGAAGCATTGAAACAGTTGGTTATGGAGAGATTCCCACGAGCGGTCTTCAGAGAGATGAGTGTGGCACAGGGAAGAAGGAAGTGGCCTGGTATGGACATACCACCGGGGTGGCATGTGTGAAGGCAGGTCATCAAGAGGGAGGGCCCTGAGGGGAGGGCCAAAGGTGTGTTTTGCAAGAGTCAAGATCCTCAGTATGGGGTAATAAGAGATGAGAGCAGCAGTTACATGTGATGGAACCATCTGGTGAGAAATCTTAAAGCATGTGATCATCTCTCTATCTGTTTTATGGTCTCAGTTTAGTCAGATCTCACGGTAACATTTAGATGAGTCATGAATTTAGGTTGTTTATCATAGAGGTTGAATTCTATTACAAAGAGGAGGGCCTGGCATTTCTACATATAAAATGAAAAAAAAAATCAGATGGGGTTGGGAATGTGGTCCACTCTTTGAAGAAAAATAAAGTTAGAATTTCTACCATATACTAAGTAAAAGGTGAATTTTAGATGGGTTAAAGATCTCCATGAAAAGGTAAAATTGTAAAGATCTAAAAAGAGCTATAGAAGAAAAGATAGAATATATTTGTGATTTTGGGGGAGAAGAGGACTCTTAAAGAAGAATTCAAAAGCACAAAAGAATTTTACTTTGGGTGATAGGCACACAATGCAATGTACTGATCATGTATCATAGAAATGTACACTTGAAACCTAACGATCTTTTTTCTTAAGATTTTATTTACTGATATTACAGAAAGAGGAGAAAGGGGGGAGGAATGAGAAGTATCAACTCATAGCTGCTTCACTTTAGTTGCTCATTGATTGCTAGTCGTATGTGCCTTGACTGGGCAAGCCTAGGGTTTCGGACTGTTGGTTGAACTCAGTGTTCCAGGTCAATGCTCTATCCCAGTGGTTGGCAAACTCATTAGTCAACAGAGCCAAATATCAACAGTACAATGATTGAAATTTCTTTTGAGAGCCAAATTTTTTAAACTTAAACTATATAGGTAGGTACATTGTTATTAACCCACACGTGGTATTTTATGGAAGAGCCACACCTAAGGGGCCAAAGAGCCGCATGTGGCTCGCAAGCCGTGGTTTCCCGATTTCTGCTCTAGCCATTGCACCACCAAAGGCCAGGTGAAACTTATATAATCTTATTAACCAATGTTACTCCAATAAATTTAATTTAAAAACACCACAAGCCTGACCAGGTGGTGGCGCAGTGGATAGAGAGTTGGACTGGAATGCGGAAGACTCAGGTTTGAGACCCTGAGGTCACCAGCTTGAACCCAAGGTCGCTGGCTCCAGCAAGGGGTTACTCGGTCTGCTGAAGGCCCGCGGTCAAAGCACATATGAGAAAGCAATCAATGAACAACTAAGGTGTTGCAACGTGCAATGAAAAACTAATGATTGATGCTTCTCATTCTCTGTTCCTGTCTGCCTGTCCCTGTCTATCCCTCTCTCTGACTCACTCTCTGTCTCTGTAAAAAAATAAAAAAATAAAATAAAAAATTAAAACAAACAAACAAAAAAAAAAACACACCACAAACATGAGGGCAAAATATTGGTGGATTTGGCAACAATATTAAATTTTTGTGTTCAACAAATTATTCATTAGATAAAGCTTAAAAAAGGGCATCAGATGCAAAGAAGATATTTGCAATGCCTTAAGCTAATGGAAGTAAAAGAATAAACAAGAAACTCCTAAAGACCAACAAGAAAAAGACAGGAAATGAAATGGAAAATGGTAAAAGACTATGTGTGAGCAAGTTCCCCAGGGGGATTTTGAAGAAGTACACTAACAACATGCAACCTCGTTAGTAATCAAAGAAATGCAAAATAAAATTCAAAATTGTATTTGCACTCACTAAATTTGCAAAAATTGGACTGTCAGATCCTAAGTACTGGTGAAAATGTGAGGAAACAGGCGCCCGCAAGCATTCCAAGTATAGCCCTTCCAGAGAGCACCCCCGATGCACGGTGTGCACGTAACCGAGGAAGGCATGTGAGGTCTGGCTGGCTCTCGCCCCAGGGGACATGCCACAGAAACGTTCACAGAAGTCAGAGTCGTGTTGTTCCCAGCAACAGGGAGTGAGTGATCTCAGACACTGTCTCTAGGGGAACAGATAAATAAAATGAGATGAATGCACACTGTGGAATATTATGCAATAATCAGGAACAGTGAACTAGAGCTAAAACACCAGCCTACATATATCTAAGCAAAATGGTTTTGAGCGTAAGAAAACACAATGAGATCTAGAGCACAATAGCATTTATATAAATTAAAACCACAGCAGTAAAAAGTATGTTTTACAAGGATTTATTCCTATCCAAAGATAAATGCCACACACCCTCTGTGAAGTTCCTACATGGCAACAAGAAATGGGAATAATGTATCAATCAGTGTCCAATCGGGAAAACAGAAACTACTGCAGATATTTTAAACAGAGATAGTTTAATATAGAGAACTGATTGCAAGGGAATTGGAAGGCTGAGAGATGAAAAAGGGGATACTGAGAACATTGAAATATTGTAACTACAGAGAAAAGACACCACATTTAAAGCTAGTAAACAGAAGGGAAGGAACCCCATGGCTGGTGTGCAGGCGTGATGTGCAGAGTGTCCCGGGTAGGGACACAGCAGGTGCTGATGGCGGGTGCTGGGAGAGCTGAAGGAAGTGGGGGCCAGACCTGTTGCTCTTCTTTGCTGCTGGGGAGATGCTGACAGGAAGTGAGAAACAGAGAGCTCCTCCATTATCCTGCCTTCCTATCTCCAACCTGTATGTCCCACTGACAGAAACTGCCAGGAAGCCAACTGGCAAAGAAATCAGAGAAATGACTTTAGAGGCAAAGCTCTAGTATTATAGGGCAAAGTGTAAAATGGTGAGCTTGGGCTCAAAGATAATTACAAATAACCAATGCTATAAAAATAACAAAACAATTAAAATCAGCAGCGTGGCCCTAGCTGATTAGCTCAGTGGTAGAGCATCAGCCTGGTGTGTGGATGTCCCTGGTTCGATTCCCCATCAGGGCACACAGGAGAAGTGCCCATTTGCTTCTCCACCCTTCCTCCTCTCCTTTCTCTCTATCTCTTTCTTTCCCTCTGCAGCCAAGGCTCCATTAGAGCAAAGTTGGCCCTGGTGCTGAGGATGGCTCCATGGCCTCTGTCTCAGCTGCTAGAACGGCTCTGGTTGCAATGGAGAAATGCCTCAGATGGGCAGAACATCACCCCCTAGTGGGCTTGTGGGTGGATCCCAGTCAGGGCGCATGTGGAAGTTTATCTCTCTGCCTCCCTGCTTCTCACTTCAGAAAAATACAAAAACAAACAAACAAACAAAAACCCAGCAGTGTAGTCTTGAACAGTTGGTGATAGTACACCTATGAATTAAGAAATTTGATAAACTTAAATTTATAGCTAAGTCCAAAAAATAATAAATAAATAAAAAGTAAGGGCTCAGGACAAAGAGTTATGTGACATGGGGGCAGTTTGGGGTCTGATTCATCATGTCACTTTGGCTGAATCACTCAAATACAGGAGTCTCAGAATATTCACCTGTGTTAAATCATAGATCTATAAGTAAGAGATAAAACTATAAAATTTTTAGAAATAAAACATGGAAGAAAATCCTAGTGAACTTGTATTTGGCAAAGATTTTTAAAATCTGATACAGAAGGCATGAACTGTAAAAATTAAAAAAAAACCAAAAAAGCAATAAATTGGACCTTATCAAAATAAAAACATTTGTTGTTCAAAAAAAAACAAACACAGTTATAAAACTGAAAATGTAAGCTACAGGCTGGAAGAATATTTTTGCACAATATATATCTGATAAAGGACTTATGTCTAGAATATATAAAATAATTCTAACGTCTCAATGGTAAAAAGACAATCCATAAAAATGGGCAAAGGATTTGAATAGACATTTTATCAAAGAAGATGGATGGCCAATAAGCACGTGAAAAAATGATCAACATCACTAGTTACTAGGAAAACGCAAATACTTTTAGTCTCCCACTAGAATGACTAAAATTAAAAAAAAAAGGTTCAACCCAGCATTGGGCAAGATGTGAAACACTTATTTAGAACTCACAAATACTGCTGGTGGGAATGAAAAATGGTGCAGCTACTTTGTAAAGCAGTTTTACAGTTTATCTTTAAAAGTTAAACACATACCTGTCATGTGATCCAGTCATTCCCCTCTTAGGTATGTACTAAGAGAAATGAAAAGGTATGTTGAGACAAACCTTTGTGCAAGAATGTTCATAGCAACTTTATTTGGAGCGGCCAGGAACTAAAAACAACTCAAATGTCTACCAACAAAATGACTGGGTAAAAAATTGTGGTACAGCTATACACTGGAATACTACATAGAAATAAAAATATGAATATTGATAACAGAATATTTTCCTGAGTAAAGGAGCCAGACAAAGGAGAGTACATACTGCCTGACCTCATTTTTATGAAATGCCAGAGCATGCACACTAGTCTATGGTGAGAGAAAGCAGATCAGTGACTGCCCGCAGTCTCCAGGGCGAGGTTGGGGGGGATGAGGGCAGGGAGCAGAGGGAGGCAGTGGTTACAAAGAGGCCCAAGGAAACTTGTGGGAGTAGTGGATATGTTCATAATCTTTTTTTTGGTGAAGACTTCTCATGTGTATGTATGCATATGTCACAATTCATCAAATTGTGTATTTTAACAAACTATAGAAATGATCCCTGAAAGTATAGTCTTAAATTGTGTATTTTAAATATGTGCAGTTTATGCAATTTATCATCTGTCAGTTATACCTCGATAAAACTGAAAACAAAGAGCCTTCATAGTGAAGAATCAGTCATGTGATCTGGGTCCTACTACCAGTTCTGAGTCACTAAGGCCCACTTGGCCTTCACCCATTAGGAGTGAATCTCAGCCCTGGCTGCACTTGGGCAGCTTTGAAAAGCACAGATGTCTGAGCCCACCCTGGGAGAATCTGGTTTAGTTGGTGTGGTGGTATAGCTTAGTCTTTGCATTGATCAGGTCCTCCCAAGTAGCTCCCCTTGCTAGGTGATTAATGCGCAGGCAGAGTTGAGAACCACTGATGGAGAATTCTGTTGTGAAATATCAGTTAGAGATTTTATGGGCATTACGGATGAGTCACTGAAAGACTGAGTCAGGAGGTGCTGAGCAGGTGCCTGTGGCACAGCCGCTCTGGGCAAGGGGGTTTGTCCTAGCAACAGTCCTGCAGGAGCGGATGGATCCGGACGTGTGAAGAACTGTGCTCCATAAAGAGGCAAGGAATGAGCAAGCCACATTCAGAAGGCTTGGTGTAGGGAGAAGAAACATGATGGGATTGGATAGTAAAATATGAGACCTAAGGGCCTTGAATTCCAACATGGAGGAGCAAAAACATTGAGAATGTTCACTCTGTAAAGAACTTCTTGGATTTCAACTGCAAGTAATTAAGTGGCAAGAAAAGTAATACAAGATTCTCTTAGCAGTATTTATCTACCCCTGTACAATTTTCTGTCAAAATTGTCCATGCTTGTATAAAGATAAGATTTCATTCAGAACAGTACTGATATCTACAAAATTATACTAGTGTAAAATTAGACTCTTCAGCTTTGTCATCCTAAATCTCCGATGAAACAAACTGGGAAATCTAATAAATTGGTCAATCTGGTTTTCATTTTCTTCCTTTCTTTCTTTTTAAGGTTTTAGTTATTGATTTTTAGACAGAGGAGGGAGAGAGAAAGGGAGAAAGGGAAGCATCAACTTGTAGCAGTTGCTTCTTGTACGTGTCTTAACTGGACAAGCCTGGCTTTCAAATGGGCAACCTAAGTGCTTCAGGTTGGTGCTTTATCCACTGAGCCACCACAGGTCAGGCTGGCCAATATGGTTATCTTTTCCTAAAAAATATTTTCTCCATACCATTTAATGAAATTGGTAGGAAAATGGCTGTCGTGTGATATAGATACAAACTATCAAAACCCATGAAAATAAAATTTAAAAAAAAATCAAGGCCCTGGCCAGTTGGCTGAGTGGTAGAACATCAGCCTGGTGTGTGAAAGTCTCAGGTTTGATTCCTGATCAGGGCATACAGGGGAAGTGACCGTCTGCTTTTCTTCCCCTCCCTGTCCTCCTTCTCTCTCTCTGTCTCTCTCTCATCACTTCCCGCAGCCATGGTTCAGGAGCTCATCGGCCCCAGGCACTGAGGATGGCTCTATGGAGCCTCTGCCTCAGGTGCTAAAAATAGCTCGGTTGTGAGCACGGAGCCCAGATGGGCAGAGCATCAGCCCCAGATAGGGGTGGCCAGGTGGATCCCGGTTGGGGTACATGCGGGAGTCTGTCTCTCTCTTTCCCCTCCTCTCACTTAAAAAAAAAAAAAGTCAAGGAATGATGAAGATGTCCTTAAAGTAGCATGCATCTTTGTTTCATGGAAATAGGTGAGTGGTGCTAGGTTGTGAGTGAGGCTCTGAAAGTCTCAGTACATTGGAGTAAGTTACTGATCTGCAGGTCAATCCTCTGGCAGTCTCACTTGTTAACATAGTGGATAACTGAGAATAATAACAACAACACTGACAACAGTAGCTAACCTGTATTGATTGCTTACCATGTTCTTCTATGAATTTAGCATGTATCAAGATTTTTAATCTTCGCAAGAATTCTGTGAGATAGGTCTTATTTTTTTATCATCCTCATTCTAATGATGAGGAGTCTGAGAGGAGAAGAAGCTTGATTATTTCCCTGAGATCACACAGCCAATGCATGGCTGCCCTGGATTCAGCACAGTCTGGTTCAGCGCCTGAGCTCTTCACATTCCACCATTATCCTGGAGAAGGAAAAGGAGGCAGAAACAAACAGTAAGTGTACTAAGTGCCAGCTACTTTTCACATGATTATTTCATTTAACCCCCACAACACAGCCTTACCCCATGTTATTATAGCAAGGAAGCGAGGGAGTGCGGACGCAGTTTAAAGACTAGCTCATACGAGCTAGAGAAAGCTGGGACCCAACCTAAATTTGCCTGACTGGAGACTTGTGCTTTTTTTTCACTAACCCATGAAATTTCAGAGTAGCGTCCATGCATGAAAGCACACTTTCAGGCGTGTGTGGTTGAAAGGGAGAGTCTCTTGCTTAGAGCTTCATCCTTAACTTTGTACAATTTTAACAAGCTGATTAACCTGGTTTCCTTGTTAAATCCAGGAAGTATGGTATGTGTGTGTGTGAAGGGGTGGGAAAGTGGATTGCAAGGAAAATAGGGTTCATGGAAAAATAAATTGTCCAAGAGAAGAAAAATATTAAATAAGCAGTATTTGAGCTACCCACCTTTGATTTCTTTGAAGAAAAGTTTTGCATTAAAAGCTACACTCTTTCTTCAAAGGAGTCAAGGAAACAGTTTGGATGAGTTCATCAGGTAAATTTTGAAAACTTTCAAAAGTTAGTATAAAGATAATAGTTAAATTTAGAACACAAAGTCACAAGTGCAACCAAGAACACAAAGTTTTATTTGACTGAAGAATACTTGGCCATTCGCTGTAAACAATATAAAATCAATACAATGATGATTCCAGGATTGTTAAACACACATCAGGAGGAATGCTGAGCTCAGATACTAGTTTGCAGAATGCAGGGCAGATCCTTCAGGGCAAAAAGCCCATTTTCTCTGCCCCCACCCATCACCTCTCAGTTTTCACACTTCAGAGGGCTTCAGAGGGAGGAGGGCTTGTTAAGGCACAGATTGCTACGCTGGACCTCTGGAATTTCTGATTCAAGACTATGGGCTGGGCCCCAGAATTTGCATTTCTATCCAGTTTTTTGCTGATGCCAATGGTGCTGGTTCCATGACTATACCCTGAGGACCACAGCTCCAAAAGAAATGGTTTCTCTTCTGTGCTGTCCTGGTCTGTTCACTTGTTTTTGTTTTTTTGTTGGTTTGTTTTTATGTGTGTGTATGTGACAGAGACAGAGAGAGAGACAGAGAGAGGGACAGATAGAAACAGACAGACAGGAAGGAGAGAGATGAGAAGCATCAATTTTTCATTGTGGCTCCTTAGTCTTCTTAGTTGTTCATTGATTGCTTTGTCATACAAAGCTTGACCAGGGGGCTACAGCAGACCAAGTGACCCCATGCTAAAGCCAGCAACCTTGGGCTCAAGCCAGTGACCATGGGGTCATGTCTATGATCCCATGCCCAAACCAGCAACCTCACCCAGTGACCCCACACTCAAGCTGTTGAGCCCACGCTCAAGACAGATGAGCCCGCACTCAAGCCAGCTACCTCAGGGTTTTGGACCTGAGTCCTCTGCATCCCAGTTCAATGCTCCATCCACTGCACCACCACCTAGTCAGGCCTGCTCATTTTGTTTTATTTTGACTTCCACCAAGCAGATGCTTTCTGTGTCTTCTCAGGAGTCTATGAGTTTCATGAAGGGCGGAGCTGATTCTTTGGGTCTGGGTGCAGGGTAATATCGCAGAGAGCCGGAGGGCCCTGGGAGAGGACGCCCACTGAGCAGAGAGGATCCAGGGCTGGAAAGTCTTTCAGTCACAGATCTCTGAAATGTATGGACTCACAGGCCGGTGGAAAGTCAGGAATTGTGATTAAATACAAAAAGCTAGTTTTAAAACAAAAGGCAGAAAGAGCACTCGCTGGAACCCTATAACCATGTGTGATACAGAAAGAGAGATGTTTTTCTCCACCCCAAAAATCACCCTCTTAGCCCCAAGGAATTCAGGCCATCACAGGTAACACCTGAGTGAGATGACAGGGCCCAGTTGACTGGACATTGTGCAGGGCTGTGCTGCCCAACACAGAAGCCATTAGCCACATGTGGTGATGCAAATGAATTGGAATAGAAGAAAAATCAAAATTCAGTTCATCAGTCATGCTAGCCATATTTCAAGTCACAGATGGATCTATTGCCTCCCTATTGGACAGCACAGATATAGAACATGTCTGTTACTGAAGAAAGATCTATGGGCTACACTACTGGAAGGACGTGGGTAATGACGTAGCAGAAGTAAGATGGCATTTGGGGCAGGACAATGTAATGTGTTTGTGTCCCTTGCCCTACATGCTACTTTACTGCCCAAGAATCTGCAAAGATTTTGCAGGATCCCACACCATCAGTGCCTCAGAACAGATGCTCCACTTCACTCCCTTACTGTCTTACTCTCCTTGGGTTAGGATCTTATTGTCTAGTGTGGTGATGGCACACTTGGGACAGAGGGGCATTGGTGAACTGAGAACAGGATTGTCCCTGAGCAGGTATAAAGTCACTCCCGGTGGTTCTTTCCATGGGATGAAGGTTGCCCGATATGCTCAGGCTAAGTTGGGTCACACTCCTTCCAGTGTCATGAGTTTTAGCAAGTGCCTTGCCTGGCTTCTTCTGCCACAGGGGCTTCCCTCCACTTTCTCATTAAATTAGTGAGCTCCTTCTATTGTCATCACACCTCTATCAAAAACACCCTACTCTGTGTTAGAATTCAGGAATTTGAAAGGAAAGCAAATGGAAAAGCTGAGTTGGGTGATCCAGGTCAATGATAGCACTTCCCAGACTTAGCCTGGTCCCTTCTGTATATTTTAGTAATGGGTTTCCCAGCTTTCCCTGGGGACCTAGCCATGGTCGAATAATCTCTCTCCATAGCTGAATTTCCTGATCAAAGGTAGCGTTAGCATTCCTTTATCTAATTCTCCCTTAACTCATCCTAAAATAAGACAACAGATTCTAATTGCCTCCAGTCCGGCTGGAGGTGGGAGGGAAAAGCATCCAGGCTGTCTTTTAGGTTGCACACGGGACTTGGACTTTAGCAGAAAGGGCCCTTGTCTGTCTCTGCCGTGAACCACTGAAAGTCCTCCGCCTTCAATATGGCAGACTTTCAATCAGCAGCTGGGTAACAAGACAGGGACCCCACTGTGCACTGAGCACATTTAGGGGAGAGGAAAATAACCTGAGAACAGACTGCTTAGCCAGGTCATTGAAGTGGGTCTAATGTGGGGTTTAGAAGTGTCCAGAATGCGTGACGATGGGCAACCAGAAGTCTGTTCATGTGAAGACTAAGGAGGCTCCTGGGAGGTATTTATTTTGGGAGGATGGGAATCAGGGTACTGCAAACTTGCTTGGCAGGCACACAGTCTAGGTGGAAGAGGGGAGGGATACCCATAATCATCATGGTATTTATCACCTTGATTGTCTCCAACCCAGATGGGGAGGACGACATTAACAGGGCTGCTCTACGTACACTCTGGAAAAGCTGTTTGACTTTCAACTGTAAAACACTGAGCCCAAGCAGCACTACTTGGGGACTTTTCTAGCAAACTGTGGCAAAGCAGAATGGTGAGCAGAGGTATTCTCTAACGCTTTCCAACAGGACCCACATAGATTGAGCACTTGAGGCCAGATGGCCCAGAAATGGGATAGGAAGCAGCAGAGCCCACCTGGTGGGACCCAGTGAAGAACTCACTGAACTTGAGAACTCAACAATTCCAGGGGACGCTGGGTTCCTACAGAGCAAAGGAATGTGAACAAAGACACATGGGATATAGTAGCAGGCCAAGAAAATTAGCTCTTTTCTTCCCTTTCCTTCTAGAAATTATGTTCAGAAACCATTAAGTGAGCTGGAGCAAGATAGGCCTCTGCCCCTGAGTGGGAAGTGGCCATGGTGGTCCAAAGCAGGAAGGTAGAGCCAACAGGGGTGAGGCAGAGTTTCACATGAGGGGATGGTGGCCTGCTATGAGGTTGAGGCCCATGTGGAGTGACGGGGGTGTCCACACGTGAAGGTGGCACTGTGTAGGCTGTAGCCCAAGTGCAATGAGTAGGGTATTTTAAACAGGAAAGAAGAGAGATTCGGATTCTAAGTGGAATGAGGAGGAGTCTGCATGGGAGGATGCCAGAACCTGAGAGGGTGAGGAGGGTGACTGTGCAGTCGGGTGGTCCAGGGCCAGGGCTGGTGTCCTCCTGAAGGGCAACCTGGCATGCGTGTCTGCCCTGAGCAGAGGGTGAGGAAGTAGTTCGTGTGCCCTTGAAGGTGGCTATGAGTCTCACTCTTCTTTGTATCCTGGGCCTAGCACAGTGTAAGGTAATTTGTGGGTACCTTAGAATTTCCTTCTGACACCGCAGGCCTCATGCAGGCAGAAGGTACAAACTTACTGGCGAGAAGTATGAGATTTGAAGGGCACCTAGATGTCTTATCAGACACAGCTCTCCCCGCGTGTACACACACCCCAGTAGGTTTACGTGGTAGTCAAAAGGCAAGTTAAAAAAGACAATTCCACTAAATATACCTGTTATGCTAAACCAAATTGTTTTGAATTTTTATACAAGCTTTTAAATTTTTTATTTATGAAATTTAAATGTCATTATGTTTGCAGCCCTGAGTCAAGACTTTCCTCTACATCTTTAGTAGGTGTTCTTTTCTACTTCATTGACATATGTTAACATTTTTAAATGTGACATTGCCCATAATTTTACCTCCATCGAGATATTCTCTCCTGAATGGCGGATTCAGATATCAAACTGCCTCTTACACAGGACCGCTTGGATGTCTCTCAGGCCCCTTGCTCCACAGAGTGAACTGCAAACCTATCAGCTCCCCTTTCCTGACACACTCTAGGCTGCTCCTCTTACATCCCTCCTCCTAGTCTCAAAGAACAGCAGCACCATTCAACACCCCACACCCTTCTCTCACTCACACAATAATTAGTCCTGCTAAATTCTGCTGATTTTACTTCCTAACTAATTCTCAAATCTACCCATGGCTTCTGTCTCTGTTGCCAATATCCTGGTTCAAGGCATCGTCATCTCTCATCTGTAATACTGCAAACTACTTCCCAGCTAGTCTGGCAGGCTCCACCCTGCCACACCACCCCCTCCCAAACAAGATGAACCCAAAGAGGCCCACACCAAGACTCATCATCATTAAAGTGCAAAAGGTTAAAGACAAAGAGAGAATCTTAAAAGCAGCAAGAGAAAAGCAGTTAGTTACTTCCCAGGGAGCTCCCATAAGACTGTCAGCTAATTTCTCAACAGAAACTTTGCAGGCCAAAACAGATTGGCAAGATATATTCAAAGTGATGAGAAGCAAGGACCTACAACCAAGATAACTCTACCCAGAAAAGCTATCATTTTAGAATTAGAGGACACATAAAGAACTTCTCAGACAAGAAAAAATTAAAGGAGTTTATCACCACCAAACCAGTATTGCATTAAATATTAAAGAGTCTTCTTCTTTTTTTTTTTTTTTTGTATTTTTCTGAAGCTGGAAATGGGGAGAGACAGTCAGACAGACTCCCGCATGCGCCCAACTGGGATCCACCTGGCACGCCCACCAGGGGCAAGGCTCTGCCCACCAGGGGGCGATGCTCTGCCCCTCCGGGGTGTCACTCTGCCGTGACCAGAGCCACTCTAGCGCCTGGGGCAGAGGCCAAGGAGCCATCCCCAGCGCCCAGGCCATCTCTGCTCCAATGGAGCCTTGGCTGTGGGAGAGGAAGAGAGAGACAGAGAGGAAGGAGGGGGGGGGGTGGAGAAGCAAATGGCGCTTCTCCTATGTGCCCTGGCCGGGAATCAAACCCGGGTCCCCCACACACCAGGCCGACGCTCTACTGCTGAGCCAACCAGCCAGGGCTAAAGGGTCTTCCTTAAGAAGAAAAAGAGCCTGATCAGGCAGTGGTACAGTGGATATAGCATTGGCCTGGGACGCTGGAACCCAGGTTCAAAACCCAAGGTTGCTGGCTAGAGTGCAGACTCATCCTGCTTGAGTGTGGGATAATAGACATGACCCCATGGTCGCTGGCTTGAGCCCAAAGGTAACTGGCTTGAAGCCCAATGTCACTGGCTTGAGCCCAAGGTCACTGACTTGAGCAAGGGGTTATTGGCTTGGCTGGAGCCTCCAGGTCAAGGCACATATGAGAAAGCAATCAATGAACAACTAAGGTGCCATGCCACAATGAAGAGCTGATTCTTCTCATCTCTCTCCTTTCCTGTCTCTGTCCTTATCTGTACCCCCTGCCCCTTAAAAAAAATAAAGAATGCAGAAGAAAAGTAAATAAAAAATATGAACAATAAAATGGCAATGCATACATATCTGTCAATAATTGAATCTAAAAAACAAAGTAAACAAACAAGCAGAACAGAAACAGGCTCATAGATTCAGAGAACATTTTGATGGCTGCCGGGTGAGAGGGTTTTGGAGGATGGGTGAAAAAGGTGAAAGGATTGGGAAGTACAGATTGGTTGTTGTTACAGAATAGTCATGGGAATGTAAAGTACAGCACAAGGATATTCTAATAACTATATATGGTGTCAGATGAGTATAAGAATTATTGGATGATCACTTAGTTATATTATGTCTAATCGCTGGGATGTACACCTGAAACTACTATAATATTGTATGTCAATGGTAATTGAAAAATAAACATGATTTGAATAAACAACTATAAAATTATACTTATTCTAGAGCACTGAACTTTGAGAAAGGTAACTCTGTACCATCACTTCTCTGTTGAAAACTAATTGCTCATCATTGCCCTTCAGATAAACTCCAAAATCCCCACCTTGGTTTGTAAGCAGCTCTACAACATGGCCGTAGCCCTCCAGAGTGACTAAATTGTCCAGATCAGCCAGGGGTTTCCCTGATTCTATCACTGGAAGGCTGGGTTCTCCTTAGTGCCTGGCAAACTGAATAGGGTCATCATTCTACTCTGCTCCCCCTTCCCACCCCACCCCTGACACACTCCCACTAGTTTTACCTCTTCTGAATTTTTTTCCTTTAATGTTGTCTGTCACCTTGGGGCTTCACACTTGCAGTCCTACTTCCTACTGAGAAATCCCTCTGCCATTCCCTTTGATTTTTTTAACTTTTACTCTCCCCTCCAGGTTGGTGGAAAGGTGTGGCGGGTCACAGGACCCACCCCTGCTGGGCGGCACTTCTAGTTTCCCTTGTGACAGGTAAGCATATTATTTTAATCAATGGATTATTTGGATTTTCCCTCCAAGTCTGTAAGTGCAGCAAGCAGGAGCTGTATGGTCTTTGCCAATGCCTGCCACAGATTTCGGTGGTGATTTTTAGGTTAATTGTGAGTCATTCGGCAGAGCCTAAACACAGAGCATGTGTATGTCTGTTTTTCTGGTTCTTTAACAGGCCGCCTTCACAAGAGAAAACAACTAGTTTCTAAATACATGATAAAAATGTCTGCTACCACTCATAATCAAACAAATGCAAATTAAAATAAATTAAAACAATAAGATTCATTTTTTACCTAGATTCATAAAGATGGCAAAGTGATGAGAAGGTGGGGTCAGCAGCAAGGTGCAGGACTGTGAGTCTGCAAGAATCTCTACTTCAAGAGCAACTTGACAATCTCTACTAAAAGTCCAACTGGACATGTTTTTGACAATTTCACTCCTAGAAATGTGTTCTTTAAATATTCTTACACAAGTGCACAGAGAAGAACATGTAAGAGTACTCAACAGGTCATTGTAACCAATGAGGGAAAAAATGGAGAAAAACATTATTTGTTTGGCCCTGGTCAGTTGGCTCAGTGGCAGAGCATTGGCCCCACATGTGAGAGTCCCAAGTTTAATTCCTGGTCAGGGCACACAGGAGAAGCAAAAATCTGTTTCTCCACCCCTCCCTCTCCCTCTCCCCTTTCTCTCTCTCTCTCTCTCTCTTTCTTCTTCTCCCTTAGCCATGACTCTAATGGTTTGAGCAAGTTGGCCCCAGGTACTAAGGATGGCTCCATGACCTCCCTCAGTTGCTAAAATAACTCAGTTGCTGAGCAGCAAAGCAATGGCCTCAGATGGGCAGAGCATCACTCAATAGAGGGCTTGCCAGGTGAACCCTGGGCATATGCAAGAGTCTGTCTGTCTGCCTCCCTGCCTCTCACTTAATAAAAACAAATCAAAACAAAACAAAACAAAGCAAAATATACTACCTGTTCATCAAAAGGATATTTATTAAATCAATTATGAAAGTCCTTCTCATGAAGAATTTTTTAATAAAATAGATTACATTAAGATTTAATACTTCTGCTAAGCAAAGGGTACCATTAATAAGTTAATAGACAGAAAATCAAAATAGATTCACAGTATCTAAAATGAAGATGGTATTAATATGTAAAATATATAAACAACTTTTGAATAAATGAGCAAAATTAAGAACTATAATAGAAAAGTGGATAAAGTATGGGAATGGGAATTAACAGGAGAGAAAACTTGCAAGCCTAACTTTAATTCATTGGTGGAAAGAAAATTGCAAATTAAAACAGAAATGAGAGAGCTCTATGAGACCTTAAAAAGCTGGATAACTCCAAATGCTGGTGGATGGGTGTACGGAGAAATGTTCATATATTGCTGGTGGCATGTGGACCACCACAGATGGGTAGGAGAGAACTCAGAGGATACTTGGTCAAATTGAATAGACATATGCTATGTGACCCAGCACTTCCACAAATTGTTATGCACCAAAAATGTTCACACAGGTCCATAAGGGCCAGGTAGGGGATGTTGCTGGCTGTGGCATTATTTTTGAAACTGAAGAGTTGGCAGTAATCAATTGATTTTATCATCACTGAGATAGTAAATAACTAAACTTGTCGAAGCGCAGAGTGGACCATTGCAGTCTAATATTAGAAGAAACCAAATGATTGTACTCTTCTCGGCTTGGTCAGATTTTAAAGACATTATTCTTTTTTTTTTTTTTTTTTTTTAAATAAATTTTTATTAATGGTAATGGGATGACATTAATAAATCAGGGTACATATATTCAAAGAAAACATGTCTAGGTTACCTTGTCATTAAATTATGTTGCATACCCCTCGCCCAAAGTCAGATTGTCCTTTGCCACCCTCTATCTAGTTCTCTGTGCCCCTCCCCCTCCCCCTAACTCTCCCCCTGTCCTCCCTCCCCCCACCCCCGGTAACCACCACACACTTGTCCATGTCTCTTAGTCTCATTTTTATGTTCCACCAATGTATGGAATCATGTAGTTCTTGTTTTTTTCTGATTTACTTATTTCACTCCTTATAATGTTATCAAGATCCCACCATTTTGCTGTAAATGATCTGATGTCATCATTTCTTATGGCTGAGTAGTATTCCATAGTGTATATGTGCCACATCTTCTTTATCCAGTCTTCTATTGAAGGGCTTTTTGGTTGTTTCCATGTCTTGGCCACTGTGAACAGTGCTGCAATGAACACGGGGCTACATGTGTCTTCACGTATCAATGTTTCTGAGGTTTTGGGGTATATACCCAGTAGAGGGATTGCTGGGTCATAAGGTAGTTCTATTTGCAGTTTTTTGAGGAACCACCATACTTTCCTCCATAATGGTTGTACTACTTTACAGTCCCACCAACAGTGAATGAGGGTTCCTTTTTCACCACAGCCTCTCCAACATTTGCTATTACCCGTCTTGTTGATAATAGCTAATCTAACAGGGGTGAGGTGGTATCTCATTGTAGTTTTGATTTGCATTTCCCTAATAACTAATGAAGCTGAGCATCTTTTCATATATCTGTTGGCCATTTGTATCTCTTCCTGGGAGAAGTGTCTATTCATGTCTTCTTCGCATTTTTTTATTGGATTGTTTGTTTGTTTGTTGTTGAGTTTTATGAGTTCTTTGTAAATTTTGGAAATTAGGCCCTTATCTGAGCTGTTGTTTGAAAATATCATTTCCCATTTAGTTGGCTGTCTGTTTATTTTTATATCAGTTTCTCTTGCTGAGCAAAAACTTTTTATTCTGATGTAGTCCCATTCATTTATCTTTGCCTTCACTTCTCTTGCCATTGGAGTCAAGTTCATAAAATGTTCTTTAAAACCCAGGTCCATGAGTTTAGTACCTATGTCTTCTTCTATGTACTTTATTGTTTCAGGTCTTATATTTAGGTCTTTGATCCATTTCGAATTAATTTTAGTACACGGGGACAGACTGTAGTCGAGTTTCATTCTTTTGCATGTGGCTTTCCAGTTTTCCCAACACCATTTGTTGAAGAGGCTTTCTTTTCTCCATTGTGTGTTGTTGGCCCCTTTATCAAAGATTATTTGACCATCTATATGTGGTTTTATTTCTGGGCTTTCTATTCTGTTCCATTGGTCTGAGTGTCTATTTTTCTGCCAATACCATGCTGTTTTGATTATTGTGGCCCTATAATATAGTTTAAAGTCAGGTATTGTAATGCCCCCAGCTTCATTCTTTTTCCTTAGGATTGTTTTGGCTATTTGGGGTTTTTTATAGTTCCATATAAATCTGATGATTTTTTGTTCCATTTCTTTAAAAAAATCTCATAGGGATTTTGATGGGAATTGCATTAAATTTGTATATTGCTTTGGGTAATATGGCCATTTTGATTATATTTATTCTTCCTATCCAAGAACAAGGAATATTTTTCCATCTCATTGTATCTTTTTCGATTTCCCTTAACAATGCTTTGTAATTTTCATTATATAGGTCCTTTACATTCTTTGTTATGTTTATTCCTAGGTATTTTATTTTTTTTGTTGCAATCGTGAAGGGGATTATTTTTTTGAGTTCGTTTTCTAATATTTCATTGTTGGCATAGAGAAAGGCTATGGACTTCTGTATGTTAATTTTGTATCCTGCGACCTTACTGTATTGGTTTATTGTTTCTAATAATCTTTTTGTGGAGTCCTTCGGGTTTTCGATGTATAGGATCATATCATCAGCAAAGAGTGATACCTTTACTTCTTCTTTTCCAATATGGATGCCTTTTATTTCTTTGTCTTGTCTGATTGCTCTGGCCAGAACTTCTAGCACCACGTTAAATAAGAGTGGAGAGAGTGGACAACCCTGTCTTGTTCCTGATTTAAGGTAGAAAGTCCTCAGTTTTATGCCGTTTAAAATGATGTTGGCTGATGGTTTATCATATATGGCCTTTATCATGTTGAGATATTTTCCTTCTATACCCATTTTGTTGAGAGTCTTAAACATAAAATTGTGTTGTATTTTATCAAAAGCCTTTTCTGCATCTATTGATAAGATCATGTGGTTTTTGTTCTTTGTTTTGTTGATATGGTGTATTACATTAACCGTTTTGCGTATGTTGAACCATCCTTGAGATTCTGGGATGAATCCCACTTGATCATGATGTATTATTTTTTTAATATGTTGTTGTATTCGGTTTGCCAGTATTTTGTTTAGAATTTTAGCATCTGTATTCATTAGAGATATTGGTCTGTAGTTTTCTTTCTTTGTGCCATCCTTGCCAGGTTTTGGTATGAGGGTTATGTTGGCCTCATAAAATGTGTTTGAAAGTATTGCTTCTTCTTCAATTTTTTGGAAGACTTTGAGTAGAATAGGAACCAAGTCTTCTTTGAATGTTTGATAGAATTCACTAGTATAACCGTCTGGGCCTGGACTTTTATTTTTGGGGAGGTTTTTAATAGTTTTTTCTATTTCCTCCCTGCTGATTGGTCTGTTTAGGCTTTCTGCTTCTTCATGACTCTGTCTAGGAAGGTTGTATTGTTCTAGGAATTTATCCATTTCTTCTAGATTGTTGTATTTGGTGGCATATAATTTTTCATAGTATTCTACAATAATTCTTTGTATATCTATGATGTCTGTGGTGATCTCTCCTCTTTCATTTTGGATTTTATTTATTTGAGTCCTGTGCCTTTTTTCCTTGGTGAGTCTTGCCAAGGGTTTGTCAATTTTGTTGATCTTTTCAAAGAACCAGCTCCTTGTTTTATTGATTTTTTCTATAGTTTTTCTGTTCTCTATTTCATTTATTTCTGCTCTGATTTTTATTATCTCCTTTCTTCGGCTGGTTTTGGGTTGTCTTTGTTCTTCTTTTTCTAGTTCCTTAAGGTGTGAAGTTAAGTGGTTTACTTCGGCTCTCTCTTGTTTGTTCATATAGGCCTGAAGTGATATGAACTTTCCTCTTATTACTGCTTTTGCTGCATCTCAGAGATTCTGATATGTCGTATTTTCATTTTCATTTGTCTGTATGTATCTTTTGATCTCTGCGCTTATTTCTTCTTTGACCCATTCATTTTTTAGAAGTATGTTGTTTAGTTTCCACATTTTTGTGGGTTTTTCCCCCTCTTTTTTGCAGTTGAATTCTAGTTTCAAGGCTTTATGATCAGAAAATATGCTTGGTACAATTTCAATTTTTCTAAATTTGCTGATATTGTCTTTGTGGCCCAACATATGGTCAATTCTTGAGAATGTTCCGTGTACACTAGAGAAAAATGTATACTCTGTCGCTTTGGGATGAAGTGTCCTGTAGATGTCTATCATATCCAGGTGTTCTAGTATTTCGTTTAAGGCCACTATATCTTTATTGATTCTCTGTTTGGATGACCGATCTAGAGCCGTCAGCGGAGTATTGAGGTCTCCAAGTATGATTGTATTTTTGTTAGTTTTTGTTTTAAGGTCAATAAGTAGCTGTCTTATATATTTTGGTGCTCCTTGGTTTGGTGCATATATATTAAGGATTGTTATGTCTTCTTGATTCAGTGTCCCCTTAATCATTATGAAGTGACCATTTTTGTCTCTGAGTACTTTTTCTGTCTTGTAGTCAGCATTATCAGATATGAGTATTGCTACACCTGCTTTTTTTGGGGGTGTTGTTTGCTTGGAGTATTGTTTTCCAGCCTTTCACTTTGAATTTGTTTTTATCCTTGTTGCTTAGATGTGTTTCTTGTAGGCAGCATATAGTTGGATTTTCTTTTTTAATCCATTCTGCTACTCTGTGTCTTTTTATTGGTAGGTTTAATCCATTTACATTTAGTGTAATTATTGACACTTGTGGGTTCCCTACTGCCATTTTATAAATTGCTTTCTGTTAGTTTTGTATCTAGTTTGATTCTTCTCTTTTGTTTTTCTATCATTTGTTTCTGTTTGTTTGTGTTCCATACTTCTTTCCTCTGTTGCTACCTTTTTTAAGTCATGTGTTTTTGTGGTGGTTTTTTCTAGGGTGGTTACCATTAAGTAATGAAAAGGGTACCTACCATATTCATTGTAGTACCCTATCTTATAAGTATTTCTGCACTTCATCGTCCTTTGCTACTGTTAATCTCCATTCTCTCCCCCCCTTTTTTTTCCTTTGTTGTCACAGTTTAAGTTTGGTTTTATTGTGTTCTTGGTGGAGCTGTTACTTGTGGTGTTGTTTTCTTTTGTTCTTTGAATCTGGTTGGAAAACCCCCTTTAGTATTTCCTGGAGTGGGGGCTTTCTCGTGATAAATTCTTTCATCTTTTCTGTATTTGTGAATGTTTTTATATCTCCTTCATACTTGAAGGATAGCTTTGATGGGTATAGTATTCTTGGCTGAAAGTTCCTCTCTTTCAGGGCTTTAAATATTGGGGTCCACTCTCTTCTAGCTTGTAGAGTTTCTGCTGAGAAATCTGATGATAATCTAATAGGCCTTCCTTTATATGTTGTACTCTTCTTTTCCCTGGCTGCCTTGAGAATTTTTTCTTTGTCATTGGTTTGTGTCATCTTTATTATGATGTGCCTTGGAGTGGGTTTGTTGGGGTTAAGAAAACTCCGGGTTCTGTTTGCTTCTTGAATTTGAGGCTTTAGTTCTTTCCACAGGCTTGGGAAGTTCTCGTCTATTATTTGTTTGAGTATATTCTCCATTCCATTTTCTTTCTCTTCTCCCTCTGATATACCTATTATTCTTATGTTATTCTTTCTGATGGAGTCAGATAATTCCTGTAGGGCTTTCTTGTTTTTTATTATTTTTGAGTCTCTTTCTTCTTCTCTCTGTTGTGCCTCAAGTTGTTTGTCTTCTATTTCACTAATCCTATCTTCAATCTGGGTTGTTCTGCTAGCTAAGCTTGTTACCTCGTTTTTCAGCTCGTGAATTGAGTTTTTCATTTCTGTTTGATTTGTTTTTATAGTTTCAATTTCCTTGGTAATATATTCTTTATGTTCATTGAGTTGTTTTCTGATCTCCCTATATTGCCTTTCTGTGTTTTCTTGTATATCTCTGAGTATTTTTAAGATTTCTATTTTAAATTCTCTGTCATTTAGCTCCAAGGCTTCCAATATGTTAAGTCTTTTCTCCATAGATTTTTCCACATCTATTTGTGTTACCTCTCTTTCTTTTGTATCCATAATATTCGATTTCCTCTTTCTTATTGGCATCTGAGGGTGGTCTTGTTGATAGCACTAATTAGAATTAATAAAGAGTAAAAAGTAAAAAAAAAACAAAAAACAAAAAACAAAAAAAAAAACATAGGGTAAAACACCCCACAAAAAAAAGCAGTAATAATTTATTATTTCCCCCTTTTTTTTTTCTTTCTTCTCCTTCCCTCCTCTCCCCTCCTCAGGGAAATATCGTGGCTATAATGGAGGGCCTGGTTTGCGGTGAAGAGTTCAAGGGGCAAAAAAAAAAAAAAGGGGAGTAGGGACCTACTAAATGCAAAAAAAAAAAAAAGGAAGAAAATCTTAGACAAGCATAAGTTGATCTGCCTGTGGGTGATGGTCAACTATGAGATATAATGAGAGGGATAAGAGGGAACCAGAAAAAAGGACAAAAAAAGGAATAATAAAGAAGAGAAAAATAAAAATAATAAGTAAAAATATGTTGTATTAAGTGGAGCAAAGACCAAATACAATGGAGACCTTGGGTTGGGAGGACCCAAAATGCCACAAAAATAAACTAACAAGAAAAAAACAAAAACAAAAGCGAAAAAGAAAAATAAAGCCAAAAAAAACCTTGAGTCCCAAATTAACTAATTTGTTCGTGATTGAGGATTAAATGGGAGGAAAGTAAAATGAGAAAAGAAAAAACGAATAGAAGGGAAAAAATAAGAAAAAGAGAAAAACGAAGGAAGAAATAAAAAAGGATGAGAAAAAAACAAAATAAAGCAAAAAAAAAACAAAAAACAAAAAACAAAAGAGGAGAGAGTGAGAGTTAAGTGTCCTGGAGTATAACCCCAATGGAGGGTGAGGATGAAGAAGAGAAATAAAATGTAACACTTATGGGTAGTGTAGTTCAAGAAAAGGGAAGCATAAGATGGGCAGAGAATAGAAGGACCGAGGTGGAGGAAATAAAGGCAATAAGATAGAAGAAACAAACAACAACAACAACAACAACAACAACAAAATTAGTGGAACAAGTTGTAAAGTCTGTGGATTTTTCTTGATTTTGAGATGTTAACTTCTTCCTTTTTCTTTTCTCTCCCTCTTCCTGGTCGGTGACTCTGTACCCCAGGCTCTGCCCCTGTGTCACATTTAGGTAGGGATTTGCAGTTGATGGGATTCTATGGCAATGTCATATAATTGGCTTTAGTCTTGCTGGTAGTCAAGGCTTGTTGGCGTTTGCAGGGTCCAACGATGAGAGAGTTTGCTTTCGTGGATTCTCTCTCCTAGTCCCCCCTTCCTGAATTAGCAGCCTGGTGATCCAGCTATAAGGCTGCCACTGCTTCTGCCTGGGGAGTAAGAGGCTCAAAGAGCTGGGAAATCCCCACTCTATCCCCACTCAGTGCAAGGCTTTGGGAAGGGCTCTGACAGTCAGGGCCTCCAGTGTAATCAGGCGGGGGTGGGAGTCAATTGTTGTCAAGGTGACTGTTCAGCGCCTAGCATTCAGTTGGACCTCTCAACCCAGGCTTTCTACACTTTGTAGCCTGTTTTGGCTGGTAAGAAGAGGCACTAGTCTCTGCTTGCGACTAGTGTAGTAAAGATCTTATTATCTGCCAAGTCCTTCTTGTTAGCGTTTATCCCTGAATATGGAGGCTCTATCAATCAGAAGTTGCCCCCGCCCCTTTAGCGAGAGGCACTAAAAAATATCACGCCTCTTCTCTTGGGTCGGTGAACTGAGAGAGATCCTATCAATTAGAACCGAGGGTGCGCAGATTTCACGGGTTAAGTTAATTTTAGTAATTGGGTCGCAGCTGTGCTCCCGAAGGTATTTCAGGCTGCCTGCGCGCGCCCCTCCCCCAACGCTTGATTGTTAGCTTGAATGGCTGGGTGAGGTGCCCCGCCCGCGGAGAGAATCTCCCAAGTAGGGAATACCGCCCTGGGGCCTCTCCCGCTCCCCATGCGCGGGCCGCTGGGAATGTTAGCGGTGCTCGGTCTGCAATACTCGGTCTGCAACCAGACCGGGCGCGCGCCAGCGGCTGCTCGCTGCTCCGGAGTGTGGGTGGTGCTCGCTCTGCAACCGACCCAGGCGCTGCTCACGGCGGCGGCTGGCGGCGGCTGCTCGCGGCTCCCGAGTGCGGGATGACTTACCACAGGTGCACTTCCTCGCGGCTTGAATGAACGTCCCTGCGGTAGCTTCCTCCACACCCTCGTCTCTCAGATTCAAGTGATAACAGTCCTTTTGCTTTCAGTTTGTGTGGAACTCCGTAATGCTCCGAAGATAAAATTTCCTGTTTCTAGTTGATAAATTTGTTGTGATTTTGGGGAGATCTGTCGGAAGCGCTGCTCACGGCGCCATTTCCGTGACATCACTCGACATTATTCTGAATGAAAAAGAAAACCAACAGTAATATGCTTTATAACATTACATATGTACATTACAAATGCAGGCACATGAAAAATACATATTTTGAAAGAACACATACAAACAAAAACTATGTAGGAAATCCATTAGAATAGGTGGGTACATACTCTATCTGTTTGACTTTAAATCTTAATCACAATGGTCACATTGAGGACACTGAAACAATTGTTTTTTCCATTTTACTCTGCACTTGAACATTTTAGAGCAAACTATTATTTAATTTATATTTCTATACAGCACTTAACGTAAGCCTTAGTAAATACTTATGAATTCAAACAAAGAGTGAGCAGATAATTGATTTTATTTTTTAAAAAATGTTTTCATCTTTTTTGAGATATATTTGAAATACTACCTGTCCATCAAAAGGAGACTTGTTAAATAAATTATGAAAATCCTTCTCATAGAGATTATGAGAATTTTTTTTTTTTTGTATTTTTCTGAAGCTGGAAAAGGGGAGAGACAGTCAGACAGACTCCCGCATGCGCCCCACCAGGATCCACCCGGCACGCCCACCAGGGGCGGGAGCTCTGCCCACCAGGGGGTGATGCTCTGCCCCTCTGGGGCGTCGCTCTGCCACGACCAGAGCCACTCTAGCGCCTGGGGCAGAGGCCAAGGAGCCATCCCCAGCGCCCGGGCCATCTTTGCTCCAATGGAGCCTTGGCTGCGGGAGGGGAAGAGAGAGACAGAGAGGAAGGAGGGGGGCGGGGGTGGAGAAGCAAATGGGCGCTTCTCCTATGTGCCCTGGCCGGGAATTGAACCCAGGTCCCCCGCATGCCAGGCCAAGGCTCTACCGCTGAGCCAACCGGCCAGGGCGAGAATTCTTTTTTTATTAAATTTAATGCAGTGACATTGATAAATCAGGGTACATATGTTGAGAGAAAACATCTCTATATTATTTTGACATTTGATTGTGCTGTATACCCCTCCCCCAAAGTTAAATTGTCTTCTGTCACCTTCTATCTGGTTTTCTTTGTGCCCCTCCCCTCCCCCAACCCCTCTCTCCTTCTTTGCCCCATCCCCCCTCCCCCCACCCCCCACCCCTGTTGCCATCACATTCTTGTTCATGTCTCTGAGTCTCATTTTTATGTCCCTTCTATGTATGGATTCATCTTAGTTTTTTTTCTGATTTACTTATTTCACTCCGTATAATGTTGTCAAGGTCCATCCATGTTATTGTAAATGATCCGATGTCATCATTTCTTATGGCTGAGTAGTATTCAATAGTATATATGTACCAAAGCTTTTTAATCCACTCGTCCTCTGATGGACACTTGGGCTGTTTCCAGATGTTCGCTCTTGTGAACAATGCTGCCACAAACATGGGGGTGCATTTCTCCTTTTGGAGCCGTTCTATGGTGTCCTTGGGGTTTATTCCTAAAAGTGGGATGGCTGGGACAAAAGGCAGTTCGATTTTCAGTTTTTTGAGGAATCTCCATACTGTTTTCCACAGTGGCTGCACCAGTCTGCATTCCCACCAGCAGTGCAGGAGGGTTCCCTTTTCTCCACATCCTCGCCAGCACTTAATCTGTGTTGTTTTGTTGATGAGCGCCATTCTGGCTGGTGTGAAGTGATATCTCATTGTGGTTTTAATTTGCATTTCTCTAATGATTAGTGATGTTGAGCATTTTTTCATATGCCTATTGGCCATCTGTATGTCCTCTTTGGAGAAGTGTCTATTCATCTCTTTTGCCCATTTTTTGATTGAGTTGTTTATCTTCCTGGTGTTGAGTTTTACAAGTTCTTTATAAATTTTGGTTATTAACCCCTTATCAGACATATTGTCAAATATCTTCTCCCATTGTGTAGTTTGTCTTTTTATTCTGTTCTTGTTGTCTTTAGCTGTGCAAAAGCTTTTAAGTTTGATATAGTCCCATTTGTTTATCCTGTCTTTTATTTCACTTCCCCGTGGAGATAAATCAGCAAATATATTGCTCTAAGAGATGTCCGAGAGCTTATTGCCTATGTTTTCTTCTATGATGCTTATGGTTTCACGGCCTACATTTAAGTCTTTTATCCATTTTGAGTTTATTTTTGTGAGTGGTGTAAGCTGGTGATCTAGTTTCATTTTTTTGCAGATGGCTGTCCAATTTTCCCAACACCATTTGTTGAAGAGGCTGTCTTTACTCCATTGTATTTCCTTACCTCCTTTGTCAAATATCAGTTGTCCATAGAGCTGTGGGTTTATTTCTGGGTTCTCTGTTCTGTTCCATTGATCTACATGCCTGTTCTTATGCCAGTACCAGGCTGTTTTGAGTACAACGGCCTTGTAGTATAACTTGATATCAGAAAGTGTAATACCTCCCACTTTATTCTTCTTTTTTAAGATTGCTGAGGCTATTCGTGTTCTTTTTTGGTTCCATATAAATTTTTGGAATATGTGGTCTATATCTTTGAAGTATGTCATTGGTATTTTAATTGGTATTGCATTGAATTTATAGATTGCTTTGGGTAATATAGACATTTTAATGATGTTTATTCTTCCTAATCATGAGCACGGTATATGCTTCTACTTGTTTGTATCTTCCTTGATTTCTTTTATCAATGCTTTGTAATTTTCCGAGTACAAGTCTTTAGTCTCCTTGGTTAAGTTTATTCCTAGGTACTTTATTTTTTTGGTTATAATAGTGAAAAGAATTGTTTCCTTAATTTCTCTTTCTGACTGTTCATTGTTGGTATATAAAAATGCCTCTGATTTCTGAGTATTGATTTTATATCCTGCCACTTTGCTGAATTCATTTATCAGGTCCAGTAGCTTTTTGACTGAGACTTTAGGGTTTTCTACATACAATATCATATCATCTGCAAATAATGATAGTTTTACTTCTTCTTTTCCAACTTGAATGCCTTTTATTTCTTCTTCTTGTCTGATTGCTGTGGCTAGGACTTCCAAGACCATGTTAAATAAGAGTGGTGAAAGGGGGCACCCCTGCCTTGTTCCTGATCTTAAGGGTATTGCTTTTAATTTTTGCCCATTGAGTATGATGTTGGCTGTGGGTTTCTCATAGATGGCTTTTATCATGTTGAGGTATGTTCCCTGTATTCCCACTTTGCTGAGAGTTTTGATCATGAATGGGTGCTGGATTTTATCAAATGCTTTTTCTGCATCTATTGAAAGAGGAGAAATAACAACTGACACAACAGAAATACAAAATATTGTAAGAAAATACTATGAAGAAGTGTATGCCAAAAAACTAGACAACCTAGATGAAATGGACAAATTTCTTGAAACATACAATCTTCCAAAAATCAATCTGGAAGAATCAGAAAACCTAAACAGACTGATTACAACAAATGAGATCGAAACAGTTATCAAAAAACTCCCAACAAAGAAAAGTCCGGGGCCCGATGGCTTCACAACGGAATTCTACCAAGTATTCAAAGAAGAACTAACTCCTATCCTTCTCAAACTATTTCAAAAAATTCAACAGGAAGGAAGACTTCCAAGCTCCTTTTATGAGGCGAGCATAATTCTGATTTTAAAACCAGGCAAAGACAACACAAAGAAAGAAAATTATAGGCCAATATCTCTGATGAATATAGATGCTAAAATCCTCAACAAAATATTAGCAAACTGGATCCAACAATATATGGAAAAAATCATACACCATGATCAAGTGGGATTTATTCTGGGGAGGCAAGGCTGGTACAATATTTGTAAATCAGTCAATGTGATTCATCACATAAACAAAAAGAAGGAGAGAATTCTTTGTAAATGAGGTAGATTTACATATGTTCATTTGAAGCAATCCTCATAGCAGAAAATAAAAAGAAAAAAGGTAGAAAATGTGTGTATCTAAGTTGTGACAGTAAAATAAAATGTGCATATGTGTTCATATGCATAAACATTTCTGGAAAAATAAGCAAGAAATTCTTAACAGTAATTACCTCTGGAGAGACAGACAGATCTGGGATAGGAGAGAGACTTATTCATTGTATTTTCTCTTTTAAGTGTTTGAATATTTTATTATACTCATGAATTAGCTTTGTAATTATTACAGAAAGAAAACTATCTTTGTTTTTTAAAAAACAAAAGAAAGAAGCTAGTAAATTTGTATCTGCCTTCTATTCACACAATTTTTTTCTTCTTTTCTTCCCTCCCTCCCTCCCTTCCTTCCTTCCTTCCTTCCTTCCTTCCTTCCTTCCTTCCTTCCTTCCTTCCTTCCTTCCTTCCTTCCCCTTTCCTTCCTCCCTCCTTTTCTTCTGTTCCTTTCTACATTCTAAGAAAATTGTCTTTCCAGAATCTTCTAATAATATTAAACATAAAATTAGACCAGTTTCCCATCCCTGACGGAAGTCCAGTATGACTGGGTAAGCCCTCACTACTTGCTGTGAAGTGCCGACTTCTATAACTTGATAAATAGGGCACCTCTTATGCCCACTTTTGATCATCTCAGCCCAACTCTTTCCTCCAGCCAGGTCTGGGCTTCCAGCTACAACTGCTCCCAGCACCTCATTTCTTCCCCTTTCTTCCCTGGGGGCCTCTGCCACCACTCTGTGGAATGCTTGAAGAAACCTATTTTGCCACCTTGAAACTTATGGAAACCTGGAGGTAGGGCAGGACCCACGGGGTGATTTGTGAGAACCAGTGGTGGATAAAGACTCTCCTCACCACTCATTGGGGTCCCTAGTTTCAAGCATCGGTTTCACTAGACTGATCGGTTGATCATGGCGCTTGGATCGTCTACCTCTTCCCCAGTTACTCTCTCCAGCCTCTCAGTCCTGTTTCTCAGCATCACTTCTAAACTACCAGCTCTTGTTATGAAACTGCTCACTGTGGGAACCCAGGCTAGGCCACCATCCCTAACTGTCACTGTGTGCTTTGGCATCTTCGGGCCTGAGGATCAAGATAAAAGGATTGTCCCCAGAAAACTTCTTTCTCTTAGTCTTTCTGAGATGTAACTGTTATCCTCTCGGCCCCTACACCTGCTTTTTTTTTGGTCCCCACACCCCTGTGAATGTGAGGACGGCATTGGTGAACCTAGCTATTCTTCTCCAAAACTGCCCCCAAGTCAGAGGTGAACCTAGCTATTCTTCTCCAAAACTGCCCCCAAGTCAGAGGTGAACCTAGCTATTCTTCTCCAACATTGCCCCTAAGTCAGAGGTGAACCTAGCTATTCTTCTCCAACATTGCCCCCAAGTCAGAGGTGAACCTAGCTATTCTCCAACATTGCCCCTAAGTCAGACAGAAAAGCACATTACAGGTTTTCCAGGAGACTCTGTTCTGTAAATTAACCATATCCTTCCCAAAGGGATCATCTTGCATTCATTTCAGATCCCTGAACTCTGATTTGGTGATTTGAGAAACAGAGAACCTCTGAGTCGAACCCTGGCTAGCCCGATTCACTGATAGGAAGGGCATACCTGGCTTGCTCATTTGGAGACCAAGGCTCCATGCACAGAAGGTGCTGGGCCAACCTGCCAATCCCTGGCTGAAGGTCACTGCTGTTTCATCACCTTCTGGGCAGAGTTCCCGCAAAGGGCTGTCAATGCCTTTCAAACAGGCTGGGAAGCTATGCGATGGTCCCCCATTCCCTCAACCTGCCCATTCCTGGGTGGGGCTCTCTGCTCCCTCTGTGTTACACTTTCAAAACAACTCATCTCCCTGGATTCTGGTAAATTTCAACCAGGGAAATTTCCAGCTGGGAGTGGTGAGAAGACCTACCGGAGGGACACTATATATAACCTGTCTTTAATAACATAATTGCCTTTTCACTGCTGTCTGCCTTTAAGCAATAAACAACATTTTCATTTGAAAATCAAACCAGAATAGGTTGCACAGTCTGCCAAGATTCAATAAGGTATGTGTAAATATGCAACGTGGCTCTGTTATTTATAGACCTGATTATAATTTTCTTTAAGAGAATGGCTTCATTTGGGTGCTCTGTAGACCTGACTTGACTTAATCGGACAAAATCCAATTTGTAATAGGAATCTAGAAGTTCAAAGTTCGAGGGGCCTTCCGGAATCACAGAGTAGAAAGGCCATTTTTTGCCTAAGATCATGTGATGACAAGGTGAAAACATGCAAGGAGGAAGAAGAGATCCATTCTAAGATTCCAATCCAATTCTTGGATTCCATAAAAGGTGCCTTCACACATCTTTTTACCTATTACAATCCAAGATTTAGAGGTTGTAATCCCCATTATTCAGATGAGGAAATAGGTTCAGAAAATGAAGTGATTTATTCTAAGTCACACAGCTAATCTCTGACAGGGATTGAACTGGAACCTGATTCCAATTCAAGTCTGGTATTTTTCCATTCATTATGGTATCACACTTGTCCCTGGCTTCTGGACTCTTAGGTAAATTTTTTTTTACAATTTATTTTATTTTATTTTTTAATTTAATTTATTCTTTTAGGTGAGAGGATAGGAGCTAGTGAGGCAGACTCCCACATGTGCCCTGACTGGTGTCCACCCAGTAACCCCATCTTAGGCCAATGCTCCAGTACTGAGCTATTTTTAGTCCTTTAGGTTAATGCACTGGAACAGAGCATCCTCATCACCTGGGGCCACACTTGAACCAAACAAGCCACTGGCTGTAGGAGAAGAGAGAGAGAAAGGGAAGAGGATGGGGGATAGAAGCAGATGGTCACTTCTCATGTGTACCCTGACCAGGAATCAAACCTGGGCCCATACACCAGGCCCACACTCTATTCACTGAGCCACTGGACAGGGCCAAAATTTATTTTATTTTATTTTAATTTATTCATTGATTTTAGAGATGAAGGGGGGGGAGAGAGAGAGAGAGAGAGAGAAACATTGATCTGTTTCTGTATATGCTCTGCTGGAGATTGAACCCACAACCTTTGTGTATTGGGACACGCTCTAATCAACCAAGCTATCCAGCCAGAGCATCTTGGGAAACTTTGATTAATATGTCCACAGCAACAGTCCTGCCCTCCCACCCACTATTTCTCAACCCCTCACTCGGACCCTCCCTCTCTCCCAGCCCCAGGGCTTGCTCAGGCTGTGGGTGACGTGATTCCAGCAAGCCCTACCATCACACATGCCTTCCTCTGGAAACACGTCTTGCTTCTTGTTCAAAGTCCTTTCTTAGTTTTTGTTATACTTTTTTCACTTTCTCCTAGAATGGTCCATTCAAAATAGAGTTATTTACACTTTTCTACTTTCAAAAGAAGAATTTACAATGAAAACCACACTTTAGGTCCCTTCCTCCTCTGTTACTTTCATGCAAAAGTCCACGGCCTCTGGCCTTCGCACCTGAGGCCCTCTGTGATCTGGCTCCTGCGGTGTCCGTCACGCCCCATCACTCGGCTGCCTGTACTTCCATTATAACATCACACACAGCCTTCAATACAGTGACTGAGGGAGCACAAGACGCTAAATTCATTTTTCTGTCCAACAGAACATCTGTCACAGGGTCTAGCCAGGGGTCTCAAACTCGCGGCCCCCGCCGAACAATTTTGTGCGGCCCGCAGACTAATCCACGAAGTTCAAAATATTTTGGATAAAATTAAGTAAGCCTAGGGGCCTACTTGTATTTTTCATTTCTCTAGCATCCTAGCTAGATATTAGCTTAGTTAACAGCAGTTGTGATGCGAACTACAGTTTCTGGTCGTTTTGTGACACTGAGTAAACTGCATGTACGATTGTGCTTGTTGTACTGATTTTTTTTTGTTTTCAACTGCAGTGAGTAAAGTGTTGCATAACAGTTGCCTTTTGTAGACCTAGTGCGGCCCGCCGAAGGGCTGTGATCTTGCTCTGCGGCCTACATGCTGAGTTGAGTTTGAGACCCCTGGTCTAGACGTAGTAGGTGTTTAATGACAGTGTTGAACGGAATGGACTCGTTCCTGCTCCCTGCAGCGTATTTCTATCTATGGCCTGTTAAGACCACACCACGCCACAAGGTGTACAGGTCCGGGACTGTCATCCTTTGTAGTAGACACTAACACACAAAGGGGCAAGATTAGCCCCTGTGTAGAGCATCCCAGAACTGGCTGACCTAAATAAGATTTGTGAGCATGATACTGATGTAATTTAGTTTTTCTTAAATCGTCACCATGAGATCTCTGATGCATTTTCTACAAACTTTATCTGAAATGTATCAATGTCTGTTACTGACCCCCCAAATTGTAACTGCTCAAGACTAGGTGAAGAGGACTGTTGTTGAAAACTGCAAAGATACGGCAGCTCCTTGTTCTAGTGCCTTGTGCTGGGGTCCTGAGATGCCTTGTAGAGGCGCTTCCAGTCTGACAGGAGTACAGGGGACTGTGCAGGGATACAAACCTGCAGGGAAGTACTGAAGCACAGCAAATCAAGAGCATGGATACGGATATTTTGTAGTAAGTCAGGGTGGCAGGGCTTAAGTGAGAGTGTATGGAAAATGCCTACATAGTGCCTGGCACATAGTAGATGCTCAATAAATGGTAACAAGTCTTATCCTCACTATCACACATCTAGCTGAATACACAGAGAGCGAGGCCTCTCTGTCTGTGTCTGATTGTCATGCTTCTTCCCACCCCTCCTTCTGCTCCAGCCTGATTTTGTAAACAATGAGAAACACCAAACTTATTCCCTCCTTGGAAAGAAAATGTGTTTACTTATGCCAAGAACCCTCTGTTCCCAGCTCTTGGTAAAGGTGGTTTCATCTTGTCCTTCTGGCCTGAGGGTAAATGTCACCTACATAGAAAGGCCTTTTCTGATACCCATCACCCCCAGAGTGATTGTCTACCTCATCACACTGGCTAGTTCCTTCTTTGCAATTACCAGAAGCTGTAATGATTTGATTCCTTTGCTTTGTTTATTGTCCCACTAGACTTCAAGCCCGGGAAAGAGACGAGACACCTGTGTGTTCTTCATTGTGTGATCCAGCACCTGCAAGGGACTTACCCTGTGACTGCCGGCAATTGCTCTTCCTCTGTCTGGGAGAGCTGGGCAGGCCTCACACATAAAGGTGCATTTGACCAGGGCCTTGAAGGGGGAGCAAGAGTTTACCTAGCAGGGACCTCGAAGATGAGGAAGCATCAGGCCTACTTTTCAGTGGGAAGAACATACTGAGAAAAGAGACTTTGTTGTGATGAGTAGTTCTGTCCAAAAGAAGCCAGGCTCACAGTCAAAACTGGGTGTTTCCACTGAAATCCCTGAGGGTGGCTAGGGAGGGTGGTGAGCCCCTCATTGCACTGTCAGAGGCTCAGGGCCGAGGCCACTCTCTCTTATCTCAGTTTTTCTACCAGCCTTCTGAGCTGGAATCTGTCTTTCACAATGTACCCTGCCCAAGAGACCTTATCAGGTGGCCAAGCCCAGTTTTCAACCACTAATAATTAGAAGTATTACCATTTCTTGAACTTCTACAATACTAAGCGCCAACCCCTGTACTGGGCATTTTACCCACAATCTGTTTAAGCCTCAGTCACTGCGCGAGGTTGGCATTATTTTCCCATATTCTGAGGCCATAACTGGGATTCAAAGAAGGTGAGTAATATGTCCAAATTCTTGGAGTTAGGAAATGGTGGAGGGAGTTTCAAATCCAGCTTCGTCTGACCGCGAAGACAATGCACTGGAGCACAACCTCCTTCTGGCTGGAGTACCTCACAGGTGAATTAGTTACTTAGGTTTGGCTCAGTCCCTTGAGGGTGAGTCATCTTAAGTCAGGCTGCCTGAACCTGTTCCTCTCTGGGAAGCTGATATAAAACTAATCCCTAAACCAAGGCCGAGGGCGAGGCTCTGGACTTTGGTAATCCCAGATAGGGCTATTGCTCCCGCAGGCAGGACGCAGGGTGCCATGGGGGTGAGTGATTACAGAAATTGTGCTTTGCTCTGCCATGGAGTGGGGGGGGGGGGGGCTAAGAGCTTGGGCGGAGAGGTAGACAGACTGGTTTGAAATCCAGCTTCTGCCCTTGGTAGCTGTGTGACCCTGGCTTAGGCAAGTTGCTTTAACATTTGTCACTTCAACTCTCACCTATAAAAAGAAGACATGAAACATTTCCTGATGTCGCTGTGAGGACTACATGAAAGAAAACATACCTCAGGTGCCATGCACAAACACTGGCCATGGAGCAAGTCCTTGGCAGTTGGTGGCCTTTGTCATCATCGTTGTGAATAGTCTCGAGGGGAAGCAGACTCGATAGAGCAGGTTTGAATTTTGGTGCTCTCCCTTTTTAGCCACATGATTTTGGTCAGTTACTACTGGACTTTTACACTCCTCATCTTTGAACTGCATAATTTAGGAAGTTTTCTGGGGGGCAGGATAGTCTAGTACTTTCATCCTTAAATTAAAATCAACTTCTGTTAATAAAATGGGAAATGCCAGAGGTAGGAAATGATTCTTTCCATGGCTGGACAGCATCTGCCTTCAGCCCTGGTCTGTCAAGAGGAGGCAAGGGGCTTCTGGACTGTCTGAATCTCATCAGGGCATCCGGGATGCGGCTGCATCGGCCGGGCTGAAGCTCTCAACTAGCCTGTTGTTTTGGTTCAGGCTGAAAGAAGATTGTTGTAAGTAAGGAGTGTGGTGAGTATGGTCTGCTTGGCAGTTAGGAAACAAAAGGCCATGGAGAGAGGCCACGTCTATGCACAGGGCCCTGGGCATGCCCAGCCCCAGCCTTTAGATGCACAGCCCGGGGCTGGTCACCTGCTGTGGAAACAAGAGACACAGGTGAGCAGGGCACCCTGGCTTGGGCACTAAACCACTGATTCTGCTTCCACGCTCCCAGGCAGCTTTTCTGCTTGTCTTCTTCCAGTGACAGAATCTCAAATCCCCGGACTCCCGTCTTCTGGTAATATCTCAGACGTGGTGCGAGTTGGCGTGAGTTAGTTCTGAGATGCTGACCCCTCTGAGGCACCAACAGCGCTGAGTTGGTGGGCCTGCCAGCCTGAGAAGCTGATCCTGTCACACACTGGTCCCCACAAGTTATCACCACCCTGAGGCCCTGACAGAGCTGCCAAGAGACTGTCCCAGGAGCCACTGGTGTCCCAGACACCTTCTTTATCGGAATGGCATCTCCCTCGGGCTTAAAGGATTAAACGTCTGTGTCTGGCATACACTAAGTGCTCAACAACACGGCTTCTTTCCCCATCTTATGTAAACCCTATGACCTGCGTAAGCCAAGAGATTGTGATCGCCCTAAACCCTGGAACCGTGCCTCCTGTTGCTCTGGTTGCTTGCCCTCACTCCCTAATAAGTCCCTAGAACCTGACCTTGCCCTTGCCCTTGATGGTTACCTTATCTATTCTGTGGGTTCTGACCACCTGACCTCTGCCCATACGTCAGTCATGCCCTCAGGATGTTCTCGGAACCACACAACAGTAGCTACACAGCTGCAGGCCCACCAGCATGACACTCAGACTCTAAAGCTGTCATCTCCTCCTTGTGGGACCTAGTTCCAGCCACTCTTGTCTCTGGGCTGTCATTTCCCCATTTGCGAAATGAGGACACTGTACTAGCTCTTCACATGCTGTAGTATTTGTACGAATGAATTATTCCATCCATTCATCTACCTATCCATCCATTCCACAAACTCTCAGCGCCTTCTCAGTGCGGTGTTAGAGATGGTGATAGGGAGAGAGTTGAGTGACATGCCCTCAGACCTCAAGCTCCTCACAACACGGTGGAGCATACAGTCTTCCGCAAAACAGGATGTACCCTCCCAGGAGACAGACAGTACGAACAGAAGCTGTAGGGGGCACTCTGTTAGGCTTGCCTGGATCCCTGCACCCTGGCCCTGCAGGGGCGGGCGCCCAGAAGTCGGCCGTGCTTCCTGCGGAGTGCCCGTGCCTCTTGTCGCATTACTCAGCGCGCTGCAATGCCTTCCTCCCTGCGCGTCCTCCGCGTCTTCCCGGAGTGCAGCACAAAGGTCCTGTTGTGGGCCAGCAGCCCAGGCAGCCCGCGAGCCTCTGGGTGACTCACTATCTTGCCATTTCCTTTGTGTGGCCTGCAGGATCCTTGCTGGAAGCCAGCGTGTGGCTGCAGGGCTGGGGCGGGGGCGCAGGCAGCGCTCTCCAGCGTTGCTCCTCCGGGGACTCGAGAACTCATGCGCATTTTATGTAACGGGAAGGGGGTGCGGTGGGCGGCTCCCCGCACGCGATGACCCATAAAGAAGGCGGCTGGCGCAGGGACCGCAAGATGTTTACAGCCTCGCCTGGGCAGAAATCAAAGTGCCCGCCGCCGTGGGGGAGGCTTGTGGTCCCCATCAGGCGGCCTTCTGCTCCCAGTGCCCTAAGGATCACATCTTTATGAAAACTGAAAATTAACCACAAAAGGGAAGAGCCAGATGGCTTGGGAAGCAACGTGGGCTTCCAGCTTCCTGGGGGCTCTTTGGTCCAGCTCAGACGCCCTGTCAGCTGCTACAGAACCTGTCTGGGCTTGAGACACCTTCCCAGGTCTGGCTCAGGACAGGGGCTCCTTGCGCTCAGTGCCCTGGCATGGCTCCAGCTAGTTTGTGGCCAGAGCCAGCTCGGCCAGGGGCACCTAGTGAATAGTGAAGGAGTCTACGGCCATACCACCCTGAATGCGCCCGATCTCGTCTGAATAGTGAAGGAGCAGGTGAGCACTGGAGTAGGAGCCTGGAGATGGGTTCTCCCGCAGATGAGCTGTGTCGCCTCCAGCAAGTGTTAACTGGAATTTCAGGAATTTTGGGGAGCAGGTTCTGAGCCATGGCTCCTAAGACTCTTCTTGGTCTGGTTCTTGCCTCCTGCTCTGGTTTTATCTCTACTCACCCACCCCTAAAGCTTTACATTCCAGTCACAGTGAATAACTTGTTCTTTTCTGAGCACACCATGTTCTCGCTCACCTCCAGGTTTTGCACAAGCTGTTTACTCTCACCGCAAGGAAAGCCCTCCCCAACCTCCTCAAAGGCACGTGTCAGCTCTTCCCTTCAAGAGTCTGCTCAGGTGTCACCTTCAACAGAAAGCTTCTCCCTCTCTGGCACGGCTGCTCCTCCCCTGCACTCCTTTAAGAGCCTCTGCAGAGACCTGTCAGAACACTTACCGCCTCCTGCTCCGTGACTCCTGCTGGTTTACGGGAAGGAGGGCACTGCAGTCGTGAGTGGGTAAGTGAATGAGTGAATGAATGAAGGGCTCAGAAAAGGAAACTGCTTTACACACCAGTGCCCTGTGGTTGGGTACAAAGACACACCCTGCCGGAAGCCTAAGAAAATGGCTCTAATTCTGTCCTTCCTTTTACAATTTTTAGGCATCTCTTGTGAAATGACAGGTACTGTTGTGAGGTGATTGCCCTGGACTGAGGAGTACCCACACAAACAAAGGAGGGTGCATCTGTCATCAGTATGCAGGATCAAAGCCAACTCACAATTTGTAATCAGACCATTGAAACCTAAAGTGCACAGACATGGTGATGGACCAGGTCAGCAGTCTGTCCCTGAGAACAATGCGGTAGGCACCGAGAACAACCCCCACACTCCTGCCGTTCATTAGGACTTGCAAGGCTCTCACCGTCGACAGTCTTACTGGATTGATTAGGCAGGATGGAGGTAATTTCTGCCCCTATTTTTGAGATGAGCAGACTAACCTTACAGGAAATTGAGTCTTGCTTAAAAAGTAAGTGGGAAGAAAGCACCCAAGTCTTTTTTTTTTTTTAACCAACCCTCAGAGGCTAGTGGGTGTCAAGTGTACCGGAGATGAAAGAGATGTGGTCTTGCCACCAGGGAGCATTCAGAGTTGTCAGGAAGACTCAAGTAGAACATGACAAGTGCTACCTGCATGACAGGAACAAGGGGATATTGGAGTCCAGAGGAGGAAGAGTTTTGTTCTGGTTATAAATGGAAGGCTTTGTAGAAGAGGATACTTTTTTTTTTTTTTTGTATTTCTCTGAAGCTGGAAATGGGGAGAGACAGTCAGACAGACTCCCGCATGCGCCTGACCGGGATCCACCCGGCACGCCCATCAGGGGGCGATGCTTTGCCCACCAGGGGGTGATGCTCTGCTCCTCCGGGCCATCACTCCATCGCGACCAGAGCCACTCTAGCGCCTGGGGCAGAGGCCAAGGAGCCATCCCCAGTGCCCGGGCCATCTTTGCTCCAATGGAGCCTCGGCTGCGGGAGGGGAAGAGAGAGACAGAGAGGAAGGAGAGGGGGAGGGGTGGAGAAGCAGATGGGCGCTTCTCCTGTGTGCCCTGGCCGGGAATCGAACCTGGGACTTCTGCACGCCAGGCCGACGCTCTACCGCTGAGCCAACTGGCCAGGGCTAGAAGAGGATACTTTTAAATAGGGTCTTCAAGGGTAGGTAAGAGTCTCCTGAAAACAGAGAGAACAAAAGAAGGAGAATACTCTGAGAGGGGCTATGACAGGGAAGCATGCCACCATAGGCTTCCTTTCTTGGCTTTAAGGCTTTAGTCTTTCAATGCTTAAGCCAGTGAGGACAATAAGGGCAGGTGCAGTGGTTAGCTCATGTGAAGGTCCTAGAAGTTCCTGTAAAGCATCATTCTCTGGGCCTTCCCAAATCTTAGCAGCAGTGAACTTTATCCTCATGTCCTTTAGGAAACTCTCCCAGAGGGAGTGTAACTTTGGGAATCATCATCAGTTAAATAGAAAACTGGAGTAGTAGTTGGAGAAAAGTGAGAAAGGTTCAGTGAAGGATTACGTTAAGAGACAGACACTATACTACGTGTTAGGGTGAAGGGAGTGATTCAGAAGGAAGACAAAAACAGTGCCCAAGCGTCAACCTAACATGAGCCTCAACCTGCTCTGGCATTCAGTTCCCTCTCACAGTGTACTCTCCATGACTCAGTGGGTCTGCACTTGGCTCCCTGGGTCCACACTCTTCATCTCCACTCCTTTTATCCTTCCTTGTTCCTCACCCTTTTAACCCCAGCATCACTTCTGCTGGTTACTGGGAAAGCAAATCAGAAATATCCATCTAGCTTAGTCTTCCTGTTCAATTCGTGTATCTCTTGGAAAAGAAACACAAATACAAGTAGAAGGATCTAAAGGAGATTGAGTCAACCTCCAAGTAGGCTATAGCTCCCATAGACCTCAGAGACCCATGTTGGGCAGCATCCAAGTAGGAAACAGCCACACTTTGACTTGTAAATCCACATTGTAGATCCATATCATGGTTTCTATATCCATCACACTTTCTGCAGACATTGTTGAATTAGCTTCATTTAGGGATGATGATCTAACCAATATGCAGTTACTGGAAAGCAATACAATCTTCCCTTGAACTCTTTTCATGTTGGAAGGGCGGGACCTGGGAAGTCATATTGGTATTATGTACCTCTAAATTTTATCAGCTGATTCACCCAGCCATGGACACACGACATTGGGCTTCATCCTGGGCCAAGCCAGTCAGCTTCTTTCTTGATGGAATTTGCACTAAGAGACATAGAATAGAGACTCAAGGTAAGACTATGCTTGAACTGGACGATCCTGAGACATCAAAGCAGGTGCTAGGACTATGTATAACAAAGCAGGAAGCACAGGGAAGTCTAGATTGTGGAAGAGTAAAAAATAAGAGTCTTTCAGAGAGGTCCAGTTTGCCATGAGGAGAATGGAATTGACACACAGAAAGAATTAGAGACAAGATTTTATAGCCATTGAAAGAGAGAGAGAGAGAGAGAGAGAGAGAGGAGAGAAGATTTTTTGTTCCCTTATGAACCAGCAATTCTCATTTCCTGTCCTTGGGGGTCAATGACAGTCTCCTGTATTCTTTCAATAACCCCTCTTTTAATTTGAAACTGAGAGAGTAGCTGATCCTTGTTGCCAATATGCTTTAAATAAGAAAAAATATTAAAACCAAAGATATAGTATTTATGAATCAAACCTTGGAATTTCTTGACCCAATTCAATAATCATTCCATAAACAACTTCCATGTATCAGGTGCTGGGGGGCATTCTGAGAAAACTTAAAACCCACTGTCTGTTCTCGAAGAGTCCCCATTCTGGTAAGCTGTGTTCTCACATATCTAGAACACAAGATATTTTGATGTTAGCATCCTATGAGAAGTGAAGATGGAAGGCTTGAGGGGTGGACCAGGAAAGCAGGAGGAGCTTGGTGCAGAGGGCCCTTAAAGAGGGTGGAATTTAATATTGGAAAGAGGAAAGAAGTGTGGAAAGTAATGTACAAGAACCAGAGGCTGGTGGCAAGAAGAGGCATAAAATTTATGGGATGTGGTAGAATGCATGGCTTGAGAGAATTATCGGTTGGGAGAACAACTTAAGATCAATCTATAAGATAGGTTTGATTGTGATTGTGAGGGGCCTTAAATGCCAAGTCAAATTTGTCATTACAGAGTTAAATTTGTTAATAAGAATGGGAAGAACCTTGGTTGCTATCTAGTCTAACTTAGGTAATCTGGTCTCTATCCCTCTTGAGGTGGCTGCTGTGACTGAGTGCATTCCAAGTGCTTATTTGCAATATTATCATTTCAGTGGTAATGACTCAGAAACTACGCTTGTCTCTTCAATGACTTTGAGTTCTTTTCACATGGAGCCTTCTCACTACCAGGGTTTTAGAGCACAGGCGCTAGGCCTAGAAATTTTGTAGCACATCATGTGAAACAGAAGTTAAGGAATGGGGTGGAGGGTGTGAGGGACATTCACTGTGTCAGCATTGAGTAAGGTGCTTTTAGACTTGATTCTACCTAGTCTGTCAGTCCCTTTTCAGATGAGAACACTGAAGCTCTGGACAGGAGTGGGAAAGTTCTCTGGGTCTGACAGCCATAAGAAACGAAGCAGGAATGTGGCCCAGGTATATCCCAGCCATGTGCTTCTATGCCCCTTCTCTGCTTCCTGTAAAGCTAGACAGATCTACCTTCAAGACTGGCCTACTAAGTATCACTCACGAAGGAATTTCAAATGATCTACATCTAAATTAATGGCTAATAGCTGGCAGTGGGTGCCTAGAAGGAACAGATTACAATAGCAAAAACTTCACTGCATGAATTTAGCAAAGCTCTAAACCACACAGACCAGAAGTCTACAGAACATTTGGCGAAATAGTTATTTCTGGTTAAATAATCCCAGGACTCGGTTTATAATAAGCCTTGAGCAAGTCCCCAATACAAAAGCCCTTATCATCTTACAAACCCCTCTTGAGATCACACAGTGCTTCCGGCTTCCGGAAACAGCAGGTGCTATTGCTTCCATAAGTAATGTCATCACTTAATGCGCAAGGGGAAACAGAGGAAGGAACATGTATGGCTGGGGGACAGGGGAGGAGGAGGCAACATTTGATCCTCTCTGGGGTCCTGTCCAGCTAAAACATTTCTGGAGACATTGTGCTGTTTCTGTCTCTTAAAGTTGGCAGCTTGGGATGCCAGGAGCCTTAGGTGGGGAGGCTGGGAAGGGGGCAGGGGAGAGCGTTGTAAGAGGAGAGAGGTGGTTTGAGGGCAAAAAAGCCCAGATGAACTGATGGTCGATAGAGGAACAGGCAAACAGAGCCTGAAGAAAGAGCTGCTGAGGCCTATGAGAAGGGTGAACCCAGCCTGTGTCTAAGCAGAAAGGCCAGAGCACATAACACAGGTTGCCAAATTTCAGGGCCCATCAGAATCCCATGGGAAGCTGGCTAAATTCCTAGTTCTTGGAACAATCCCCAGAGACTCTGAGTCTGGGATGGGGCCAGAAGTGGCACTTGTGACCAGTTCCCCAGGTGATCTTGTAGTACAGGCAGTCCTTGGGAAACACCGGTGACAAGATTTTCCTCTCTGGATGCTCTGTAAATTGAGAGGTTTGTCAAAGACAATTTCTACACTGCTCCTGTCAGCTCCAACACTGGGCTTCTCAAAGGCTTCCACATGCCTTTGCCCAAGCTTGCAGACCTTGTTATCTCTCTCAACATAGTTATTTCCTGTGCCTTTTAATTTATAAGGGAGGCAGGTTGTCAGCTACCTGCTCAGCTCTTGAAAAGGCCATACAGATAATAGACTCTAACAACTGCATCTGGTCTGCCTGTTTGGGTAAGAGCAAGGCAGCATCGTGTGTGTTCACGTGGGTGTCCAGATGGGACAGAGTCCCCTCTCTGGAGGCCATGGCTTGGGGCCAGGACAAAACCACTTCCAGGTCTCAGGTCACAGGACCATGTAGGATGATTTATTTAAAGAAGAAAGCTTCAAGGGCTTAAAGGAAATTAAACATGTATATTTCTCCAGCAATTATGCATGTGTTTTCCCTTGAAAAATAGTCCCCATGCCCTGCCTGGAAGAAAAGCCAGATTTCTCAATGAATCTGTGTTCTGAAGGCATCCAGAGGGGGATGGGTTTTTTTTCTAGCAGCGAAAGCCACATGAAAGTCTTTACAGCAGCTTTGCACTCTTTCTGCTACAGCTCCTTTCAGGGCAGACCGGAGAGTCAGGGAGTCCTGTCTGGGAAAACAAGACAGGCTGGGCCCGAAACATTGATTTCTGGTTCAAGTTTCTCCGTGAAATGTGAATAAGGAATTTTCCACTTCTTTCTGTCCTGATTCACCTTGGCGGAGTCTTTGGAGTCCCAGACTGGGGCAGGCAAAGTCTGTTTCAGTTTGGCATCCAGCCAAACTTGCACCCCAAATGAATAGTCCTCTGTGCTGTTCCAGTATCAGTTGTCTCCTTCTGGCTGGGAAAAGGCTCCATCCATCTGACTTCTGCTTTAACCATTTTGCTTTGGGAGGAACCGGGCCAGAATGTCAGGACAAGAGAATGTCATAGTGCCATGTCAGTCCTCACCACTGGATATGAGCTTAAGTGGGTGATACAGACCCATTTATACTAACTGAACGGCTAGTATATGTCAGGCTCTTTGCCAGACTTTGGGAATCAGAAGGTGAATAAAACACAGTCCCTGTTCTCAAGAGTTTACAGTCTAGTGGAGCTGACAGTTGTGCAAATATCAGCTAGGGCAGACTGATAAAGACAGCAAGACTGAAGCAGCGAAACGGGGGAGATAGGTTCTGGCTGGAAGGCATCAGCGAAAGCTTCCCAGAGGAACAAGTGTTTGCACTGCGTCTTGAAGAATGAATGAGACTGGAGAGATGGTGGAGGGGGCAGGGGAAAGGCTGTCAAAGGAAAGTACTGTGGGAGAACACCTCTGGTGCATGGGAGTACAGTATATAGTCTGGGGCCACTAGTGGGTAGATATACAAAGAGAGGAGTAGGAGAAGAGGCTTAAACAAAAGGCTGGGACCCAGCTATGAAGGCAACTCTAAGTTATGGGGAGGAACCAGACTTGACAAGGCAGCAATGGACAACCATCAAAGGACTTAGAGAGAATAGGTCAAAGACTTTTCTAATAAACCCAAAGAGAAATTAGTCTGGCCACGTTGGGCTGAGCAAATGAAAAGTCAAGGATAGAATCAAAAGGTATTTTGGAAAAGAAAATAAATTGATTGTTTGACCATGAGTAAGAGAGAGAATTTAACAATTCCCAAATGTGTGTTGATCCCCAATTTAGATGATCAGAGAATGGTAGGAGGGTTGGTGATTACTTGCATAGGCTCTACAGTCAGAGAACCTCTGTCAATCAACAGGGCTTTCAATTTTCTAGATAGACATTGACCAACTTCTTCCTGCCTCAGTTTCCCCATCTATAAAAAGGAATGAACAAATTGCATAGTAAATGTATTGGCTATCACTGTATTAAAAGGTCTACCACTTTTTGGTATTAGTTATTTCTCAGGGTCCCTGAGGTTCTGTGACTTGGAATTGAAACAAGGTACATTGTGAAGAAAGTGTGCCTGGTAAATCTTTTTGCTCATGAGGGTGGGGGTTCACTGGGCCCATTTTTACTCCCCACCTGGTCTGGTAACTCATATGACAATTCTGTTAAGTGATAATATCTTTTATATATATGTAATATCTTTTATATATATATATATATATATAAATAGATTAGAGGAGGGGAGACAGTGAGGGAGACTCTTGCATGCACCCTGACTGGGATCTACCCAGCAACCCCATCTTGGGATGATGCTCAAGTACCAAGCTATTTTTAGTGCCTGAGGCTGATGTACTCAATGGAGCCATCCTCAGAACCCAGAGCCACACTTGAACCAGTCAAGCCACTGGTTGTAGGAGGGTAAGAGGGAGAGAAGAGGAGAGGGAGGAGGAGAAAAGCAGATGGTTGCTTCTCCTGTGTGCCCTGAGTGGCAATCAAACCTGGGATGTCCATATACCAGGCTGATGCTCTATCCACTGAGCCACCAGCCAGGGCAAAAATTTTCTTTGCAAAAAAAAAAAATTATATATATACCTCTTTTGAAAGTGAAAAGGTCTAAGAAAGTGTAGTTCTTGGGCAGAAAGTGGAAGTTTTGGGAGGAAGTCACTGTTAGAACGGCATTTGCGAATTTGAGATTTCTCAAAAGAATCCTGCAAATCATCCATTGCTTCTCACTAGAAATATTTTAAGAGTGCTGTGATATGTGGGGGTTTTAAAAACTATTAAACAACATACATACAGAAAAAGCCCATAAAACATACCAGTAAAATAAACCATTATAAAACGACTATTTGTATAAACACCACTCAGATCAGGTAACAGAACATTGTCAGTACCCCAGATCCCCTTCTTGTCACACCTCTTCCCACCAAAAATAAATTTTGTTTTGACCTTTATGGCAACTACGTCCCTGATTTTCTCTCCTCCCACCACCTAAATATGCACCCCTGGTCCCTGAACACCGAGATTTCATTTTGGTTGTCTTAACCTTCAAGTCATGGAATCGTACACATGTTTTGTGTCTGGCTTACCTTTCTTTTTTTTTTTTTTTTTTTTAAATTTTTTTTTTCATTTTTTCTGAAGCTGGAAACAGGGAGAGACAGTCAGACAGACTCCCGCATGCGCCCGACCGGGATCCACCCGGCACGCCCACCATGGGGCGACGCTCTGCCCACCAGGGGGCGATGCTCTGCCCATCCTGGGTGTCGCCATGTTGCAACCAGAGCCACTCTAGCGCCTGAGGCAAAGGCCACAGAGCCATCCCCAGCGCCCGGGCCATCTTTGCTCCAATGGAGCCTTGGCTGCGGGAGGGGAAGAGAGAGACAGAGAGGAAAGCACGGCGGAGGGGTGGAGAAGCAAATGGGCACTTCTCCTGTGTGCCCTAGCCGGGAATCGAACCCGGGTCCTCCGCACGCTAGGCCGACGCTCTACTGCTGAGCCAACCGGCCAGGGCCTGGCTTACCTTTCTTAACATTAGGAATACTGCACTCGTGTGGCTGGGAGCCTGCAGTTTGCATATTTTCACCACCACACTAGAAAAATATCCTACAATTTTCTTATCCATTTAACTTTTGATGGGCATTTGGGTTGTTTTGTTTGGTGAGTATTCTGAAAGGTGCTTCTGGGAAAATTCTCATCCATGTGCACAAATTTCTGTTGGGGTTTTCCTGAGTATGGAATTGTTGGGTCACAGAAAGTGAGCATAGCTTCCTCTTCAGGAAATACTGCTACATGGTGTCCAGAGTGGTTCCACCAGTCCACGCTCCCACCAGCGGGGCTTAAGAATTTCCAATTCTCTCTATGCTCACCAAAACCTGGCATCTCCCATCTTTCTTATGTTTTCTGTCTAAACTAGGTTTGAAGGGCATCCCAGACAAATAACCAGAGGTTGGGTTCTACCAGATCAAGTTCAGCTCTAAAGACCTATACTGTTTGTAAATAAGCACAAAGAGTTACTTTTTCAGAGGAAGACCCATTATGCTTTAACATGCAAAATATTATTATAAATTTCTGAATTTAATGAATACATTATGATTCTCTGAGTTACAGAAGCAGGCTGATTGTGGGTGGGCTGCTGATACAAAGAGGTAGACTTATAAAAAAATCATATGATAATTCAGAAAAGTTTTCAAGATAAAAATGGAGGCAAGGATGGAGAGATCAAGGACACACGGAGGCAGGTCGAAGCCCTGGGGAATAGCTCAAAAAAAGTGATTAAGAAATTGGAACCATATAATGATATGGGTCTTTTGGTTTTAAAAATGTGCATTAATACTATTTATTATATTGCTCTTTATAATTTGCCTTTTCCCCTCAAAATATTTACCTAATATATTCATTTCAATTACTATATGGTATTCATTTCAATTTGAACATTATATTTATTCATTCCTGTATAGATGGATATTTATAACAATGGATTTTAACAATGCTGAAACAAACATATTTTTGGGTTTTTATATTTTTTAAGGTATGAAATAAAATTAAGCTAAAGCAAATATGGCAATTTTGGATGTTGAGTCTAAGAATGTCTTACATTCTTTTCTGGATACTTCTGTCTATTTAAAATAGTTCATAATTTTAACATATTTTAATATTTAATATTCACCTAAACAAGGCACAGAAAGAGAAGAGCACTTGAATGGGCAGATCCCAGAGTCTTACTGGCTGAGGTGACCAAGGAGCCTGTGGAAACAATAGGGACCAGATCCCCGAAGGGTCAACCTGGATGCAGCTTAGCAAACACCTGATGCTCCTCCCCAGCCTCAAGGGTGGCTGTGTGATGCGGTTCTGGAATTAGACTGATATGGAGGGGTCTGATTCCAGTGCTTTTGGAATGAGGCCCATGGAGAACTGTGCAGTTCTTAGACTCTTTATCGAAAAACTCAGGAGATTAAATCAATCAGGCAGAGCTGTCGTGAAAATAAATGCAATCACAGACATAATTGGTGGTTATACCAGTCTGCATTTAACGAGGAAAGCGGAACCACTATGAGAGGTAGAATAAAGGATCTGTGACGTAAATTTAACCATCAGTATTGTGGCGGAAACTGAGGAAGGGAAGATCTGAAAGGGGACAGTTGGAGGATCAGAGAAAACTCAGCACCAGGGACCACAAAGTGATGCTGGTTAATAAGGGTACGTACGGTTCTGCATTTGATGGTGGCCTGAAGCCACTACAGGTCCTCAGGAGAAGCAGTTGGGGAAGAAGCAGAAGAGAGTAAGGACAAACTGGAACTCACAAGGACAGAACTCATTTCATAATGGTCAGCTCAGGTCTAGTGGTAACTTGGTGGTCCATGGAAGGCATCCAGTCTTTATGAGGTTCAATAGCAAGGTAGAAACTCTCTTAAAGGGAACTAATTCACTGTAGCTATGGCACAGTTTTACACTCCGGTTTTAAAGGTCTGTAGTATGCTTTACCAACAGAGACCGGCTAAAGGTTCCATACAGCTTCCTCATCTGCTGCAGACACTTCTAGCACAAATGGATCTGCTGAGGCATATGCTCCATTCAGGTGGCAGAGCCGCTTGATTGCCAGGCTGGGTCTGCTGCAAAGTCTCATTTTCTGGACTGCACTCAAAAGTCACAGCAGTTCAGGTTACCCAATAAGTGAGTTGAAGTACCGTGCTCAAATGAAAGACAGTTGCCCACAAAATCCAGAGGCTCGTGAGGCGTTCCACCATTTCCTCATTAAGGAAGGCCAGATGCTACAACTTCTCCTTCACTTTGGACAGAATATCTCAACATGTCCTGATCGCTGGACTCAGAAATTTCACAATCGCTGGTCCTTGAGTTTTTTGAGATTTATTTTTCTCTGTTTGCTTTTTTCTTACCAAGTATCCAAAGTAGCCTCTACTTCCTGCCCATGAGGACCCATTAGCATGATATCATCAGCACAGTAGCCTGTGTGATATCCTATGACATGGAGAGAGACCATCAAGGTCCCTGAGTTAGATTATGACAGTAGATGGGGGGTTAATGCAGCCCTGAGCCAGGGCAGTGAAGCTGTATTGCGGAACCTGCTAGCAGAAAGCAGACTGCTCCTGGTGGTCTCTGTTAAGAGTTATAGAGGGAAAAACATTTTCCAAATCAATAGCCACCAGGGGTTGCATCAATTTTCGTCAGTAACAAAACCACACCTGGCCTGACCTGTGATGGCGCAGTGGATAAAGTGGCAATGTGGAACACTGAGGTTGCCAGTTGGAAACTCTGGGCTTGTCTGGTTAAGGCACATATAGGAATTGATACTTCCTGCTCCTTCCCCCCTTCTCTCTCTCCCCTCTCTAAAATAAATAAATAAATAAATAAATAAATAAATAAATAAAATATTTTAAAAATTAAAGAAAACACCACACCTGGAAAAGGGACTGCAATTGGAGTTAGCACCGATTAAGTTTATGATAATCTATTGTTATTCTCCAACATCCATTTATCAGGCCAAACAAGCAAGGTGAATGTGGATCTGGTGGGGTTCACCATCTCTGCATTTTTCTAGTTCATGATGGTGGCCATACCTCCAGAAATTAATTTAATTTTTTTTAGCTAGAGGTGATCCTATTGCCTCCCACTTGACTTTTCCTGCCATACTTGCCCTTACTCCATGGATAAAGAAAACAATGTAGAGTCTACTGGTGGCTGAGTATGTCTCTTTAAATGATCAATTCTGGAACTGGGGAAATACTTACAAGGTGTTCAGGAGCACACTGAGCTCACTATGCAATGGGTCAAAGGCAAAACTCCAGCAATCACTTGACTTCCAGGAGCCCCTATTCAAACTGTGGACCCCAGTGGCATCTTCAGTATCTTGAGATTTGTCAATTCATAACCAATACCCAGTGATTCTTGAAAGGTGTGGTCATTTTTCTTCCCCCAATGCAAAGTTATACTGGTAAATGTTCTCAGGTACTTTGGGGAAAAACTAGAAAAAAGATTTACTGTATAAATTTTGGATTGCACAGTAGTTCCTTCCTCATGGGCTCAACAACTCTCTTTCATTCAAATGGCAATGGGATTGAGTGAGAACTGACTGGCTTAAGTCTGTGAGTTGATTGAAGGTGCCATGATTTTCTACTGTAATCAAATCATCTCTATTTGTCAGACCTAGAGCTTTTCAGTTTATATAAATCAAATAAAACTTGAGTAAGCCACTCATCATTTTCAGTTTTCAGGATGCTATGATCAATTAGTCAATGCCAAAGAGCTCTCTGCAGGTCAAACCATTCTGATTAATGCTTTGGCTCTGCTGTCCATTATGGTAACCACCTCCTCTCAGATGATTAAGTGTCTTACACTTGGCTTCTACCACCTGGACACCCCGTCCTTATCTCCATGAATTCATGGAATCCACTTCAATGGCTACTATAGGTTCTTCAATAATACTGCCCCCTCACCCCGTGAGGTATGCATACTATATAACAAGGCCTTGGGGAAGGAAGTGTCCCTGGGAGCCTCCTGAAAATATAATTAGAAGATGGGTAAACAGGTCGCACACAATAAATCTACTCCTGAGGTCTGATTTCCTTAACCTTTGGTTACCTTCCTCTGCATCGTATCAAGAAAGTTCTAGCATTTCAATTGCACTAGATATAAGCCATCACTGGGTCTAGATTTTAATTCAGTGAGTGGTAGAGACACTCAAAACTACTCAAAGTAACACACTAATTTGAGAATCTCTGCTCAGTGGACCTATACTGACATATTCGGCCTGATTCAGAATTGTATTGCTTTCACCCTGATACAACATGAAAAAGACCCATTTGTATACATATTCCTCAGGTTTCTATGAATATAAATTGGCAGAACTTTGCAGTTCTTTTGCTGTATATGTATTTTCACATGGGTCACACTTTGATCCATAACCATTGGGGCCTGCTGAAACTTGAATCTAGTGATTGGTCTAGAAGCAATGAGAGGATTTGGGGATAGGTCTTGAGAAGAATCAGTACTTTTCTGCAAGGCACTTGAGGTCCTTGGTCCTGGTCCAGGTCCATTGAAAGTTTATTCAGAAAAGTAGACTGAGCTCTTCAGTTAAGAGGAAAGTGCTTCTACTACTTGTAAAGAAGATTCAGCAAAATTCAGAATTCAAGCTCCCAGCTTCCTCTGACTCTGACCATATGTCTCTATCTCAGTCTTCAGGGTCTCACTTCTTCCCAGTCAATGTCCTAACTTTTAATATAAGAGACTCTGTGAAGTTGTAACTTTAATTTGCATCATTCAGCCCAGGATTCGACTCTGGGATTGATTTTGAGAATTCTTGGCCCTGTAGCCATTGGAGCTATGGGTTTTCCTTAGCCAGGCCTTAAATCAGAGACTTAAAGACCTCAGATCATAATTTTCTTTCTCCCGCACACTTAGAAATTACCTAACAATCCCTTTCCCCTTCTTATTTTCACTGAAATAACCAGTGGCAACAACTACTTGGTCATTTAAAGCCTTGCCTTCTATAGGCACTTTTTTACAGGTTAACAAGAAATATTTTATGTAGCTGGTTTGACACTACATACCATGAACAACCAGTGTCCCCTTTATCACTGGTATTAGGATCATTATGCCTTTAAGTATAATCAGAACAGAGAGCCCATTCCAGAAAACAATTCCAGAACCAGTTCAGAGAGTCATCCTTTCAGTTCTCTTCCTCATAGTTTCATCAGGGAAACACAGTCACTCTCAATGATACAAAACAGAATTATTTTAAATAGGGATTAGACCTTTCACAATTGTGAGAGAAGGTATGGATATAACAGTCTGGAAGGAGAAGAGTTACTATCCAGGCACCACAAAGAGCCGCTGGGGAGGTAGTCTGGGGAGACTGCTTCGGTGTCTCCTGGTGGTTCTGACGTTACTGTGGTCAGGAAGACAAGCTGGACCTGAAGCAGAAGAGAGTGAGAACAACCTGAGGCCCGTGCCTATCTCTCACCACATCTAACCTTGACAATATGCGTGACCTACAGAAGAAACGCACACCCTCAGCCTGCACTCATGCCTGACCCAGGACTCAGTGGGAGCTGGAAAGGCTGCAGAACGAGCGCCGGCCCTGTGCTAAGGCGGTAAGCGAGCAGATGAGTAACAATGCCTGTGCTGAGTTGTGGTGCTACCTGGGAACATGCACCGACCTTCCAAGTGGACTAATTATTCTCTTACTCCACCTTCCAACTCCCATGCCGGTTTCTCTTGTAGCCAGCTGGAAGGCAGGCCATACAAAGCAGGGAAATCTGGGAAACATGGTTGAGCTTTGCTAGACTGGTTCAGTACAAAACGACCAAAGTGGTCAATATTTGGTAGCTTTTCTTTAAGGAGCTCAAGATCTAACCTAAGGATCAGTACCTAGAGGGAGATGCCAAGAGAAAAGGATGAAGGGGAGCCATGTACAAACTGAAATATGTATTGGTCTAAATGAAGACTGTGAGATTTTACTCATGAAATACAGCTCCAGGAAGCCAGAGGGGAGGGAAGACTTTGTTCCAGAAAATTTCTGTATTTGACAACAATGATGAGAACCTGCCACGCTCTTTCTTCCAGGGCATTTTATGGCTTGGGAAGCGCTTTTACATCCATCAATTCATTTATTTACTAAATATGTACTGGACGTCTGTCCAATGCCAGGCACTGTGCTCGCTATTTTACATATGCTGGCTCTTAATATGATATCTCCTTTATATTTCATTCACTGCTATTTTACATATAAAGGAATTATGGCTATAACTTTGAGAATACAGAGATGAGCAAGATCCTGTTCTTACTTTCTAGAACAGGGGTTGACAAACTTTTCTGTAAAGGGACAGATAGTGCGTATTTTAGTCCTTGTGGCTCCAGACAGTCTCGATTACACTGCTCAACTCTGCAATTGTAGAGAAAGCAGCCACAGACAATACAAAAATGATCGGACATGACTATGTTCCAACGAAACTTTATTTACAAAAACAGCTGGTCAGACAGATTTGCCTTTGGACCCTCGTTTGCTAACCCCGCCCTACAAGGTCACATCTAGAGGACTAGCTCATGATGAGACGGTGTGGTAAAGAGGCCTGTGTGCAGGCAGAGGGCATAAGCGGTTGGGGAAATTAGGGAAGCCTCCATGCAGCCTGTCTAGGATCATGACCTGTGTGGTCTATATCTCCAGGCCACTGCCATCCATGACCCAGGAAATGGCTGGCAGACAAATGCAGGGTGGGATTCTGGAGCTTGTATCCAATCAGAGCACATGTCTCCGTCCTGCACTGTCTTTCTATGAACAAGTCTTTGGTGTGGAGTTTGTGGTCCACTGTCACCTCCCCCTCCTCTGTTAACTGCCCCCAACATGTCTGGCCACCCGGAGTTCCGCATCCATGCAGGGTGTGTAGATCCAAGTTCACCCTGGGATGGTACTTCCTTGTGTACCTCCTCAACTTCTTCGGACCCGGAGCTTGGAAACGATGCTTCCTAGTAAGTGGGTCACCAGTTTATACCTCCTAGAATCCCCTCTGGATAATATCCTCAACGGCAGGTCTGGTTCCTGCCGGAGGGAAGGAATCACACGTATTTTTGGTTGGATGTTACAAGGAGGCAGGCTTCAGCTTAGTACAGAGAAGAACGCCGTAAAACAGCAGACACAGCCTCTAACTGGGATGAGCTCTCTGGGGAGATGAGTTCATGATGGGGGCTTGGACTGCTGGCTGGATGACCATCTGAAGGAAAGGACTCGGGCTTCTCGGTCTTGCTGTCCTACTAACTAGCTCTGTGACCTTGGGCACATGTCTTGATCTCTCTTAACTTGGTTTCATCATTTGAAAATGAAGATTATGCGTCTTTCATATGGCTGTTGTGATAATTAATGAGAATGTCATTCAGATTCTTAACATGCTCCAGCCTGGCACAGAGTGGACTTTAGACCGCCTTAGAAGAACTGTGATAGCAGGTGGGGTGGACTGAAATAACTAATGAGGCCTGAGGTTTACAGTTCTTTGATACATACATCTAATGAGGATTTCTTTCCTTATATGAAATGATTTCATGGAATCCTAGAAACAAAGGTCTATGGCTTCAGAGGATCTATTTGGGAGAGCCCTAAACACAAAAGGATTTTATTTGGAGGCGAAAACAACTGTGGGGGTTTCATGCTTTATGGTTTTTCATGTGTAAAAACAGTTTTGGATAAAAGACATTCCAGCATAAAGTATTTCCAGTCCACCTGAAGGAAGTTTTACTTTTAAAATGTCTATATTTGCAAAGCTTTCATGAAAGTTTGGGGGAGGGGAGGAGGGAACATTCTTTTTTAAAAAAAACTTACTTGCTACTTGTTTAAGATATTACTCAGTGGGTTAGTATTAGAAAACAGGCATACATTTCTGTAAGTCCTCCACACAATGAAAGTATCTGTATTTGTGAACCAAAAAAAAAATGCAACTTCTTTTTCTTAACACAAATGGACAGAATCCCAAGAGACTAGCGAAGCAAGAAATTATCAAAGCTGCGTGCGGTATTTACCAAGTAACTTTGTGCCAGTGCCCGGAGGAGCCGCCGCCACGGCTGCCAAGCCCCATCGCCCTGGCTGACCGGTGCCCAAGGGGCTCAGTGCCCTGGGACAGAGGAAGCAGGAAGTTTGCTGAACCCTACAGAAGAAAAAGAACGCATTCTGGAGAGTCCCAGCAGGTGGGGGAGCCCCTTTGCACAGGGAAGCTCTTTTGACCCAGAGCACACACAATAGAGCTCTCTCAGAAGAGAGGGGTTTTTTTTTCTCCTTTTTTTTTTTTCCATGGTTTCTTCTTGGCCCTGGGGATTTGTTCTAAGTGGCTTTCTCTGTGTGTGAGTTGTCTTGGCCTTTCTGAGTTTCTTTCCCTTCGGAACTCTCCAGTCTTTCCATTGTGCGCCTTGTCCTCGTTAAAAGGCTGAGTCACTCTGCAGACTCCACACCCCCCTCTGACTTAAGGTAACCTGGCCAATGTCTGGTGGCTCGGGAGGGGAAAGGGCACCTTTATCACCCCTCTCAGCGGCAGGCGCCCCCTCAGGAGCATTGTTGAGGGACAGAGGTTTCAGATGAAAAGGTGTCTGTAAAAAGCTGACAGGAGCTGCTTCGGCCGGATGACCTTTAAAGAGCTTTTCCAGTTCTGAAATTCTGCAATTTTAAACTGACGTGTGGCTGTTCCCGAACCATGCTGTTTGAGGAAGAGCAGACGGAACTAGAGATGTGCGTGACTCCGAGGAGCTGCCCTGAAGATCCTAGGAATACAGAAAGAAAGAAATAGATTAGTTTTAGTATACGTGGCCTCAGAAGGCAGAGCTTTTGGCTGGAATCGGATCATAGCGTGGGAGTTAATAGCTCAGATAGAAGAGGAGCTCTGATTTCGCAGGGCCCCAGGTGTAAAGCCAGAACACCTGGTTTCAGATCCTGACCACTGCTGACTGTCACGTGACCCTGGGCTAGTGGCCTCAATTTGCAGAGCCTGTTTTCTTTTGGGTCACATGGTGATGAGAAGATTGGGCTTGCTTCTACCATTGGGCTATTGTGAGGATTTAATAGGATAAGGAAAAGTGCTTATAAATTCTGAAGTTCTGCAGATTTAATCTTACTGTCCAGACCCCTAATTTTACAAAGGAGATAACCAAAGTCTGGAAAAGTTAAGAAACTCATGTGAGACTGTACAATTCGGTCTAAGGCAGTAGGTGATAAGGTCTCACTAATAACTATATTGATCCCTGGGGTAAAGGTTTTGGGGACACCTTGGGACCATGACATAACCCCAAGTTCCCAGTGAAGTTTTACTCACTGTTAATTTTCTTTTCTGATTATAAAAATAGTACATGCTCACTATATGAAACTTGTGGAATACAATAAGCACAAAGAAGAAAAGTTAAAAGTATTTTCCATGATTCTGCTATGTGACTATATTTACTGTTGAAATTTTGATATATACCTTTCTAGGTTTTTTTTTTCTACGCATGTACATATTTGAATGTAATTGGAAGAACATTTTATACAAAGTTTTGCACATTGATACTTTATTCACTTAACAGCTTGTTATGCACTTTACCATTAAAATTCAATACGCAGTGTTCAATGTTTGCCTAATGGTTCACTCTATGCTTACCTTGGATATAAAGATTCTTTTGTTCTTTTCCAATTTTTTTGTCATTATCAATAACATGTTGAACATTCTTACATCTTTACCAAATGCTGTAATTAGTGCCCCACCATTAAGCAAATGTTTCCTAAAGATTTTTCCAGATTTCTTCGGCCACCCTTTAAAACTCAAGTGTCTTGTCTTTCATAGATTCTCCCAATGTTAGTTTGCCCCAAAGTGTTACAGGCTTACCCTGATGACTTGTATGGTGTAGGCCTAAAGTCTATTGAAAATATGTTGTTTAAACATATGTATTTACATTATTTACTTTTGAGTTTCATTTGTCTTTCCTGGTTCAAGTTTCAGATTAGACATGTGGCAGTTGGTCCCAAGGATGGCTTTCAGATGAACCTCCTACATCCATGTTGCTGGGAAGTGCCCTCCTCTCCAGTTGGCACCACCCCATGACTCACATTAGGGCAATGCACGCAGCAGAAATGACCTTTCCAGTTACAGTCTGGGTCTCTGGGAATACTCGTTCTGAGAAAAGCTATTGCAGATAAGAAGTCCAGCAACCCTGAGGTCATCCTGCTGTGAGCACTCCTGCACAAGCCTCATGGAGAGGGCTGCCAAGCCAGGCTGTAGTTTTTTCAGCCACCCCAGTTGAGGCTCCAAGCAAGTGAGTGAAGAAACCAGTTTGGAACCCCAGCCTAGTTAAGTATTCAGATGATCCCAGTCCCAACCTCCATTTGGTTGTAACCAAACCCCAAGAGGGACCACACAGAGGCTGAACCCAGTAAATCCACAGGTTATGCTAATTTTGAAGAATAAAAGGTGAATAAGACATGGACCTGCTCACTCCCAGAAAACCCGGCTCTACTGTGAGAATGCACACAGGAGGCAGTGACCTGATGGGGTGCAGAAATAACGAGCCTCACAGTGGGCTGGTTGCTCTGCCAGGGGCTATGGTGGTTCTGCCAATAGAGTAGGGAAAGATTCTGAAATGATGACACTGAATTGCATCTTGAAAAATGACTGGGAGCTTGCCAGTGGACATAGTGGAGGAGAGACAGCCCAGCAGAAAGACCTATGTGTGAACAGACAGCTTATCCATGTTAGAGAAGAGCAGGTAATAAAACCAGTGGAGCAGCATTTGATCACGACAGCCTCATATATCAGATCATAAAGCAGAAATTTTGTCTAGCCAAAAACGGGGAACCAATAAAGAGATTTCAGTAGGCGAGTGACATGATAAGACGTGCTCTTAGAAAGATCTGTGGCTACCTTCTTCCACGCAACAAATGTTCACCAAAGACCTACCTGTTTATTGAGCTGGTAATGGTTGAGCAATGATGTACAATAGAAACGCAATGGGATGCCTGACCAGAGGTGGTGCAGTGGATAAAGCATTGACCTGGGATGCTGAGGTTCCAAGTGTGAAACCCCGAGGTTGCCAACTTGAGTGCAGGCTCACCAGCTTGAGTGCAGGGTCGCTGGCTTGAGTGTGGGGTCATTGATGTAATCCCATGGTCACTGGCTTGAGCCCAAAGGTTGCTTGCTTGAGTCCAAGTTTGCTGGCTTGAGCAAGGGGTCACTGGCTTGGCTGCAGCCCCCTGGTCAAGGCACTCATGAGAAGCAATCAATGAACAACTAAGGTGCCACAACTATGAGTTGACTCTTCTCATCTCTCTCCTTTCCTGTCTCTCTCTTTCTGTATGTGTGTGTGTGTCTCTCTCTTGCTTAAAAAATAAAATGAAAGAAAAATAATTCAATATAAAACATGTATATAATTTTAAACTTTCTAGTGCCATGTTTTAAACAGGAAAACATAACAAGTAGAATTAGTTATTTTTTTAAATTTTATTTATTTTTATTGATTGATTTTACAGAGGAGGGGGAAGGAACAAGAAGTATCAACACACAGTTCCTTCACTTTAGTTGTTTATTGGCTGCTTATTTTCTTTTTAATAAATTTTTATTAATGTTAATGGGATGACATTAATAAATCAGGGTACATATATTCAAAGAAAACATGTCTAGGTTATCTTGTCATTAAATTATGTTGCATACCCCTCGCCCAGAGTCAGATTGTCCTCCATCACCCTCTATCTAGTTCTCTGCGCCCCTCCCCCTCCCCCTAACTCTCTCCCCCCCTCCCTCCTGCATCCTCCCTCCCCCCACCCCTGGTAACCACCACACTCTTGTCCATGTCTCTTAGTCTTGTTTTTATGTTCCACCAATGTATGGAATCATGTAGTTCTTGTTTTTTTCTGATTTACTTATTTCACTCCTTATAATGTTATCGAGATCCCACCATTTTGCTGTAAATGATCTGATGTCATCATTTCTTATGGCTGAGTAGTATTCCATAGTGTATATGTGCCACATCTTCTTTATCCAGTCTTCTATTGAAGGGCTTTTTGGTTGTTTCCATGTCTTGGCCACTGTGAACAGTGCTGCAATGAACACGGGGCTACATGTGTCTCTACGTATCAATGTTTCTGAGGTTTTGGGGTATATACCCAGTAGAGGGATTGCTGGGTCATAAGGTAGTTCTATTTGCAGTTTTTTGAGGAACCACCATACTTTCCTCCATAATGGTTGTACTACTTTACAGTCCCACCAACAGTGGATGAGAGTTCCCTTTTCTCCGCAGCCTCTCCAACATTTGCTATTACCCGTCTTGTTGATAATAGCTAATCTAACAGGGGTGAGGTGGTATCTCATTGTAGTTTTGATTTGCATTTCTCTAATAACTAATGAAGCTGAGCATCTTTTCATATATCTGTTGGCCATTTGTATTTCTTCCTGGGAGAAGTGTCTGTTCATGTCCTCTTCCCATTTTTTTATTGGATTGTTTGTTCGTTTGTTGTTGAGTTTTATGAGTTCTTTGTAAATTTTGGATATTAGGCCCTTATCTGAGCTGTTGTTTGAAAATATCATTTCCCATTTAGTTGGCTGTCTGTTTACTTTGATATCAGTTTCTCTTGCTGAGCAAAAACTTTTTATTCTGATGTAGTCCCATTCATTTATCTTTGCCTTCACTTCTCTTGCCATTGGAGTCAAGTTCATAAAATGTTCTTTAAAACCCAGGTCCATGAGTTTAGTACCTATGTCTTCTTCTATGTACTTTATTGTTTCAGGTCTTATATTTAGGTCTTTGATCCATTTTGAATTAATTTTAGTACACGGGGACAGACTGTAGTCGAGTTTCATTCTTTTGCATGTGGCTTTCCAGTTTTCCCAACACCATTTGTTGAAGAGGCTTTCTTTTCTCCATTGTGTGTTGTTGGCCCCTTTATCAAAGATTATTTGACCATCTATATGTGGTTTTATTTCTGGGCTTTCTATTCTGTTCCATTGGTCTGAGTGTCTATTTTTCTGCCAATACCATGCTGTTTTGATTACCGTGGCCCTATAATATAGTTTAAAGTCAGGTATTGTAATGCCCCCAGCTTCATTCTTTTTCCTTAGGATTGCTTTGGCTATTCGGGGTTTTTTATAGTTCCATATAAATCTGATGATTTTTTGTTCCATTTCTTTAAAAAGTGTCATAGAAATTTTGATGGGAATTGCATTAAATTTATATATTGCTTTGGGTAATATGGCCATTTTAATTATATTTATTCTTTCTATCCAAGAACAAGGAATATTTTTCCATCTCATTGTGTCTTTTTCTATTTCTCTTAATAATGCCTTGTAGTTTTCGTTATATAGGTCCTTTACATTCTTTGTTATGTTTATTCCTAGGTATTTTTTTGTTGTTGTTGCAATCGTGAAGGGGATTATTTTTTTGAGTTCGTTTTCTAATATTTCATTGTTGGATATAGAAAGGCTATGGACTTTTGTATGTTAATTTTGTATCCTGCGACCTTACTGTATTGGTTTATTGTTTCTAGTAATCTTTTTGTGGAGTCCTTCGGGTTTTCAATGTATAGGATCATATCATCAGCAAAAAGTGATACCTTTACTTCTTCTTTTCCGATATGGATGCCTTTTATTTCTTTGTCTTGTCTGATTGCTCTGGCCAGAACTTCTAGCACCACGTTAAATAAGAGTGGAGAGAGTGGACAACCCTGTCGTGTTCCTGATTTAAGGTGGAAAGTCCTCAGTTTTACGCCATTTAATATGATGTTGGCTGATGGTTTATCATATATGGCCTTTATCATGTTGAGATATTTTCCTTCTATACCCATTTTGTTGAGAGTCTTAAACATAAAATTGTGTTGTATTTTATCAAAAGCCTTTTCTGCATCTATTGATAAGATCATGTGGTTTTTGTTCTTTGTTTTGTTGATATGGTGTATTACATTAACCGTTTTACGTATGTTGAACCATCCTTGAGATTCTGGGATGAATCCCACTTGATCATGATGTATTATTTTTTTAATATGTTGTTGTATTCGGTTTGAATTGGCTGCTTATTGTATGAGCCTTGACTGGGCAAGCCCAAGGTTTTAAACTGGCAACTTTAGCATTCTAGGTCAATGATCTACCTACTGCGCCACTACAGGCCAGACAAGAATTAATTTTATAGTAATATATTTTGTTTAATCTAATAGTTCCAAAGTGTTTATTTCAACAAGTAATTAATATACAAATTTTTTTAGATATTTAACATTATTTTATTCTAAGTCTTTGAAATTGGTGTGTATTTTACACTTACGGCACATCTCAACTTGGACTAACTATGTTTCAAATGCTCAACACACACACACATGACTTCTGGGTATTGTACCCAGTGGGGAAGCTCTAGGTTCAGGAGACACAGTGGAGAACAAGGTAGGAGAGGCCTCCGCTCTCAGAGTTTATAGTCTCTGGTTGAAGGCTGACTATTGAGAATAAACCAGCAAACAAGTAAATAAGCAAGATTGTTTCAGAGGATGATAAGCAGTGTGAAAATTTTAAACAAGTAGAATAAAAACATTAAACTATGGTGGTCTTTGCCTGGGTAGCAGGTGGTGGTGGTCAGGCAAGGTTTTGCCATAGAAGGGACACTTACGCTGACCCTGAGTGACAAGGTGGTGTCAGGTGTGTAAGGCTGTTGGGGCAGAACCCGCGGGGTGTGATGCAGTTGAGGTGCTGGTGGGATATATGAATGGAGATGCTCAGTGTTCACAAAGGCTCACAGAATTGTCATAACATTGTTCTTCATTTTCTGCTTTTCCTCCAAACCCATAATAGTATTGTGGACAGACGTCATCATTTTCAGTTAATTAAATGTCAAAGAAGTGAATATTCTAAAAGCCACCAAATTATACACTTTAAAATACTTGAAATGGTGACTTTTATGTTGTATGAATATTTTTTAAAAAATCAGTTGAACCTCCTTTAACTCACTGATCTCACGCCTGGTTCAGAGTGGTCCTTCCCCCCCAGTCAGTTCTCCTTATGCCTTGAAGGATCTGTGTGGGGAAGTTCTTTCCACCTTCCTCTTCCTGTTCTGGACTTCTTTTTTTAATGAATTGGAGCAGGAAGGGAAGGTAATTTTGTGTTTCCGGCCTCATGTGTGGTAGGGAGGTAGCTTTGCGCTGGTTCTTTGAGCTGCAGTGGCCTCCACCAATATGGCCGTCTCTCTAGTGACTATGCTAGTTTAAGCTTCATGTTGGTCCCTTCTGTAACAGTGCCCATCAGACCAAGGTCCTGCAGGCGTATATCCTCCCAGCTCCCACTCTGAGGGGCTTCCTCACATGGTAGCCACTGGGCAGGCCAGTGGCTACCGTCCTTTTTGTGCTCTGGGCCTGCTCACTGGGAACAGCAGGAATGGCCAGAGACACGCTCAGAGGCTGCAGGAAACTGGGGAAGGTGGCTGTTTCTCCCTTTGTCAGCATAGACTCCACACTCCTTCCTACTTCCTGTTGGTACCTGCCAGGCTATCAAGGCCAGAAAGGAAGTGGGTACTGTCTCTACTTTCATGTACCCCCTCCTTCAGGGCATGTGTGATAAGCTGTCCCAAGAATTCTCTTGCTCTTTTCACTCTATTTAGATGGTGGTGTCAGGGTGGGCTTGCGAGTTAAACCCTCAGCAAACAAGTGGCTGGTGACTGAAGTATCAGCCCCCTTCGCCTGAGACTCCCCAATCTCTACGAGAGATCCTTGTGGGAGACCCTTCCTCCTTACCTGGCCTCAGAGTTGGTGTGGTCCCTTCCTTCCCCACAGGGCAGAGCAGGCCACGCTCTGGAATAAGGCCAAGTGTGCCCTCTCTTCTTCCCCTCACCAGTCTTTGACGAGGGAGAAGTTTCAGGGTGAAGATTGGCAGTAGGCCTGGTTTTGCCACCCCTTAGTAAGCCTTGGGCAGGGTTTTCAATGCTTGCTGCTCATAGAGTCACCTGAGGAGCTTTGTAGAGCACCAATGTGGTACAACTTTAAACTCTGCCATTATCCACTGCAGCTGAAATAGATGTATCTTAGCATTTCCACTCCTAGATAATATACTCAACAGAAACACCTACACATGTGTGCCAAAAACAAGACTATTCATAGCAGCATTATTTTAAGAGCTAAACAACTGCCAGTAATCCATGTTTATCAAGAGTAGAGACCCTGGCCGGTTGACTCAGTGGTAGAGCATCAGCCTGGTGTGCAGAAGTCCCGGGTTCGATTCCCGGTGGGGGCACACAGGAGAAGCGCCCATCTGCTTCTCCACCCCTCCCCCTCTCCTTCCTCTCTGTCTCTCTCTTCCCCTCCCGTAGCCAAGGCTCCATTGGAGCAAAGTTGGCCCGGGCACTTGGGATGGCTCCATGGCCTCTGCCTCAGGCGCTGGAGTGGCTCTGGTCACAACAGAGCGATGCCTGGATGGGCAGAGCATCGCCCCCTGGTGGGCATACTGGGTGGATCCCGGTCGGGCGCATGTGGGAGTCTGTCTGGCTGCCTCCCCATTTCCAGCTTCAGAAAAATACACACACACACAAAAAGAGTAGAATAGTTATGCCTGACCAGGTGGTGGTGCAGTGGATAGAGCAACAGCCTGGGATGCAGAGGACCCAGGTTTGAAACTCTGAGGTCACTGACTTGAGCACGGGCTCATCTGCATTTGGCACAGGCTCACCAGCTTGAGCATGGGATTGCTGGCTTGAGTGTGGGATCATCGACATGACCCCATGGTCACTGGCTTGAGCAAGGGGTCACTGGCTTTGCTGGATCCCCACCCACACACTGGTCTATGCACACATGAGAAAGCAATCAATGAACAATGAAGGTGCCACAATGAAGAACTGATGCTTCTCATCTCTCTCCCTTCCTGTATGTCTGTCCCTGTCTGTCCCCTTCACCTCTCTCTCTCTCTCTAAAAATAAAAATAAATATATATATATATCAATGAACAATAGTTACTCAAAACAACATGGGTGAATCTTACAAATAAGATAGATATCGAATCAAAAAAGTAAGACGAAGAGTGCATACACTACAATTCTGTTACAGGTGAAACAAATACACGGCATTAGAAGTTGGGAGAACGTTACTATCCTGGGGACAGGGACTGGAGGGACACACGGAGCTGGGGCTCTGGGCTGCACGGAGTCCTTTTTTCCTAAATATGGGCAGTAGTAACATGTGGGTATTCACTTCGTGAAAATTGGCCAAGATTTTTATATAATTTTCTGATGTATATTAGAATTAAATTTAAAAGCTTTAAAGAAAAACAAAACAAAACACCAGTGCTGGGCCTGCACCTCCATGGACTTTGATTTTATTGGTCTGCGGTGGAGCTTAAAAAAGTTCTCCAGGTGATGTGTGAAGTCAAGCCTGAGAAACACATGTTGTGCCTGATTCCTGTCCTCCCTCTCCAGATGTGAAGAGCCTGGGCTTGTTGTTTCCACCTACTGGCTGGCTGTAACCAGTGCTCAGCATCTGGTCATGATGAGGAATAGGAGAGAGGTCAGGCTAGAGATGCAGAACACCTAGTCATCATATAGAGATCAGCACCGCTGGGCGTGAAGGAGTCAGGGATTGGTTAGAGCAGGGGTCGGGAACCTTTTTAGCTGAGAGAGCCATGAACACCACATATTTTAAAATGTAATTCTGTGAGAGCCATACAATGACCTGTGTACATTACACATTATCCAATAAAAATTTGTTGTTGTCCCAGAGGACAGCTGTGATTGGCTCCAGCCACCCGCAACCATGAACATGAGTGGTAGGAAATGAATGGATTATAATATATGAGAATGTTTTATATTTTTAACGTTGTTATTTTTTTTTATTAAAGATTTGTCTGCGAGCCAGATGCAGCCACCAAAAGAGCCACAACTGGCTCGCGAGCCATAGGTTCTTGACCCCTGGGTTAGAGATTGCTTAGAGTGATGGCTCCCGGGGGCTAGGGTGGCTATGGAAAGAAACAAACTAGTTAATAAAAGCTTGAAAACTGTGTATTTAATTACCATTTAGGGTCTTTCCAGTGTAGAGAGTCTGAGCTTCCTCTAGGTCAGGGGTCCCCAAACTACGGCCCGCAGGCCGCATTCGGCCCCCTGAGGCCATTTATCCGGCCCCCACCGCACTTCCGGAAGGGGCACCTCTTTCATTGGTGGTCAGTGAGTGGAGCATAGTTTCCATTGAAATACTGGTCAGTTTGTTGATTTAAATTTACTTGTTCTTTATTTTAAATATTGTATTTGTTCCCTTTTTGTTTTTTTACTTTAAAATAAGATATGTGCAGTGTGCATAGGAATTTGTTCATAGATTTTTTTATAGTCCAGCCCTCCAATGGTCTGAGGGACAGTGAACTGGCCCCCTGTGTAAAAAGTTTGAGGACCCCTGCTCTAGGTCCTCAGTTGGGCAACAAGTGCATTACGACTCGAGGCTCCACCAGGAAGACAGCTGGCTCCCAGGTTTCCCCCTTCGGACGCCACCCCACTCCATCTTCTTCCCCCACCACCTCAGTTTCAGGAGGAAACGTGTGCCGGTGCCGGAAGACAAGCGCTCACAGCACACAGGGGCCCGCTTACTCTCAGTGTTGCTTAGGAGAAGTGGAAGAGAAGACAAGACCATTGTAAGTACCTGCAGCCAGAGAGGCAAGGCCAGTGCTGGGGGCCCAGCCGGGCTCCTCTTGACTTTAGAAAAGGAAGCAGGGCCAGGACTCAGCAGGGCGGCTCACAGTATCCCCAGACTGAGTGGGTAGGTCACATTCTGAGCTCCTCTCAATAAAGGGCATTGATATTTCAACTTCCAAAAGCAGATTATGTTGTGGCCAACTAAGGAGTGAAGTCACCTGTTCACAAACCCATGTGTAGAAAACTTTTCTGCATAACACTGCTCAGCTCCCTGGGTTTGAGAATTTGGAAAATGAAATCTGGAATAAAGTGCATCATCCAGGGTCACAGAGAGAGAGGCAGAATGTGTAGTTGATGGGAAGAACAGTGCCTCTGGGGTCAGACAGACTAATGCAAATCTGCTGTGTGACCTTGAGCAAACTTATTAACCTCTCATTTCCTCATCTGTAAATGAGAGTAATAATGCCTACCTAGCAAGCTTATTGTAAGGGCCAAATGAGAAAATATATGGAAAATGCCTGACACAAAATGAGTGCTCACTAACTAGAGGTTTATTAGAATAAAGTATAACTCCCCATTGGTATAAAGCCCCCTTAAATGAGAGGTAGAAACTCACAACAGAAGGGCTAGTTGATCACTGTCTGGGTGTCCCTGGGTGCTGGATAGAAACACTATCCTTGGGAGTGATGTTTCTCTGGAGCTCGTCTTGATGGTTCAGCAGAGTTTGTCCTTCATGGAGTTTGCCGTGGTGGCTGAGGCCCAGGTGGAGACAGCTTCTGAATAAACCACGGGGGGCCTTCGCCACCCGCTGAAGACCAGCAGCTGTCTCCATTGTACTGTTTCTCCTTCCCTGAACCTTCCCTGGTACTGGGGGAATTAAAGCAAAAGAGCAGTTGTTTAGAAGCAGGAATTATGATAGTTTCTTCAATGACTGAGAAATCAAGTAAATTAACAATTTTACAAATTTCTTTTCTAAAATGTGCTCCCCACCCCCAGTTGAATGAAGTGCTCAGACCACTAATTTTTTATTCATTCACTCATTCAACAAATATTTGAGCATCTTATCCATCTTAGACACTATTTTAGGCGCTTAGGAACACAGCAGTAAACAAAATCCCTACCTTCGTGGAGCTTACATTCTAGAGGATTCTAACCATTTGAGGAAAGCAGTAACAGGCTCATGCCAGCCTGTGAGGCCTTTCTGCTCTGAAGGCTCTTCCCCCAAATTGCCGCAGACCCTCTGTCTTCGCCCTTCCTCCAGCAGCTGTCTCCATTCCCTCCTCCACTTTAATGATTCCCCTTCCCTAAACCATTCCCCTGCTCCTGGGGGGATTAAAGCAAAAGAGCAGTTGTTTAGAAGCAGGGAATATGATTGTTTCTTCAATGACTGAGAAATTAAGTAAGTTAACAATTTTACAGATTTCTTTTCTGAAGTGTGCTCCCCCACCCCGAGTTAAATCAAGTTGCTTTTGTCTTGTAGCTGGTGACCTTCTTTCTGAGCATAGCTAGCCTGTCTCAGAAGGGCCTTCTCCCCTCCCCAGACCCAGGCTTTGGGGTGTATCTTTCATAGCAAACATGGCACCCTGACCCCACCTCCTTTATCACTTGACTCTGGTTGTGAAAAGAAAAAGAAGAAAAGTAGGTTTGTTTAGTAGGAGCTCGTTTCTGAAGCCAACGGGGAGAACAGGATTTGAAACAAGAAGAGGCTGCATTTGGGGTCAATGGTTAACCAGTCAGATTAATAAATGCTAGAAGGAGGAAGTAGCCCGTGAGTAAAAAAGGCAAGAAAAAATGTCTCCCGGTGGTTCAAAAGCCAACTAAAGTTTACCAAGGTCCATGACCTGCGGTTAAAGTGTCCTCAGAGGCCAGCGCTCATCTCATTCCACCTGAGAAGCTGCTGCCTTTCGGAGAGCCACCTGGCTCTGCTCTGAGGCACAGCAGCCCAACACTGACCTCTGTCGTGCGGACCGCACGGACCTCACCAGGATTGCCCCGCAACGGGCTCTGGGCTCTGCCCCAACTCCACAGACTCCTTTCCTGGGAACCACCTCCTCCATTTCCGCAGGCTTCCTCCCCCAACACAGCTGCCACCAGCTCTGGGATCGGATGGAGAGCTTTAGGCCCGGTGAGAACTTTGGGCTGAGGTTAGTCAGGAAAGAGGGCTGGCCTGGCCTCTGTTCTGACTTGCTCTAGAAGTTTTGGCACATTCCTTGCCTCAGTTTCCTTGCTGTTAAAATGACAGGTTGTCCTGAAGCTGTCGTTGGCAAACTTTTTCCATAAAAGGTCAAACAACAAATATTGTAGGCTTGTGAGCCACCCAGTCAGTGTTTCTTGCAACTGCCCACTCGGCCACGTAGAGTGAAAGCAGCCATAAATGATATGTAAATGAGTGGGTGGGGCTGTGTTTCAATAAAATTTCATTTACAAAAACAGGCTGTGAACAGGATTGACCAGTAGGTTGTAGCTTGAGAACCCCTGGACAAGATCCCTAAGGAGCTTTGTAACACACAAATATCATTGAAGCCTGACTTATAAATAATTTACAGAGAGAAAATTTAGGCCCAGAGATACTAGATGACATTGTCCAAGCCACCAAGTATGTGAGGGAGCTGGAACTAGAAGTAAAGTCTCCTGGCTCTAGTCCACTGTGGCCCTCAGTTCTTTCAGGGACAAAGCACAGGCTGTTTTTGGCATGTGGGGCTTATCCCAGCAACCTTTGCGGGATTACACTGGGTGAGGGTTGTGGGAGGCAGCGCTGTCTCTGCGCTCTCAGGAGGACTTTCTGGCTCGGGAGGGCCCCAGACTGAAGTGACAAGGAACACTATAAGAATGGGGGCAAGCAGTGGGCAAAACATAGGCCCGTTCATTTTGAATCTGAGAAAACTGTGGCTTCAAAGAGGGAAGTCCCTGTGTATTCCATGTCATAACCTCGGCTTCCGAATCTGCATATGTTGACCTTCTTTTCACCCAGATGGTGCTGGAGGGAGGAAGGCCCCACCAGCATGTGCTCTTCCTGTGTGACTAAATGTTCCACCCAGGGGGCTCCTCCCAGGAGATCAGCTCCCGAGCCTGTTCTTCCGTGGCAGAAGCTACGTGGCCCAGCACAGCTATTTATTGTTACACTTCCATGACATACTTCCTTTCAAACAACTTTGTGTAAATTTGCTTGGGACTAGTTGTTCCCTGGCTGAAGATCCAAAAGCTTTTACGATGTTACTTTGTTTTTTTCTTTGCCCCCGGCCTTTGCCCAGCAGAGAGAAGTGGCCATCAATAAAGTCCAATGAAGTGAGGTGACACCTCTTTCACTCGGAATCTCAAGATCCCCAGAGTCTAGCCAGTGTGGCCCTCTTTTCCACATTCCACTCTCCAGGTCCTGCATGGACGCCTTGATAGAATCCTGGCCACAGGTTTCTGGGACAACAATACTCCCCATCACCACTGCCACCCTGTGACTTCTAAAGGTGAGGCAGTACACACCACCTGCCTCTATTGATCTCCAGGGATCAGCCCTAGTTCTGTTTGGTGGGACAAGATTTTGTAGAAAATTTGCATGAAAAAAAATAAAGCTTAGGAATTAGTCTGCTACAGGGATTTTCAGCCAGATGAGGAAGGAAGGAAGATGAAGGAAGATGTTCAGAATTGGCTTCAGCATGAACCTGGATTAGGGAACTAGACTGGTTCTGGGGGGTCATCGAAGGAAGTTTCTCCCAGAAAGTACATGAGGTTCCTGGTCAGCCAGCATCTTCTAGCTGCAGGGTCAGCTCAAGACGATCCCTACCTGGAGCCATAGACCCCTCAGGCTACTTTTGGACATTGTTAATGTTACTAAATGGGGTCTGGCAGCTAGAACACCCCAGGCCATCATCACAAACTTTAAAATGAACAACAAAGGAGTCTGAGTTCTCTAGGTAACTGTTTCTCTGGCCTTGTCACCCACTCTTCCGCCACCCATACCTCTCATATTCTTGCCAAACTCAATTGCAGCAATCCCTGATCTGCACCTGCTTTCTCACGCCTGCCTTTGCTGCCAACGTCAGCCTCTGCTGTGAAAGCCCATTCCTCTTCTGGGCTGCTCTCTTTAGTCCTTGAGTTTCCACTTTTTATGACTCTTACCATCCCCTACTTTATATTTTAGTTATTTGTGCTCCTAGGCCCTATTGGACAGAAATAGACTTCAGGGCAGGTACTCTATCCAGTTCATTACTCTATCCCCATTTCTTCCTATGACCTTTGGGGTAACTGTTGAAAGAGTGAGCAAATGAATAAGTGACCTTTAAGGGGTTAACAGTTCATTGGGAAGGTGACTAGTACCTGCCCCAAGCAAACATATGTCCAAGTACCAATCCTCAGTGCTGATGGATTTGACTTTATTTGGAAATAGGGTCTTTGCAGATACAATTGTTAAAGATCTTGAGATAAGAGCATCCTGGATTTAGTGTGGTCCCTAAATCCTCAAAAGAGATGGAAAAGAAGAAGACACAGAGACACACAGAAGGGAAGTCAAATGAAGACAGAGAAAGAAACTGGAACAATGCATCTAAAAGCCAAGGAAAACCAAGAATTGCCAAAAACTGGGAAAGAGGAATGGAATGGATTTTCCCTCAGAACCTCCAGGAGGAACGAACCCTGTTGACACCTTAATTTCAGAATTCTAGGCTCCAAAACTATGAGAAAATAACTTTGTGTTGTTTTAAGCCACCAGTTTATAATAATTTGTTATGGCAGTCCTAGAAAATGCACATAAAGAGGAAATGCTTCCTAACTAATTCTGTAAGGCCAGCATCACTCTGCTACCAAAATCAGACAAAGACATTACACGTAAAACAAATAACAAATAAACAAACAAAAAAACCTACAGATCAATATCTTTTCTGATTGTAGACATAAAAACCACCACAGAATACTAACAGATCAAATCCATTAATATTTTTTAAATATATATATATGCCATGACTAGGTGGGGCTTATCTTAGGAATGCAAAATTTGTTTCAAGTCCAAAAAGCAATTGATGTAATTAATATACTATATCAATAGAATAAGAACAAAAAATACATGATCATCCCAGTAGATGTAGAAAAGCATTCAACAAAATCCAAAAACCCATCATTCATGACCAAATACTCAACGACCAAAGAATAGGTGGGAGCTTCCTAAACTTCACAAAGGACCTCACAGCTAACATTATACTTAATGGTGAAGAAGGATTGCTTTTTTTCTACAATAAAGAAGACTATAAGATTATCCATTCTTACCACTTTCATTTAGCATCATGCTAGAGGTTCTAACCCAGGGGTCCCCAAACTACGGCCCGCGGGCCGCATGCGGCCCCCTGAGGCCATTTATCTGGCCCCCACCGCACTTCCGGAAGGGGCACCTCTTTCATTGGTGGTCAGTGAGAGGAGCATAGTCCCCATTGAAATACTGGTCAGTTTGTTGATTTAAATTTACTTGTTCTTTATTTTAAATATTGTATTTGTTCCCGTTTTGTTTTTTTTACTTTAAAATAAGATATATGCAGTGTGCATAGGGATTTGTTCATAGTTTTTTTTTTATAGTCTGGCCCTCCAATGGTCTGAGTGACAGTGAACTGGCCACCTGTGTAAAAAGTTTGGGGACCCCTGTTCTAACCAGTGTAATCAGGTTAGAACAAAAAACACACAAAATAAAGGGCATTGAGATTAGAGATGAAATCAAACTATTTCTATTTGTGGATGACATAATTTTGTATAAAGATACTTCAGTATAAAATTAACAAGAGAAAAACAAACGTATACTCTAAAAATTATAAAAGAATACATTGTTGAAAGAAATTAAGATAAAAATAAATGAAAATATAGCCCATGTTCTTGGATCATAACACTTTATGTTGTTAGGATGACAATCCCCTACAAACTGATCTACAGATACAATGTACGCCATTAAAATGCCATCTGAATTCTTTGCAGAAGTTGATAAGCTGATCCTAAGTTCATATGAAAATTTGAGGGACTCAGAATACTCAAGACAATTTTGGGAAATAAAAACAACATTAAAGCACGCCATTTTCTGATTTCAAAGCTTTTTATGAAACCAATAGTAATCAAGATGGTTGGACTAGCACAAGGATAGAAACATTGATCATGGAAATAAAATTGAGATTCCAGCAGTAAGCTTCACATTTATGGTTAAATAATTTTTGACACAAGTACCAAAATAATTCATTGAGGAAAGAATGTTTTCAACATGAAAGTACTGGGAAAACCAGATGCTTTCAACATAAAAGTGCTGGGAAAACTGGATATCACATGCAAAAGGATAAAATTATACCCATTCCTTATACCGTAAACAAAAATTAATTCAAACTAGATCAAAGACTTTAATGTAAAGCTAAAATTGTAAAACACTGAGAAGGAAATATAGGGGTAAATCTACATGAGTTTGAATTAGGCAATGGTTTTTTAGATATGACATCAAAAGCAAAATAGGTAAGAAGGATTTCATCAACGTTAAAGAAATATATATATATATATATATATATATATATATATATATATATATATTTTTTTTTTTTTTTTTTTAAGTGAGAGGAGGGGAGATAGTGAGACAGACTCCTGCATGCACCCTGACTGGGATCCACCTGACAACCCCATCTGGGGCTGATGCTCAAATGAATCAAACTATTTTTAGTGCCTAAGGCTGATGCTCAGGCCAACTGAGCTATCCTTAGTGCCCGATGCCAACACTCGAACCAGTTGAGCCACTGGCTGTGAGAGAGGAAGTGGGAGAGAAAGGGGAGAGGGAGGGGGAGAGAACCAGATGGTCACTTCTCTTGTGTGCCCTGACCAGAAATCAAACCTGGGACGTCCATACACCAGGCCCACACTTTAGCCACTGAGCCAACTGACCAAGGCCATTAAAAATATTTTGTGCTTCACTCCATGGTCCCTGGAGCTTTAACACAAGGGAATGCCCTTTTTTTTGGGGGGGGGGTTTGTATATATTTATTTATTTATTTATTTATTTATTTATTTATTTATTTATTTATTTTTGTATTTTTCTGAGGATGGAAATGGGGAGGCAGTCAGACAGACTCCCGCGTGCACCTGACCGGGATCCACCTGGCATGCCTACCAGGGGGGAATGCTCTGCCCATCTGGGGTGTTGCTCTGTTACAACCAGAGCCATTCTAGCGACTGGGGCGGAGGCCATGGGGCCATCCTTAGTGCCCGGGGTGGCTTTGCTCCGGTGGAGCCTTGGCTGCGGGAGGGGAAGTGAGAGACGGAGAGGAGAGAGAGGGGGAGGGGTGGAGAAGTAGATGGGCGCTTCTCCTGTGTGCTCTGGCCAGGAATCGAACCCGGGAATCCTGCACACCAGGCCAATGACTCCTACGGGTCTACCATATCATGCTTTTTACTTAAAAAAAAATTTACATTTCTTTTGAATGCTGATGAACAGGAGACACCAAATCTTTTTTGCCCGCAAACTGCTACCTTCTTTATTAGATCCAGCTAATAACACTGTTTTGCCTTTTTCCAAATAGCTCCAGATATATGGAAAAGATTTATATAGGCAGATGGGGATCCTCAAACCCCTCAGCGAGATCTTCTGAGAATGGCTTTTAAGATACCTAGAGGCAGAAAAAGCCCAATAGAGATCAGGGGAACTACCAGCTTTTAGGATATACCCTTAAAGGCTCCAACGCCCCAAAGGGGTCTCATAGGATGCCATCTGGGTCCTGCTTCAATAGTGGAAAGGAAGGACATTGAGCTAAAGCCTGCCAGGCTTACACGCCTCTGCTGTGAGGAAACAGGGACACTGGAAGGTGGGCTTCCCCCTCGCTTCACTAAGGGAGGGTTCAGTCTCTTCCAGCCCTGCTCCAGCCACCTATGACCTAACCTTGCCCAGAAAGCTGGGGTTTGCCACTGAAGGCTGAAGGTGCCCAGGGCCATCGGCCCCATCTATGACACTGTGGACGAGCCTAGGGTATTTCTTCCAAGAAGCAGGTAAACTGATCTCATTTGCACAAGGGCCACTTAACTATGTTTTGCTTGAATAGTCAGGTTTTTTATTCTTCCCTCAAAGATCTCTGTTGTGGGTGTTGATAGTCCTATTTTCTGCTGCTTTGCTTAATATATAGTGTTTCCTTTATCCCTCCTACCTCAATGTCCCACTCATATTTCAGGCTGGGACCTACTCCTAATTTAGAGCTCTCTTTCCCCCTTTTGCCAACTTGTATTATGAATTTACCTTTGCCACCCAGCTTAAGTGTATCCCAAGGTTCTCTTTACCAGGCCACAGTCACAGAGCTCCAGGAAAAAGCTACCTGGTCTCAACTCTCCAGGCAGAGGAGAACAGAAGCTCCATATCCATGCATGCTGCAAATGGCTTTTCCAGTCTACCTGAATCATTACCAGCTAGAAGCAGCGGTCATTGGGACTTGGACATGAGCTGCAATGTATAGAATGGTGACAACAATTCCAGTGCCATACAAACTTTTCCTGTGTGGACTTTTCCTGGACTCCTGCTCCCTGTGACAGCTCCTAACAGACTGAACTGTGGTTGGGTTGCATTTTTCAGGGATTTGGCATGGTGATGGGGCCAATTTGGACTTGGTGAACATGTTAAGGACACTACTCTTTTATGGATTCTTGCTGTATTGCCAAGAGTTTGCTTAAAGGCTTTTAATCACTGTAAAAAAAAATAGAAGACTGGATAAAGAAGATGGGGCACATATACACCATGGTAAACTACGCAGCTAGAAGAAATGATGACATCGGATCACTTACAGCAGAAGGGTGGCACCTTGACAACATTATGTGGAGTGAAATAAGCGAATCAGAAAAAAACAAGAACTGCAGGAGCCCATACATTGGTGGGACATAAAAGCGAGACTGAGACATGGACAGGAGTGTGGTGGTTATGGGGGGTGGGGGGAGGGAAGGGGGGGAGAGGGGGAAGGGGAAGGGGAGGGGTACAAAGAAAACTGGATAGAGGGTGACGGAGGGCGATCTCTCTTTGGGTGATGGGTATGCAACAGAACTAAATGACAAGATAACCTGGAAATGTTTTCTTTGAATATATGTACCCTGATTTATTGCTGTCACCCCATTATAATAAAAATTTATTTATAAAAAAAAATATTTTGTGCTTCAAAAGATACCATGAAGAGGCTCAGATCCTGCCATCAGCACTGCAGAGGAGAGGCAGCCAAGATGGCGGAGTGCTGAAGGAGAAGTCAGTTTATGTAGAGTTTGTGCTGAGAGAAGGAGATGGGGAACAGAGGTGAATAAGGCTGGTGGGGCCTTTGATTCTAGGAAAACTCAGATGAGTCAGTGGCTTTGGAAGCCCTGAATGGAAAGGGAAGTGTTTTCCCACTGTGTGTATTTCTTGCCCGCTGGGTGCAAGCTAGGATTAAAGATAATGGCCCACCAAAAAAAAAAAAAAAAAAAAAAAAAAAAAAAAAAAAAAAAAAAAGGACACCATGAAGAAAGTGAAAAGACACCCAAAAGAATAGGAGAAAATTTTTGCAAATCATATATCTATCTAATAAAAGACTTCTACATAGAATATATAAAGAACGCTTAAAATAATATTAAGAAAAACAAAGAACATCATTTAAAAATTGGCAAAGAATCTGCATATTTCTCCAAAGACTATATGCCATGACCAATAAACACATGAAAAGATGAGTAATTAGCCATCAGGAAAGGTGAATAAAAATCACACAATACCTCTTCACACCCACTAGGATGATGAGACTATATTGGAAACCAGTCTGGCAATTCCTCAAAAGATTTAAACATAGAGTTACCATATGACCCCCAAATTCTACTAGGTATATGCCCAAGAGAAATGGAAACATATGACCATATAAAAGTTTGTACACAAATACTTATAGCAGTACAGTATTATTCATAAGAGGCAAAAAGTAGAAACAACCCAAATATCAACCAATGAAGTGGATTAAAAAATATGGCCTATCCATACACTGGAATATTTTACAGCAATAAAAATAAAGTACTGACACATGTTATAATATGGATGAACCATGACAATATTCTAAGTGAAAAGACAACATATTATATTTATATAGAGTTCTAGAATAGACAAATCTATAGTGATAGAAAGTAGATGAATGGTTTCTTGGAGCTAATGGTGGGTAGGGAAGGAAGAAATTAAGGAGTAGTTGCTAAAGGGTAGGTAATCTGGGGGGAAGTTAGAAAAATGTTCTAAATTTGATTGTGGTGAAGACTGCACAACTCTGTGAATACACTAAAAACCATTGAATGGTACATTCTAAATGGGTGAATCGTATGCTATGTGAGTTATATTTCAACAAAATTGTTACCAAAATTTTTAATGTGTGTATTAATATAAAAGACTAGAAATTAGTATCCCCAAATGTGTGGTGGTTTATAGGTGGTATGTATTTTCTACTTTATACATCTGTCATAACCAACTTTTCTATATTGTATGTGATTTGCTTTTCCTTCTTATTATCATGGAAATGAAGAGTATAAAAAATTTGTAAGCAAGAGACTAGATGGTCTTTTCTTTTTTTTCATTTACCTTTTCTTTCTTCCTGTAGCAAGTTAATTACTAAAATAATACCTGAATTGTTCTGAAATGCAATAAAAAATGGAGATATATTTTAAAAGCAGAGGCACCTTACCCAGGGAATAGATCCTTTCTGTACAGCATTCTTAACAAAGGGTCTGGCCTCCACTAACCCCGCTAGTGACCCAGAGCAAGCTCACTTCATCCCTAGGCATCATGTTCCTGAGGGCTGTCTCAGAAGGTTCTGTGTTGAGTTGAGATATTTCTCCTCAAACTTCCTCGTTGGTCTAGCCTTGCCGTCTAAAGCTACATAGATGCAGTTTGTTTGTTTTTCTTCTGCAAGACAACCCTTTAGAGATCTATAGATAAATAGCAATTCCCTAAATCTTCCCTACTTCAAGCCAAACACTTCCAATTCCTTTCATTGTCCCTTACATGATATATGTATCAAAGTTCTGAGTTACAAGTCATACAAACCAACATTAGCTGACTTAGGTAGAAAGGCATTATTATTAATAAGAGATAGAGTTGATCACAAAACCAGCAAAAAAAAAGTTGGAAATCCTACTTGAGAAATGGGCAAGACAAGGGGTGTTTGAACAGCCAGAACCACCCTGAAATTTGTCCCGACACATATCTGGGAGGCATACTGGATGCCAAATGGAAACCACAACACCAAGAGAGAAGTAGTCGTGGTCTTTCTAAGTTGTAAGTGCTGAATTACCTGAGCAACACAGCAAACAGCAGCTATTTCTCAAGGCCATATTGGAAAAAATAGGTACTGACATTTGTCTAGACCCCAGTCTGCTTGGTTAGGTCAGCTTAGCTTTCTCTAAAGCATCAGGCATAGATGGTATTACAGACAAAATGTTGTTCCCTCTCCCTCGATTCACATGTTAAAGTCCTAAGTCCCATTGTGACTGCATTTGAGGATAAGACCTGTGGGGAAGTGAGAATGGTTCTGTGAAGTAATAAGGGTGGGCCCCTCCTCTTCCAGAGCTGGTGCCCTTATAAGAGGAAGACACAGCAGAGCTCCCCTCCTCCGTGTGAGGGCAGAGCAAGGAGGCAGCCATCTGCAGCCAGGAAAGGGCCCTCACTGGGCACTGAGCCTGCTGGCACCTTGCTCTCAGACTTCCCAGCCTCCAAACTGTGAGGAGGAAATGTCTGCTCTGTCAGCCAGCCAGTCTGGGGTACTTTATTTTGGTAGCCTGAGGTGATTATGACAAATGGGTTGGTGATAGTTGTGTGCTTTCAGCTACCAGAAATTTCTACAGAAAACTAGTAGCCCTTGAAAGGCATGAAGGCAGAGTCATGACCCAGGGCTCTCCCATTCACACCCCAAACTTGTTCTCAGGAGGGTGGTGTGGATGCAGCTTATTCCAAGGAGTATCAAATTCAGGAAAAAAAAATTCATCATTCAGGAAAGCACAGGGGTGTAGCATTGTAGGAGTCCTAGAGCAGTAATTTCAACCCTAGTCCTGAGACAGGAGCCAGAAGGGCTGTGTACCAGTTGCCTGGGAAGCTTTCTAAAAATAGAGACTTTAAGTTGCACCCTTGGAGAGTCCAATTTCATCAGTCTGGGGAGGGAACCAAGCACCCTGTATTTTGTACAAGTGTCCCAGGAGACAGGGCCAGGCAGAGCCAGGCCTAGGAACCCTGCTCCAGCCAAGCTCCTCATTCCTCAGATGAGAGGCTAAAGAAGAAAATCCAGGCCCAAGCTCAGCCTGTACCAAGACCTGGTGGGTCTCTTGGTCTGTGGGTGGTTGTCTCTCTGCACAGCACCGACCCATCCTCTGTGTGTGAGAGGGCATTGGCTGGGGACACCATGTGGTGCTTTAACGCTCGTGGGCCTCTGCGATGAGAACACGGAGGTGCAGGGACAGGAATTCTGATGAGGGAAACACTTCCAGTTTCCTAGTGACTGCTAACCTACAGCTAGGCCTGACAAGGGTAAGCAGAAATAAATAAGCAACCGGGAGGGGAGATTCCAGGTGGTGAAAACAGCTGGAGCAGACGCCTGCCAGGGCCAAGCCGGGAAGGGCTGGCAGCCCCCGGACTGCTGCTGACCCTGTCCTGGGCACTGGGCACTGTGGATGCGACTGGAGTGAGGTTCACATGGAAGATGGGGGCCATGATTCTTTTGTAAGCCCTAAAACACCACTGGGCATGTGGAGATGGGCAATAAATGCCTCATAAAGTCACTTGATAACTTGCCCTGATTTCAAGAAGTGAAGAAAGAGTTGAGGTGTTTGTAAATCCACACAGAGGCATGTGTAAATCATACGGCTCATGGCACCCCACTGGAAGTGAGGACACCCTGCCCCAAAGGGGAAAAGCATATACCCCAAAATCCCACAGAGAGAGAGCTCACCTTGTTCCAGCAGCCCCACTGCATCCTCCCCTCTCCCTGGCAGGTATGTGCTTGGCTCCTGCAGCACGTGAGGGAGAGGTCACAGAAACCACAGGTGGAAAAGGAGCCTCCCTGAGTGACTCAGTAGAGAGCACAGGGCTGACTGTGCTGGGAGTCAGGTGAGCGGGCACCGCGCAGCCGCCTTATCAGCACCTGGCCATCAAGTTGCAGACATCTCTTCAGGGCAGAGGGGCAGCTGCCAGATAGGGACAGAGTCAGATCATTGCAGCTCCAAGTAATGCCAGAGGTCGTCCCAAGCCCCGCCCATGACCAAACACCGCCCCCAGCCTGCAGCTCCCGGGGCCTCGGGGAATGAGCAGGCCACCTGTACCCCTGTGCCAGGTGATGCATGCTGTTTGCTGTGCTAGGGTCTTGGAGGATGTCAGAGAGGGGAGAGAGGCTGAAAGAGGCCTCAAGCACCTTTCGTTCTGAAAGGCAGAATGGCTAGGACACAGAATGTCCAGGGGGACAGTGGGGCGGGGTGGGAGTGTCCAGGGGAGCAGGAGAGGCAAGGGAGAGCTCTGAGGAAGCTCTGAATTTCCAGAGAGAAAATGTTGCCTTCAGGGGACCTGGGTCGGGGTGGGGCAGGGCAGTAGCTGCTGGTGGCTTGAGAGGAGGTATTTGGGAGTGATGGGGACAAAGGAGCCTAGATGGTGGGAAAGGCCTGAGCAATGGCAGAAAGGGTGGACATCACATGGCCCAGCCACCACGTGGCTCAAGTCCTTCTTCCTCCCACAGGGTCCATGAGGCAGAGCCATGAGCATCTCTCAGAATCTCTGAGCATCCATGCTGTTCAGACCACAATTCCAGGTACTGACACTATCTATTGAAAGAGAGGAGTGGCTAGATCCTGCCTTGTAGTAGCTAGAAAGCTTAGATGCAAGGGAAAAACTGTGTGGAAAAGCGGGGTGTGGTTCCTCCAGGACTCGGTCCCTTCTCCCCACCCCCACCCCGCCCGGCTTGTCTCCCAGGAGCCCGGGCCAATGTGTGCTGTCCCCTCCCCCACAGCTCCCTAGGCCAGCGGTGTTTGCCGGGCCTCCCAGTCCGCGCTCCGCTGTGCCCTGCCTCTGGAGCGTCCCTCCTCCCGTGTGCGCGCATCCAGATCTGCATGGAGGTCCGAGTCAAATGCTGCCTCCAGTTTGAGCGGCTGTGCAGATTATCCCTCCCGCAAGCGGAAGCGGGCACCCCCCCCCCCCTGAATGCCCACCACGTTGTACCTGTATTTCTATGTTGTAACAGTTATCTGCTGACACACTTTTTCCTCCCCCAAGACTGGATGTGAGCGCCTTGAAGGCAGGCTGTGCATCCTCCTCAAAGTCTAGCACAACCCACGGCACTTAGGAAACACCCTTTGTTAGCCCCGAATGGTTGAATATACATATAGTTTCTGAAAACATGGCGGCCAGAGTTCATCAGAAAGGGTTAATTTAGAAGTATTTTACGAGTTTAATTGGAAAGAAAAAGTGTGGAGTTTTGTGGAACGAGGTAAGGGGCAACCTGTGAACAGGTGAGGTACTGGGGCATCAGGACTGAAAGGAGACAGAGAGGGGGACTCAGGCTCCAGGACTCTCTGGGATGATGGAAGCGTCTTAGACACCAATTAGACCAACTGCCCTTCCAGGAAACCCCTCACTTTACCCCCAACTGAGAGCCAGGCCCTAATTGGTTGCTGAGCAGAGGCCCTGAATGGGAGGCAGAGGAACTTTGGCTTGGAGGCTTAGGAAGGCATTGCTGGATCTTGAAGAGGTTTCTATTAGGATGAGAATTGCATTTCATAAAGGTAGCCTCTGTCATGTCACTCCTCGGCTTACGAGCCTTAAGAAGTTTCTCATTTCTCTTAGCATGCAGATAAAAGTCCTTCATGTGGTCCGTAGAGCCAGAGTGTCTGGACTCCATCAGCTTACTGAGCTCAGCCTGCCTTGCTCTTCCCTCCTTCCCCCTCCCCCACCACAGGACACTTGCACAAGCTGTTCCCTTTAATTGGAACACTACTAAATGTGGAAGTAAAGGGGGTTGGGAAGAATGGCTGAGACACAGGTAACTATGTGGGACAAGAAGGATGGTGGAGATACATCAAGAATAGATAGATGTTCAGTCACCAAATTAAAAAGGGTACAGAGCTGGAGGAAAGAAGATAAAAAAATAACAACAAAAAAACACCCTGACATTTATGAGGTTCCTCTTGAAGAGAGACTAATAGTTAAGGTCTGACTACAGGATTCAAATTCCTGTTGTAGCACCTGATAGCTGAGTGGCCAGGAATAGAGTCAGTCCCTCTAGCCTTGGTTCTCTGTAGAGGTTCTCTTTCCAGTTAGCTGACTTAGGGTACATAAGGCACTTAGAGCAGAACTTGGCTCCTGGGAAACAGACCGTAAATGTTAGCTATTATTAGCATTGCTGTAGAGCAGGAAAAGTTCCACCATTGGGCCATAGGCATTGTTACATACGAGGAAACTGAGGGTAGAAAAGGTTCGGAAGCCTGCCTGTGGCCACACAGCAGAGCCAGGATATGGACATGGACACTTCTGATTGCCTAGCCCACGCTATTTTCCCACAGCTCTGTGCTGGCAGGGATCTGAGAGACTCTTCCAGTCCTTCTCATGATAATGATGGGGAGACAGGGACCTCGATAGTAAAGTGACTTGACCCAGCCTCATGTTCTGACGTTTAAGGCCTCAAGGAATCATCCAAGTCGTGATGTCTCGGACAGTTGGGAACACTAGACCTGAGACTGGGTGAGAGGCCAGACTGTCTCCCTGATATTGGTTGGAACCCATGGCTGGTTTTCAATGTTCGGAACCTTCGGCCCCAACAGAAGTTCACTGACCTCTGCGTTCTCCCTGGGTGACTAGGCAGATGGTGAGCTTTGGTTGCCAAGGGACCTGGGCTGGCAGTTCTGAAAAGGGCTGTGTCAGTAGCCTTGCTCCAGTGGCTTTCCACATCCTTGAGTAACCACCACACAGCGGTTCTGGGCACGGGACCAAGGGTGCGGGTGGAGTGGAGGCGGAATTAGTAACCCACACTTGGTGGCTCTAGCCAGCCAGGTTTTATGGCACGCTCATGGCTAACAGGATCCTTTACTTAGCATTTGGGGTGTCATTAAGGTCCCAAGTAAAAAAGGCAGAACTTTGCTGGAGTAAGAAGGGGATCAACCGTCCTGGAGTGAAGGGGCCCCTCATCATGGCGGGACATGTGGCTGTCTACTTGCAGGTCTGATGTACTAAGTGACTCTGTCAGAATTCAAAAGTGGGTTCAGTGAGGCAGGCAGTGAGCAGAGGGAGGAAAAGGTGTAAATAATCCGAGGTGAATGTGGGTCTTGTTGGCAGAGTAGATTTATGTCCTGTCTTCATAATGTACCCTTTCATCTTGGGAAGCTGGATTCCAAAAATCTAGTCTAGACAGGAATTGATGGTGCTGCCTCTCAGTTTACACCATTCAAGGTTTCTCAACACCCAGGACTCCTGAAGGTGGGTATGAATGGCCCCTCTGCCAGGGACACATCCCGGAACTCAGGAGGCCAAGGCATCAGTCTTACCGACTGCGTCAGGCCCGGCAGCCCGCTCCCAGGCAGCTCCGCAGAAGCACAGTCATTCATTCTGGGGGATGACGCCGTCTGTGTCTGTGTTGCCCCAAGTGGGAGACAAGCCCAGTCATGCCTGCAGCCCGCAGCCAGCCTGTGCCTCTTCTTTCCTCCTTTTTATGTGTGCTTGGTTCTGGTTTCAGTGGCTTTCATCAGCGACTGAAACTACCCCCTCCTCATCACTTCCCAGGGCGCAGGCAGGCCCGGGCTGACAGGGCCAGGCCCGGAGTCTGGGCGACGGTAAACAAGGCAGCCGGAGGACCTCTCAGCCCTGCTCTGCCCAGGCAGGTCCTGTCTCCTGGGTGGCCCAAGCCAGGGCCCTGGAGGCCCCCGTGCAGGAGCCCAGAGTCTGACAGACTTCACGCCTGAGCAAGAGCCCCTCTTTCTATTCTCCTCACTGTGGGTCTTGCGCCCTCAGCCTGGGAACCCGGGGGCCGCTGGGCAGGAGCAGAGGGGAGAGCAGGCCAGAAGCTGGAGCATTTGTAGTGGCGTGTGAGGCTGACCAGTGACAGAACTCTGGCCTGAGAACTGGAAAACTGACTACTAAAGACTGAAGATGAAGTGACCTAGGGAAACAGACAAGAACTACACACACTCAAAACAAACAAAAATGACACAAAGGCTCAGAAACTAGTTTGTCACTCTTTGTGAACAGCTGGGGATCCCTGACTCATGCGCTGTCCCCTGTTGTCTATGCTTGCAAGGGCCGGAACGGGCCACAGTCTACAGGAGACAGACCAGAGTGCTAAACCAACCATGCCACTTACTTGCTGTGTGACTTCAGGCAAATTAATGAGTGTCTCTGAGCCTCAACCTCCTTGTTTGCGAAGATGAGACATACTTACCTCCCAGGGTTGTAAAGATTACATGATGACCTGGTTCATCATATGCCAGCACACAGGAAGCATTACATACATAGTCACAATGATTATCCCTGATCAAACATGGCTCATTCACTCCCTTTTAAAGCCTACCCTCAGCAACCAATTTTCTGTAAGCATACTGTGTCCTCTTTCTGAATGACTTTATCTTATCCATAAGATAAAGTGTGTGTGTGTGTGTGTGTGTGTGTGTGTGTATAGAAGAGACCAGATGAGACAAAAAATGCCCTTTCAGCAGAGTGAGCACATTTGCCTTATCCTGTGTGTACATATAATATATGTGTGTGTGTGTATACACATACACACACAGCCTTGTGGAGTAGACAGTGCAGTTTCTTTTAAAGGTCAGGATGCTCACCTCAGAAAGATAAAGTGACTTGAACAAAGTCACGCAGCCAATGAGTTTCTCCAAAAGAAATGACCAGGAGTGAACGATTCTTCAGGGCATTTCACCATGCACACACCTGCACACACCTGCACACACATGCACACACATGCACACACATGCACACACATATGCACACATGCGCACACATGCGCACACATGCACACACATGCGCACACATGCGCACACATGTGCACACATGCACACACATGCACACACATGCACACACATGCACACACACAGCATGGTGAAGCCATGTTGAAATCATACCTTTAGGGCCAGTGGAGCTCCTCTGTAAAGGTGCTATCTAGCTATCTTGAAAAGGCAGGTCCAAGTCTTTCCCAGTAAGGAAATCTTCTACCCACCCCGTGACTACTCTGAGAATTCCCAGACCCAAATTCCATGTGTAAATGAACAGATTCCTGGGAACATCAAATCACAGAAAAGACCAGCTGTCACCCTGAAAAAAAAAAAAGATTGTTTCCTAGAGACACCACAGGAACTCAACAAATCTTCCCATGCTGCTCTGTCCCGCTACACATATACATACAGCTTCAAGTTGTGTTCACAGCAGTGACAGTTAGTGACCGTGACAATTCTCACCCACATGGACAGTGTTTGACATTCACAGAGCATCTTCCCAGTCATTGGCTGATTTGTTCTTTCCGAAGTCCTACGAAGGGCTGAGGGCAAGAGGACAGTCCCCATTTTACAATAGAGAGAGCCAAGGACCGGAGGGCTTCAGCATTCTGCCTCAGGCCAGGCTTTCCGCCAACGCTGGGTCTTGGCCCAACCAGGGCTGACTCCTCTGGACCAGTGCGTCTTTCAAAGCACTGTCCTGAGAAGTGTGCACTTACTTCACCTGTTGCTTCTTGGTATCATTGAAATGATCTTTTCCAAACACATTTAATAACTTAAAAGTTTTGCTCTCTGTTCCCCTGAGAAAAGGGACACGCTTTGAAGAAGGAATTCAAACATGAACAGTCATGTTTTGTAGACATCAGTGTTTATTTCCCTGTGATATTGTAGCTTCCTCTGGAAAAATCCAACCAACACATCCGCTTCAAGTCCTGAGAAACTCTCAAATGTTGACCATGTGTCTGAGTCCTGTGTGGTCAAAGAGTGATGTTTGTGAATGTCCACAACTTATTTCCATGTTAAAATAATTCCACGCTCGGCTAAATTCCACTTACACACAAGTGTGCACCTGTTAAAATAGGTCATTTTTCACTGTTAATCTTCCAGATTCCATGGGTATGTGTGAGAACCCCAGACAAATGCAACCTGAATGCCACAAAGGGCATTTTTCTCTGCTGAGTGATCCTGCTTGGCCCGACTCGCCAGGTCCCTAGCTCCCACAAATCTGTGAAACTCAGGAAGGTCACTTTCTGCTGAAAGAATGGATTAGAGTCAAATCTTAGCACTGAAGGCCTTGTGTGAAATTGCATAAGCTTTTTGTCTTATAACTGGTTATATTTTAATTAGGTTTCTCTAGGTCTTTTCCACACTCTGGTACACTATATAGTGTGCAACTCAGTAACTTTCCCCAATGCCCCTTAAAAAGCTAAAAAAAAAAAAAAAAAAAGAAGAAAAGAAAAAAGGATTTTCAGAGCAAGAAGCTCTAGCATCTGAAATTTTTGTTACTCTTAAAAAATTAGAAGGTCATCTTTGTCACAACTTTTAAGATGAAAAAGTAAATACACACAAAAAGTACTTTTTTTTTTTTTTTGTATATTTCTGAAGCTGGAAACCGGGAGAGACAGTCAGACAGACTCCTGCATGCGCCCGACCGGGATCCACCCGGCACGCCCACCAGGGGCGACGCTCTGCCCACCAGGGGGCGATGTTCTGCCCCTCCGGGGCATCGCTCTGTTGCAACCAGAGCCACTCTAGCGCCTGGGGCAGAGGCCAAGGAGCCATCCTCAGCGCCCGAGGCCATCTTTGCTCCAATGGAGCCTTGGCTGCGGGAGGGGAAGAGAGAGACAGAGAGGAAGGAGGGGGGGTGGAAAAGCAGATGGGCGCTTCTCCTGTGTGCCCTGGCCGGGAATCGAACCCGGGACCCCTGCACGCCAGGCCGACGCTCTACCACTGAGCCAACCGGCCAGGGCCACAAAAAGTACTTTTGATTCTAAAATTTTCATCTTGGCAATGAGATTTTTTTCTTCTTCTTTAGATCTGGAGTGTTTCTGGAAACCCAAGTGTCCTAAAGCAGTATCGGGGACTGTTTCCAACTTCTAAGAGACTCTCAGGCGCATTGCAAACATGGCGCCTGGTTTCCAGAGAGACAGGCCTAGGGTCCCAGGGAAATTGATGGCAAATGCAGGTTCTCAGACTGAGACTCGGTCCCGGGACAGCCTCGCCTCCCCTCTGTGAGTAGTGAGGGCCTGCCTTGGACTGCTCATCTTCCTGGCGATCTATTTTTAAGAGAAAGTCATAGTCTGGAGCTCAGAGCAGGGGAGGCCCTGGACCAGCTGCCTTGCAGGCAATGTCAGACAAGCTGCAGGTGTCCTGGGGAAGCATTCATCCACTCAGGGGGGTCAAGGCCAACCTCTTGCCTTTCCACAGGGCTGTTAGCATGCATACATCTGAATCCCAAGTCCAAGAATGAGCTCTCCAAACTGAGTTATTGAAACACTTTCTGAGACACGTGTTTCAAGAAGGAAATAAAGAAGGCAAGATGTAGCTCCTGTGCCATCTTTGACAAAGGGAAGGTAGGGAGGAAAGCTGTTTCCAGGGAAGAATCTGGCACGGAAACTGGCCCATCACAGGCACTCCCCAGACCTGCCTTCGTAGAGAGGAGCCCCTCCACCTTCGTTCCCTACCTAAGGAATGATCGCGTTGGTGATGAGAGCTGGGGGCTTAAAAAATATTTGTCTGATCAACTACACAGAATATAATGTGTATAATTTTCATCTTTCCCAAGGTTCCAGACAAGTCTCTTCATTCAATTCGCTTTCACAAACATTGCCTTAGCACCCACCCACTCCCAGGGACGGTCGTGAGTACCATGGGGAGACAGAGGTGAACAAGACACAGTCCTTTTTGCTTCTACTGCAGCTGAGTAAGCTTATAGCCTGTGTCTATTTGCCAAGAGCATGGCCAACTAAATAAATACAAACAAGAGAGAAGCTGAGCCGGTGAGATGACTGGAGGTGGGAGGGTTAGGAGAATGGCCAAGCTCAGCATTCCCTGGAGGCCGACGCACATTTATAGATGGCATGGTAACAGCAAGACGGTTGCTGAGGGAACCCGAAGCCGTGTCACATGGAGAAGATTTGTAGGACGGGAGACCTTTGGTCTGGAGAAGAAAAGATTAGGGACTAGGAGCACTGTTTCCACATACCTGGGAGGGTGTCATGGAAGACCTCGAGGGTGGAACATGCTCTATGGTGGGCGGGGGGAGATGCCAGGGCCACTAATCGCAGCTCATAATGAAGAGCTCTGTGTAGTCCCAGCTGTCCTCAGGTAGAGCGGGAAAGCCCACATGGCAGAGATGCTGTAGAGGAGAAACAAGCACAGGATGAAGGGTTGATCCTTAGCTCAAAAGCCTTGGATTCTTCCCATCCTGTCACTATAACTTTACAAGCTGCTAAGGCCAATACCTGGGTTCAAACTCAAACATGCCTGGCTGTGAATGAGGAGGCCTGCACTGCAGGTGGGGAAATTAACAAACTCCCACGGGGGTCTCTGGAGCGAGGGAGAAGGGGGCAAACAGAGCCATTCTGCAGGCCCAAAGACTGGGTTTTGAGTGGATTTGGAGCCTCCGCCTGCCCGATACCTCTGGGAGCTGACAAGCACTCTGTAGCAGGAGGGAGTCGCTGCCGCATCTTTTCCAAGGTGACGAGCGATGAGAGCAAGAGGGCAGTGGATGGACAGCCGATCCCCGTCAGCCCCTCTGGCCTCCTCAGGGTGGGCAGTGCCGGGACTTTGTTGGCAGGACAAGTGCAGAGGGCCACTCCGTGGGGTGGGCACGGAAAACTCGTTCTTCTCCACAACCCAACTTTCCCAGCAGGGGATCCTGCTGTTCACATTGAAGGAATTATACCTATCCATCTCATCCCTTTCTTCCTATCCTGCCACACATGTTTGTTGTTGTTTTTTAAAAGTTAAAAGAGTGAGTAGTAGCTTTTCCCTGATATCACTGTCAGGCTGTATGAACTGCCGTTGATTCCCTCTGTCAGCAGGCATTTACTGAACTCCTGTCATGGGTTGGGGTTGTAAGTTCAAAGATAAAGAAGACAGCCTCCTGACAAAAGCAAAGAGGAGCAAAGAAGGGCGACAGAAGCCAAGAATGTCAACACGACCAGCAGCCACTCAGATGATTGTATACCCTGTTGCTATGGGAGCCCAGAGGAGGGATCCCACTCAGTCTGCAGGTTTACAGAAGGCTTCCCAGGAGAGATGCCTTTTGAGCTGACTCTTAAAAGAAGAAAAAGAGAGGCTCAGAGAAAGAGAGGAGGGTAGCCTAGGTGAAGGGACAGCATGAGCAAAGGCCCAGCAGTGTGAAACTGTATGCCCATGACTGCAAGTTATTAGTGTTACCAGTCTACAAATTAGGAAAAAAGGAGTGCAGGGTGATGAGGCTGAGAAGGTAGTCTGGATGGACACATATGAAGGGCTGACCATCACTCTAAGATGCCTGATGTTTTCCTGTAGGTCACAGGGAACAGAGATGACAAATGAGAAATATATAAAATTTAAAAATCAATAACACCAAAAAAAAAAAAAAATCAAGAAGACAGTCCAACAAATGATCCAATAAAGCAATGGGCAAAAGACAAAAACAGTCACTTCACAAAAAAAGATACAAAAGTGTCCAGAAAGCATATGAAAGAGTGTTCAGCACCATCAACTCTCAGGGAAGTCCAAATTAAAACTACAATGAGATATATATCACACCCTCCAGAGTAGCTATAATAAAAATGACTGGCCATCCTGAGTGCTGGCGGAAATGTGGAGAGACAAGTTCTTGTCTACTGCTGGCAGGGAGAGTTAAATGCTGAGGTTCGGAGAACTCTTTGAATAGTTTCTTATAAAGTGAAATAAGTATTTTTGACAAAGCAATTCCACTTCTAGATATTTGCCCTTCAAAAACATGTTTCTAAAAAAATTACAAAGAAAGTTTATAGCAGCCTTATTTAAATATTGCATAACTGGAAGCAACCCAAACACTTACCCACATGGAATGAGTAAACAATATGGAAACATAGGATGGGATATCACTGAGCAATAAAAAGGAACAAACTATTGATACATGTATGACATGAATAAATAGCAAAAAACATTGTTTAAAAAAAGAGACCAAACACAAAATAGTGTCTGCAGGGTCCCATTTATATGGAATCCAAATCCAGTCAAACCTAACTGGATAATGTTAGAACCAGACAGTGGAGTGGGTGTAAGTCTTTTGGAGAAGCAAGGACTACTTAGTTAGAGGCCTAAAGGAACTTTCTCAAATGATAGAAAAGTTCTATATTTTATTTTGCTGATGATTACACAGGTCTATATAATGGTCAAAATTCATCAGACTGAATATTTGAAATCTGAACATGTTTGGTATGTGGACTATATCTAAGAAAAGGAAAAAATTCAGGTCTAGAGATTGGTTTCTATTTGAATTCACATCCCTGGCTTGAACATGTGTATAGATGGTAGTAATCAGGCAAAGGAAGGCTATGAGAAGAAGGGCAGGTGAAGGAGGCAGAAGATGGGTTAAATTTTGTGTATATAGAGTGTGTGGTATTCATTCTACAGGTGCCAGCTGATGATATCTTACTAACAAACAAACAAACAAAACCATGAGTCTGAAGCTCAGGGAAGAGGTCATGGTGAGGATGTGCTTTTGGGAATCACTTGCTCATGGGGGTAGTTAAAGCAAGGGCATGAGTAAGAAGGTCCCTAAGAGCAGGGGCCAAGGGTCAGCCCTGGGAGCTGTGGTTGGTGCTGGATGAACAGAGGAGAATGGTCTTTGCAGCAGGTTGGACACCATTGGGGAGGTAAGAGAAAAGCCAGAAAAACACAGAACCACCATTGTCCACAGAAGAGAACTCTCTCTCTCTCTCTCTGTGTGTGTGTGTGTGTGTGTGTGTGTGTGTGTGTGCTTGAGTAGGGAAGTTTTTACATATTAAAAAAATTTTTACAAGTTTATTATGGTATAAATTGTATACTAAAAAATTTACTCACTTTAACCATATCTTTCAATCAATGAGTTTTGGTGAATTTATACAATTGTGAAATTACTACCACATTCTTCAAGTTTTAGAACATTTTTATCATTGCAAAAATTTCCCTCATGGGACCTGAAGATGGCAGCGGAGTAGGCGGATGCATAGACACCCAGCTCTCACCACCAAACTGGAATACAAATCAATTTAGGAAAAATCAGCATGAAAAACCAACTCTGGACTACAAGAACAGCTCTCAAAAACCAAGGAGCAAAGAAGAAGCCACAACAAACCTGGTAGGGAGTGCCTGAATCTCCCCTGCTTACAGGAATGGAGGGGGGGGGTGAGGCTGAGAGCCCAGAGGGGATCTCACCCCATGGAAAAGAGCAGAAAATACTGCTCACAGCCACTTGCCTGGTGACCAGGGAGTGAGGTGTGTTGAAAAGACCAGCTTATCTCCCAAGTGGAAAGGAAAGAGAGAGGGACAGACTGTGCGGGCCTAAGGAATGCAGGAGATGATCTAAAAAAAGCTGACTCATCCGTGATGGAGGCGGCCATAGCTGGGGGAGGGACTGATCCTTCCCCACAAAACAGTACTGAATTGCTTCTGGATCAGAGATCTCCAGACACCTCTCCAGCTCCAATCAGAGCAACAAGACACAGCTGAAAAGAAGTGGGGAGGAGGGGCAGTAACTCAGGTCTCCATGGAGATCTGAGATACAACTCCCCCTACTGAAGCTGAGAAAACACCCTGCCCCCAGAGAGAGTAGTTGGTGGAAGAGGCCTTCAGAGTCTCAGGTTACACCCACCACATTCCTGGATACAATTTCAAGGAAGCCCCCTGCTGAGATTAGTAAAGAAGACTATCACCTGTTAAGGAAAACAAACAAATCAAGACTTCAAAGTTGCCCAAATCCAAAAGTGGATTACAAATAATAGCTGATTCTAACCCAAGAAGACCTAGAAATAACACAACTGAAAACTGGAGGCAGACAACACCAAGCCTAGACTCAACCAACTCTACAAACAAAACACAGACAATGAGAAGACAAAAAAATGCAATCCAAATGAAACCTTCAGGAGATGAACTGAGTGATATGGAAATAATCAAACTTCCAGATGCAGAGTTTAAAATAATGATTGTAAGGATGCTTAGGGATCTTAGAACAACAATGGATGGTCATTATGAACACCTAAATAAAGAAATAGCAAGTATAAGAAAGAATCAGTCAGAGATGACAAATACAATATCAGAAATAAAGACCACAATGGAAGGAATTAAAAACAGGATAGATAGAGCTGAGGATCGAATCAGTGAGTTGGAGGACAACTGGAATGAAGACATGAAAGCACAGAAGAAAAAAGAAAAGAGACTCAAAAAAGTCTGAGGAAATTCTTAGAGAGCTCTGTGACAACATGAAGAGAAATAACATCCGCATCATAGGGGTTCCTGAAGAAGAAGAAAAAGAACAAGGGATAGAGACTTTGTTCAATCATATCATAGCTGAAAACTTCCCTAAATTAATGCAGGAGAAACTCTCACAAGTTCAAGAAGCACAGAGGACTCCATTAAAGAGAAACCCAAAGAAACCTACACCAAGATACATCATAATTAAAATACCAAAGCTAAGTGATAAAGAGAAAATATTAAAAGCTGCAAGAGAAAAAAAAATCTATCACCTACAAAGGAGCCCCCATAAGGATGACATCTGACTTCTCAACAGAAACACTTGAGGCCAGAAGGGAATGGCAAGAAATATTCAAAGTAATACAGAACAAGAACCTACAACCAAGACTACTCTATCCAGCAAGGCTATCATTTAAAATCAAAGGAGAAATAAAAAGCTTCCCAGACAAAAAACAACTCAAGGAATTCATTACAACCAAACCAATGCTGCAGGAAATGTTAAGGGGCCTGTTGTAAACAGATCAAAGTGGGAAAAAATATAGCAAAAAGGGAATACAGCTTTAAAGAATAAAATGGCAATAAACAACTACATATCAATAATAACCTTAAATGTAAATGGATTAAATGACCCAATCAAAAGACATAGGGTAGCTGCGTGGATAAGAAAACAGGACCCATATATATGCTGTCTACAAGAGACACACCTTAAAACAAAAGATACACATAGATTGAAGGTAAAGGATGGAAAAAAACATTTCATGCAAATGGAAATGAAAAAAAAGCTGGGGTAGCAATACTTATATCAGACAAATTGGACTTTAAAACAAAGGATATAGTAAGAGATAAGGAAAGCCACTACATAATGATAAAGGAAGTAATCCAACAAGAAGATATAACTATTATAAATATCTATGCACCTAATATAGGAGCACCTAAATATATAAAGCAGACTTTGATGGATTTAAAGGGTGAGATCAACAGCAATATTATAATAGTAGGGGATTTCAATACCCCACTAACATCACTAGATGAATCCTCAAGAAAGAAAATTAACAAAGAAACTGCAGACTTATTGGACACACTAGATCAACTCAATTTAATAGATATCTTCAGAACCTTTCACCCTAAAGCAGCAGAATATACATTCTTTTCAAGTGCTCATGGTACATTCTCTAAGATAGACCACATGTTAGGGCACAAAAGTGGTCTCAACAAATTTAAGAAGATTGAAATCATATCAAGCACTTTCTCTGATCACAACGGCATGAAACTAGAAATGAACCACAACAGAAAAGCTCAAAAATTCTCAAACACATGGAAACTAAATAGCACGTTGTTAAATAATGAATGGATTAAGAATGAGATCAAAGAAGAAATAAAAAAATTCCTAGAAACGAATGTCAATGAGCATACAACAACTCAAAATTTATGGGACTAGCAAAGGCAGTACTGAGAGGGAAGTTCATAGCACTACAGGCACACTTTAAGAAGCTAGAAAAAGCTCAAATAAACAACCTAACCCTGCATCTAAAAGAACTAGAAAAAGAACAGCAAGTAAAGCCCAAATGTAGTAGAAGGAAGGAAATAAGAAAGATCAGAGCAGAAATAAATGACATAGAGGCTAAAGAAACAATACAGAGGATCAATGAAACCAGGAGCTGGTTCTTTGAAAAGGTAAACAAGATTGATGAACCTTTAACTAGACTCACCAAGAAAAAGAGAGAGAGGACTCAAATAAATAAAATTAGAAATGAGAGTGGAGAAATAACAACTGACACAACAGAAATACAAAGGATTGTAAGAAAATATTATGAAGAACTGTATGGCAAAAAACTAGACAACCTAGATGAAATGGACAAATTCCTTGAAACATACAATCTTCCAAAAATCAATCTGGAAGAATCAGAAAACCTAAACAGACTGATTACACCAAATGAGATCAAAACAGTTATCAAAAAACTCCCAACAAAGCAAAGTCCAAGGCCTGATGGCTTCACAACTGAATTCTACCAAATATTCAAAGAAGAACTAACTCCTATCCTTCTCAAACTATTTCAAAAAATTCAAGAGGAAGGAAGACTTCCAAGCTCCTTTTATGAGGCGAGCATAATTCTGATTCCAAAACCAGGCAAAGACAACACAAAGAAAGAAAATTATAGACCAATATCTCTGATGAATATAGATGCTAACATCCTCAACAAAATATTAGCAAACTGGATCCAACAATATATGGAAAAAATCATACACCATGATCAAGTGGGATTTATTCTGGGGAGGCAAGAATGGTACAATATTTGTAAATCAATCAATGTGATTCATCACATAAAAAAAAAAGGAGAAAAACCAAATGATAATTTCAATAGATGCAGAAAAAGCATTTGATAAAATCCAGCATCCATTCATGATCAAAACTCTCAGCAAAGTGGGAATACAGGGAACATACCTCAACATGATAAAGGCCATCTATGAGAAACCCACAGCCAACATCATACTCAATGGGCAAAAATTAAAAGCAATCCCCTTAAGATCAGGAACAAGGCAGGGGTGCCCCCTTTCACCACTCTTATTTAACATAGTCCTGGAAGTCCTAGCCACAGCAATCAGACAAGAAGAAGAAATAAAAGGCATTCAAGTTGGAAAAGAAGAAGTAAAACTATCATTATTTGCAGATGATATAATATTATATGTAGAAAATCCTAAAGTCTCAGTCAAAAAACTACTGGACCAGATAAATGAATTCAGCAAAGTGGCAGGATATAAAATCAATACTCAGAAATCAGAGGCATTTTTATACGCCAACAATGAACAGTCAGGAAGAGAAATTAAGGAAACAATCCTTTTCACTATTATAACCAAAAAAATAAAGTACCTAGGAGTAAACTTAACCAAGGAGACTAAAGACTTGTACTCGGAAAATTACAAAGCATTGATAAAAGAAATCAAGGAAGATACAAACAAGTGGAAGCATATACTGTGCTCATGGTTAGGAAGAATAAACATCATTAAAATGTCTATATTACCCAAAGCAATCTATAAATTCAATGCAATACCAATTAAAATACTATTGACATACTTCAAAGATATAGATCACATATTACAAAAATTTATATGGAACCAAAAAATAATACGAATAGCCTCAGCAATCTTAAAAAAGAAGAATAAAGTGGGAGGTATCACACTTCCTGATATCAAGTTATACTACAAGGCCATTGTACTCAAAACAGCCTGGTACTGGCATAAGAACAGGCATATAGATCAATAGAACAGAACAGAGAACCCAGAAATAAACCCACAGCTCTATGGACAACTGATATTTGACAAAGGAGGTAAGGAAATACAATGGAGTAAAGACAGCCTCTTTAACAAATGGTGTTGGGAATATTGGACAGCTACCTGCAAAAAAATGAAACTAGATCACCAGCTTACACCACTCAAAAAAATAAACTCAAAATGGATAAAAGACTTAAATGTAGGCCATGAAACCATAAGCATCTTAGAAGAAAACATAGGCAGTAAGCTCTCCAACATCTCTCGGAGCAACATATTTGCTGATTTATCTTCACGGGGAAGTGAAATAAAAGACAGGATAAACAAATGGGACTATATCAAACTAAAAAGCTTTTGCACAGCTAAAGACAACAAGAACAGAATAAAAAGACAAACTACACAATGGGAGAACATATTTGACAATACGTCTGATAAGGGGTTAATAACCAAAATTTATAAAGAACTTGTAAATCTCAACACCAGGAAGACAAACAATCCAGTCCAAAAATGGGCAAAAAAAAATGAGTAGACACTTTTCCAAAGAGGACATACAGATGGCCAATAGGCATATGAAAAAATGCTCAACATCACTAATCATTAAAGAAATGCAAATTAAAACCACAATGAGATATCACCTCACACCAGCCAGAATGGCGTTTATCAACAAAACAACACAGAATAAGTGCTGGCGAGGATGTGGAGAAAGGGAACCCTCCTGCACTGCTGGCGGGAATGCAGACTGGTGCAGCCACTGTGGAAAACAGTATGGAGATTCCTCAAAAAACTGAAAATCGAACTGCCTTTTGACCCAGCTATCCCACTTTTAGGAATATACTCCAGGAACACCATAGAATGGTTCCAAAAGGAGAAATGCACCCCCATGTTTGTGGCAGCATTGTTCACAATAGCAAAGATCTGGAAACAGCCCAAGTGTCCATCAGAGGACGAGTGGATTAAAAAGCTTTGGTATATATATACTATGGAATACTACTCAGCCATAAGAAATGATGGCAATGGATCATTTACAATAACATGGATGGAGCTTGATAACATTATAGGAAGTGAAATAAGTAAATCAGAAAAAACTAAGAACTATATGAATCCATACATAGATGGGACATAAAAATGAGACTCAGAGACATGAACAAGAATGTGATGGCAATAGCGGTGGGGGATGGGGGAGGGGGGATGGGGCGAGGAAGGAGAGAGGTGGTGGGGGAGGGGAGGGGCAAAAGAAAACCAGATAGAAGGTGACAGAAGACAATTTGACTTTGGGGGAGGGGTATACAGCACAATCAAATGTCAAAATAATCTGGAGATGTTTTCTCTCAACATATGTACCCTGATTTATCAATGTCACTGCATTAAATTTAGTAATAATAAAAAATTTCCCTCATGCCCCTTTACAGTCAATATCGGATACCACGGCCAGTCTGTGGCAACCACAGGTATCCCCTTAAGATTATAGTTTTGCCATTTGTATAGTCTTTTGTGTCTGCCTTTTTTGTCTTAGTCTGTTTTTGAGGTTCCTTAATGTTGTTGCAGACAGTTCTAATTCGTTCCTTTCTTATAGTAGGTACTATTCCACTGTATGAATAGACTGTGTTTTGTTTATCCATTCACCAGCTGATGGACATTTGTATTGTTTCCAGTTTGGGGTTATCAAAAATAATGCTGCAATAAATATTTACTTACAGCTCTTTAAGAAGACATATGTTTTCATTTTTCTTGGGTTAATGCCTAGGAGTGGAATGGCTGGATTGCACGGTAAGCATGTGTTTACTTTTGAAAGAAACTGTCAAATTGTTCTAGTAAGAGGACAACCACTTTTACATTTCCACTAGCAACTTGTGAAGTTTCTGATTTCTCTACATACTTATCAACATTGGTATGTTGGGTTTTGTTGTGTTTTTTTTTAAGCTATTTTGATAATCATAGAGTGGCTTTTCTTTGCATTTCCCTAATGACCAATGATGTTGAACATTTTTCATGTGCTTGTAGACCATTCATATGTCTTCTTTGGTGAAATATGATATTTGTTCAAACCATTTGTCAATTTTTAAGTGGGTAATTTGTCCTCTTATAATTGAGTATTAAGAGGTTTTTTTTTTTTTAACATATCTGAATACTAGTCAGATAGTTTACAGATATTTTCTTTCAATCTGTGGTGTACCTTTTTATTTTTTCACTGAAAATTTTTTAAAATTTTGATGAAACCTAATGAATCAATGTTTTCTTTAAATATTAGTAGTTTTGTGTCTTAGCTAAGAAATTTTTGCTTAACTCAAGATCACAAAAATTGTCTTCCATATTTTCTTCTGGTAGTTTTATAGTTTTATCTTTTACATTCAGGTCTATGATTCACTTTGAATTAATTTTTTATGTATGGTGTGAGAAAGGGTCAAGGTTAATATATTTCTAAAAATAACTATTTAGTTACTTTAAGACCATTTATAAAGACTAATATTTTTTCTAATGAATTATGTTGGTAACTTTTAATTGAATATATAAGTAAAGGTCTATTTTAAGACTTTCAATTTTGTTCCATGCATCTATATGTCTATTATTATTTAATACTACTTTGTGTTAATTACTATGGTTTCATAGTAAGTCTTAAAATTATATAGTATGTCTTCTAACTTTCTTCTTTTTAAAAATTGTTTTATGAGAGCGACATCAGAGAAGTGGCAGCATGAGAGATACTCTCAATCTCTCCCCTTGAAATTTCAACAAATTCTATAACTATACTCAGAGAAAAAAACCCAGATGAACCTGAAATATACACACACCAGATAGACAAAGGTAGGGATTGCTCAAGAAGGTAGGCCAAAGATAGAATCTGCTCACAGAAGAAATAAAATGCCAGAGAACTGAGTCTTTCTCTTTCCTCACGGACCTGAGGGAGGGAGGCTCTGTTGGTGCAGGTTTTGTCTCGGAGCCAGAGCAGAAAGAAGAGGAGAGTCTGGGGGGAAGGAGTGGAGATGGGGCAATGACCAAGAACGGGGATTGCAGGTGCTGGGCGATTGCAGGCACTGGGCACACAAAAGCCATGGTGCATTCTCAAGAACTGCGTACAAGTAGCTTGTGGAGATCAGCCCACAGGGCACTGGAGCACTCTTGATCTGCCCACCTGACCAGTGGAGTTTAGCCTTGTGGCACTGGATGTGCTTTATCTGTGATCTCTGCCACAACTGCTCCTGAAGCTCAGACACCAGCTCGTGGCATGCAGCCCTTGCCCTGCCCAGGGCTGTGTTTTGACTGCTTAGAGTGGTTTGGGAGGAAGGACTGAACTGTGTTACCCCAGTCTCCCAGTCCCACATTGCTCCCCTTGCTGTGCGAACAGTGGTGGTGGTGGACCCCCCTCAGCTGGGTCTCCAAGCTGCTCTCCTCTGTGAGAGGCAAGGGTGCCCAGGCGCTTGATCTCCTGCTCTGTTGTGACATGGAAGAGGGCCCCAGAGGACTCCTGGTTGGCCATTGCTAGAGCCATAAAATTGCAAAGCCCTAACAACAAGCCCCTCCTACCAAACTGACAGCCCTGCCTGCATCATTACCACAGCGAGCCTCAGCAGAACTCCACCCAAGAATCTCGCAGAGGCAATTCTTGTAGTATAGCACCTCCTACAAGAAAAAAGAATAATTATCTCTTGTTAGGGTTATTAACAATACCACTTGCAAATCCATCAAGGAAAAAGAAATCAAGTATGGATATACAAGACAGAGACATAGCTCAGATAGATGATGAAAAATCTCCAGGAAAATATCTCAATTACATGGAAACCTTGGAGCTTAATGACAGAGAATTCAAAATTGAAATTCTAAAAATACTCAATTAGATGAAAGAAAACACTGAAAGGCAATTTAGTGAGCTCAAGAAACAACTTAATAAACAAAAACAGTACTTCACCAAGGAAATTGAAACTATAAAAAAGAACCAAACAGATGGAAAACTCAATACACAAACTGAAAAATGAGTTAACAAGTTTAGCTAATAGAACAGACCATATTGAGGAGAGAATCAGTAACATTGAAGACAGACAACTAGAGATACAACAGAGAAAAGAAAAGAGACTCACAAATTTAAAAAAATGAGAAAACCCTATAAGAATTGTCTGACTCCATCAGAAAGAGCAATATAAGAATAATGGGTACTTTAGAAGAAGAAGAAAGGGAAAAGGAATGGAGAATATATTGAAACATAATCGATGAGAACTTTCCAAGCTTGTGGGAAGAGTTGGAGCCTCGATTCCAAGAAGTAAACAAAATGCCAAGTTACCTCAACCTAAACAGACCTACTCCAAGGCACATCATAATGAAATGATCACAAATCAATGACAAAAAAAGAATCCTCAAGGCAGCTAGGGAGAAGAAAAATATAACATATAAAAAAAGGCCCATTAGGCTATCATCAAATTTCTCAGCAGAAACTCTATAAGCCAGAAGAGAGTGGACCCCAACATTTAAAATACTGAAAGAGAGGAACTATGAGCCAAGAATACTATATCTATCAAACTATCCTTCACCTGACCAGGCAGTGGAGCAGTGGATAGAACATCGAATTGGGATGTGGTGGACCCAGATTCGAAACCCCAAGGTCGCCAGCTTAAGCATGGGCTCATCTGGTTTGATGGCTTAAGCAAAGGTTCACTCGGTCTGCTGTAGCCCCCTGGTCAAGGCACTATGAAGAAGCAATCAGTGAACAAATAAAGTGCTGAAGTGAAGAATTGATGCTTCTCATCTCTCTCCATTCCTGTCTGTCTGTCTCTATCTATCCCTCTCTCTGTCTCTGTCACACACACACACACACACACCACAAAAATCAAACAAACAAACAAAAGAAACTATCCTTCAAATATGAAGGGGAAATGAAAACATGTACAGACATAAAAAAGCTGAGGGAATTTATCACCAGAAAAACCCACTACAGGAAATACTAAAGGGGGTTATCTGACCAGATGCAAAGAACAAAACAAAACAAAATTACAAGTAAAAATTTTAACAAAACTACAATAAAAACAAGGATAATCTGTGACAACAATAACATAAAAGGGGAGAGGATAAAGATCAGCAGTAGCAAAGAAGAATGGAGTGCAGAAGCACTCATGAAATAATGGATTCTAATAAATATGATAATTTTCCTTTTAATAACCTAATGGTAATCACCCCTGAAAATGCCACTACTGAAACACATAGCTTAAAAAAAGTAGAAACAGAAGATAGAAGTATGAATACCACGAAACAAAAAGAAATGACAGAAAAACAAACAAAAAAGAAGAACCAAACAAGACACAAAGCTATCAGAAAGCAGTATAAAATGGCAATAGGAAATCCTCAAGTGTCAATAATTACACTAAATGTAAATGGATTGAACTCACCAATAAAGAGGCACAGAATAGCAGATTGGATCAAGAAGCAAAACCCAATAGTATGCTGCCTTCAAGAGACACATCTAAGCTACATGGTTAAGAATAGTTTCAAAATGAAAGGTTGGAAAATGATTCTCCAAGCAAATAATATCCAAAGAAAAGCAGATGTAGCCATACTTGTATCTGACAATGCTGACTACAAGACAACAAAGGTGACCTGAGACAAAGATGGAAATTTCATAATGATAAAGGAGACATTGTATCAAGAAGACATAACATTTCTTAATATATATGCACCAAACCAGGAAGCACCAAAATATATAAGACATCTACTAACTGATCTAAAAGTACAAACCAAAAAATATATAATTATACTTGGAGACCTCAATACACCATTGCTGGCTTTAGATCATTCATCCAAACAGAAAATCAATTAAGAAATATTGGCCTTAAATAAAACACTAGAACAAATTGACATAATAGACATCTACAGGAAATTTCATCTCAAAACATCAGAGTATACATTTTTCTCCAGTGTACATGAAACATTCTCAAGAATAGACCATATGTTGGGCCACAAAACTAACATCAACAAATTCAGAAAGATTGAAATTATACCAAGCATATTCTCTGACCACAAAGCTTTGAAACTAGAATTCAACTGCAAAAAAGAAGTAAACACACCCACAAAAATGTGGAAATTAAACAATATACTGCTCAAAAATGACTGGGTCAAAGAAATAAAAGAAGAGATCAAAAGATATATACAGACAAACAAAAATGTCAACAAAACATAGCAGCATCTCTGGGATGCAGCAAAAGCAGTAACAAGAGGGAAGTTCATATCATTATAGGCTTATATAAAAAAAACAAGAGAGAGCCCAAGTAAACCACCTAACATCACATCTTAAGGAACTAGAAAAAGAAGAACAAAGGCAACCCAAAACCAGCAGAAGAAAAAAAGTAATAAAGATTAGAGCAGAAATAAATGAAATAGAGAACAGAAAAACCATAGAACAAGGTCAGGAACCTTTTTGGCTAAGAGAGCCATGAACGCCACGTATTTTAAAATGTAATTCCGTGAGAGCCATACAATGTGTTTAACATTAAATACAAGTAAATGTGTATATTTTATGTAAGACCAACACTTTTAAAGTACAATAAGTCTCTGAATTCTTTTTAATAACGTTGTTATGCTGTTGCTAACCAATGATGAATAAAGTACTTCCTACCATTAATGAACTTCTGGTGCTGCGTGGTTTTGCTGATGGTTTTGTAGTCTGGTTGATACGTGGTGAGGTTAAGCTTCAGGCAGGCGTTGAGACTTCCATCCGTTAAACATGATCGTAGGTTGGTTTTAACATTCTTTAGATGTAAGAAAGACTGCTTACATGCATATGTAGAGCCAAACATTGTCAGTACAGCAATACTCACATACTGCAGTGTGTGGTATGTGATAGGAAGCGTGTTCCAAGTTTTGACAATCAGCTGGTTCACGGGTTGAAGTTTTTTCATTTCTCCCCACTTGTGTTTGCTCGCCAACTCTGCTTGATGTCGTGCAATTCTTTCCAAATCTTCATTCAGTGACTTGAACTTATTCACCCACATGTCTGAGGCCTTCAGGTCAGCAGCTTGTAGCTCAAAATCTCTGATGGAAACACCAGGGATGTAACTCAGGTCGACGCTGTCCACTGCACACTCATGTGGATGGGTGATGAACTTAAAAAGATGAATGCGCTCACGAAATTTTTCAAAGCATGCTTTGAATGACTGGAGGAGATTAGATGTGAAGGCCGCTAGCTGCTGGAGATCAAGATGTTGAGCAGGGTCACTTGCTGTGCATGCATCTTTAAACTCTCCCAGTTTTTCAAAGTGTAGTAAGCAACCTGTTTCAATGTCTGAGATGAAGAGTTCCAGGTTGTTTTCAAATGCAAACACTGCTTGTTGAAGGGATAAGACTGTATTTCCAATGCCTTTCATTTTCACATTGAGCTGGTTTAGATGTTCAGTCATGTCCACGAGATAGTAGAACTTCAGGAGCCACTCAGTGTTAGCTAACTCAGGATGCTCGATGTTTTTCATTTCAAGAAAAGTGCAGATTTCGCTCAGACAAGCTGTGAAAAGGCTGAGCACCTTCCTTCTTGACAACCAATGCACATTGATGTGCAGAAGCAGACCAGAATAATTATCCCCAACTTCATCCAGCAGTGTTTTAAACTGGTGATCATTTAAAGCTTGGGTAACCATAAAGTTGACCACCCGAATGACCAGCAACATAACCTCACCAAGCTGCTTGCCACACATCTGAGCACAAAGTGTCTCCTGATGTAGGATGCAGTGAAAACTTAAAATGGGTCTCTTTTCATGTTCACGAAGAAGCGCTACGAATCCTCTGCTTTTCCCCACCATGCACGGAGCACCATCAGTACACACTGAAATAAGTTTATCTATTGGTAGATTTCTTTTTTTTTTAGCGAACTCAGTGAAAGACTTGAATAAATCCTCCCCTCTTGTTGTCTCTTTCATAGGCAAAACAGCAAGACTTTCCTCACGTAGTGTGTCACTGACAGCATACCTTGCAATCATGCTGAACTGGGATAAATGGCTTATGTCCATTGACTCATCCAAAGCAAGAGAAAAGAATGGTGCTGCATTTATGTCTTTCACTTGTGTTGCCTCAGTTTGATTTGCCATCATGATGGTACGATCGTGAACAGTTCTTGCTGACAGAGGTATGTTCTTTATTCATTTGATTATCTTGTCTTTATCTGAAAGTCATCAAAAAGTTCATTGGCAACATCAAGCATGAATGTTTTGGCATACTCCCCATCTATAAATGGCTTTCCGTTTCTCACAATTGCTAAAGCACCAGCAAAGCTAGCCGAATTCCAGTCACTTTGTTGGGTCCAAACACGGAGTTGCTGCTGACTAGCTTCCACTCTGCACAGTAACTCTTGACATGCTTTCTTCCTGCTGTCCCCCACTGGATATTTCGATGCAAATGTAGTATGGTGTATGTCAAAGTGCCACTTTATATTTGACTGTTTCATCGATACAATTTTATCATTGCATATTAGACACACTGCAGAACCTGCTCTCTCCACAAAGGCAAATTCCTCTGTCCATTCCTGCTGAAAAGTATGATACTCCTCATCTTTTTTTCTTTTAGCCATCTTCTTCATCAAAAGGGTTTCTGCAATTAGCTAGCTGACTACTTGATTAAAAGAAGGGAAGTTTACTTCCTGACTTCACAATGACCCGTGTACGTTATTTTATCCAATAAAAATTTGGTGTTGTCCTGGAGGATAGCTGTGATTGGTTCCAGCTACCCGCAACCATGAACATGAGCGGTAAGAAATGAATGGATTGTAATACATGAGAATGCTTTATATTTTTAACATTATTATTTTTTTATTAAAGATTTGTCTGCGAGCCAGATGCAGCCATCACAAGAGCCACATCTGGCTCATGAGCCATAGGTTCCCAACCCCCGCTATAGAAAAAATTAATACAACAAAGAGCTGGTTCTTTGAAAAGATCAACAAAATTTACAAACCTCTGGCAAGACTCACTAAGGAAAAATGAAAAAGGATTCATATAAACAAAATCCAAAATGAAAGAGGAGAAATTACCACAGATATCATAGATATACAAAGGATTATTGAAGAATACAATGAAAAACTAAATGCCAGCAAATATAACAATCTAGAAGAAATGGATAAACTTCTAGAACAATACAATCTTCCTACACTGAATCACAAAGAAGTAGAAAGACTAAATACACCTATAAGCAGGGAGAAAATACAAACTACTATCAAAAACCTCCCTTAAAATAAAAGTCCAGAGCTAGATGGCTATACTAGTGAATTCTACCAAACATTCAAAGAAGATTTGGTTCCTATCCTTCTCAATGTCTTCCAAAAAATTGAAGAAGAAACAATACTTCCAAACACATTTTATGAGGCTAACATCACCCTCATACCAAAACCTGGCAAGGACAACACAAAAAAAGAAAACTACAGACCAATATCTCTAATGAATACAGATGCTAAAATCCTAAACAAAATACTAGCAAATTGAATACAACATCACATTAAAAAATTATTCATCATGATCAAGTGAAATACATCCCAGAAACACAAGAATGGTTCAACATAAATAAAACGATTAATGTAATACACCATATCAATAAAACTAAGAACAAAAACCATATGATCCTATCAATAGATGCCAAAAGGCATTGATAAAATACAGCATCCTTTTATGTTTAAAACACTCAACAAAATGAGTATAGAAGGAATATACCTCAACATAATAAAGGCCATTTACAACAAACCATCAGCTAACATCATACTAAATGGTAAAAAACTGAAAACTTTTCCTCTAAAATCAGGAACAAGACAAGGTTGCCCACTCTCTCCACTTCTATTCAACATAGTAGTGGAAGTTCTAGCCAGAGCACTCAGACAAGAGAAAGAAATAAAAGGCATTCATATTGGGAAAGAAGAAGTAATGGTTTCACTTTTTGCAGATGATATTACCTTGTATATAGAAAACCCCAAAGACTCCACATACAGGCTATTAGAGGCAATCAACCAATACAGTAAGGTCACAGGATACAAAATTAATATGCAGAAGTCTGTTGCTTTCTTATATGCCAACAAAGAAATTTCAGAAAAAGAATTCAAAAAAATTATTCCTTATACAGTTGTAACAACAAAAATAAATACCTAGGAATGAACATAACAAAGAATGAAAAAGGACCTATATACTGAAAACTACAAAGCATTGTTAAGGGAAATTTAAAAAGACACAATAAAATGGAAATATTCATTGCTTGTGAATATTAAGAATAAATATATTTTAAATGGCAATATTACCCAAAGCAATATACAAATTTAATTAAGGTGACCAACTTCTTTACAATGAAAAGGAGGACAAAAATAAATTGAAGAAAAGAGTAAATAAAAGAAATATTTTATTCATTGCAACAATACACTATAATATGATAAATGCATAGTAAAAGCATTTGTAATATTTTATATTGTAATTATGCTTACATGCCTATTATTATTATTTTTTTTTACAGAGAGAGAGAGTCAGAGAGAGGGATAGACAGGGACAGACAGACAGGAATGGAGAGATGAGAAGCATCAATCATTAGTTTTTTGTTCCGCATTGTGACACCTTAGTTGTTCATTGATTGCTTTCTCATATGTGCCTTGACTGCAGGCTTTCAGTAGACCAAGTAACCCCTTGCTTGAGCCAGTGACCCTGGGTCCAAGCTGGTGAGCTTTTTGCTTAAACCAGATGAGCCCGCGCTCAAGCTGGCGACCTTGGGATCTCGAACCTGGGTCCTCGGCATCCCAGTCCAATGCTCTATCCACTGCACCACCACCTGGTCAGGCCATGCCTATTAATTTTTAATAATAATTGTCCAAAAAAAGTATTCATTTAGATACAAATATGTCACATCACATGCAATTAATCAACTGCATCGATCGAATATAGACATTTACAGATTAGTCTTCCAATATCAATAAGGAGGACATGTAGGAGGACACTTTTCAAGGGAGGACAGAACTTACAAAAGAAGGACTGTCCTCCCTAAAGGAGGATGATTGGGCACCTTAATTTAATGTAATTTCCATCAAAATTCCAATGCTATTTTTAAAGAAATGGAGCAAAAAATTATCAGGTTTATATGAAACCATAAAAAACTCCGGATAACCAAAGTAACCCTAAGGAAACAAAACATAATTGGAGGCATTACAATACCTGACTTCAAACTATACTACAGAGTTATGATAATCAAAACAGCATGGTACTGGCAGAAAAATAGACATATAGACCAATGGAACACAATATAAAGCCTAGAAATAAAACCACATATATATGGTCAAATCATCTTTGATAAAGGAGCCAAAAATACACAATGGATAAAAGAAAGCCTCTTTAATAAGTGGTGCTGGGAAAATTGGACAGCCACATGCAAAAAAATAAAATTTGACTACAGTTTGTCTCCTTGCACAAAAATTAATTCAAAATGGATCAAAGATCTAAATATAAGATCTGAAACAATAAATTACATAGAAGAAAACATAGGCACTAAACTCATGGACCTTGGCCACAGAGAACAATTTATGAATTTGACCCCAAAGGCAAAGGAAGTAAAGGCAAAGAAAATGAATGGAACTACATCAAACTAAGAAGGTTTTGCACAGCAATAAAACTGATAACAAAACGAAAAAACAGCCAACTAAGTGGGAGATGATATTTTCAAACAACAGCTCAGATAAGGGACTAATATCCAAAATATATAATGAACTCACAAAACTAAGCAACAAACAAGCAAACAATTCAATAAAAAAAATGGGAAGAGAACATATACAGACACTTCTCCCAAGAAGAAATACAAATGGCCACCAGATATATGAAAAAATGCTCATCGTCACTAACTATTAAAGAAATGCAAATGAAAACTACAATGAGGTATCACCTCACACCTGTTAGATTAGCTATTATCAACAAGACAGGTAATAACAAGTGCTAGAGAGGCTGTGGAGAAAAAGGAACCCTCATTCACTGTTGGTGGGAATGTGGATTAGTACAACCATTATGGAAGAAAGTACTGTATGGTGGTTCCTCAAAAATTAAGAATAGAACTACCATATGACCCAGAAATCTCTCTACTGGGTATATATCCCCAAAACTCGAAAACATGGGCACATAAAGACACATGCACCCCCATGTTCATTGCAGCATTATTCACAATGGCCAAGACATGGAAACAGCTAAAATGCCCTTCAGTAGATTGGATAAAGAAGATGTGGTACATATATACTATGGAATATTACTCAGCCATAAGAAATGATGACATAGTATCATTTATTACAACATGGATAGACCTTGATAACATTATACTGAGTGAAATAAATAAATCAGAAAAAGCTAAGAACTGTATTATTTCATACATAGGTGTGACACAAAATTGAGATTCATGGACATAGATAAAAGTGCAGTGGTTATGGGGGGAGGGGAAGGGAGGAGAAAAAAAGAGTGGGGTGGAGGAAGAGGCTTAAAAAGAAACAAAATATTGGGTGACTGAAGATGATTTGACTTTGGGTGATGGGTATATAACATAATCGACTGTCCAAATGATGTGGAGATGTTTTGTCTAAATCTATGTACTCTGGTTGACCAATGTCACCTAGTTAATTTAACTTGTCTAAATAAAAAAAAATGTTTTGTGGCAAAGGACTTGAATAAATATGTCTCCAAAGATGATACACAAGTGGCCAATAAACACATATAAAGATGCTCAATATTAGAGAAATGCAAATCAAAACCACAATGAAGTATCACCTCACACTTATCAGGATGGCTATTATCAAAACAAAACAACAAACAAAATAACATTTTGGCAGGGATATGGAGAAATTGGAACACTTGTACACTGTTGGTGGGAAAGTAAAATGGTGCAGCTACTATGGAAAATATTATGGTATTTTCTCAAAAAGTTAAAAGAATTAAAAGCAGGATCTTGAAGAGATATTTGTTCACTTGCGTTCACAGTAGCATTACTCACAATAGCCAAAAATGTTAGCAACCCAAGTGTCTATCAATAGATGAAAAGATAACCAAAATGTGCTATATAAATAATGGAATATTATTCAGCCTTAAAAAGAAGGAAATTATGACCCATGCTACAACACAGATGAATCTTGAGAACATTATGCTAAGTAAAATCAATCAGTCACAAAAAGACAAATAGTTTATGATTCCACTTATATAAAGTACCTGGAGTAGTCAGATTCATAGAGACAAAAAGTGGAATGATGGTTTCCTGGAGTTGGGAAAGGGGAATTTGAGTTGTTCAGTGGGTACAGAGTTTTAGTCTTACAAGATGAAAAGAGTTCTGGAGATTGGTTATACAATAATGTGAATGTACTATACATTTTTAAAATAGTTACGATAGTAAATTTTATGCTACTCAGCCTTGAGTGAACCTTTTAAAGTGAAAATCAGATTGTATTAGTCCTCTGCTAAAACCCTCCAACCACTCTACATGGCGAGTAGAAGCAATGCTACTCTACACTATGGCCATCAAAGCTCTGCCACTGTCCACCCTTCTAGCTTCCTCTTCCTCGCTCTGCCTCCGGCATACCCTCCTGCCTCCTGGGACTTCTCCTTCTAACTGCTCACAGCCTGGCCATGAGACCTGGGAGCTGTTTAAAAACGCAGAATCTCAGGCTCCCCGCCCCAGACCTGCAGAATCCAAATCTGCATTTAGCAAGCTCCCCCTGGGGTCTCTGCACACTAAAGTGAGAAGCCCTCAAACCTACAAACTCTTTCCTAAGTTAGACTTTTTGCATTTACTGTGTCCTCTGCTCCCCATGCCCTTTCCAGATCATTCATGACTCAGTTCCTCACCTCACTCAGGTGCCAGCTCCAACCTCACTTTCTGAGACTGGCTTCCCTGGGAAACCATATCTAAAGTGATTCCTCCTTCGATCTCTATCATCCTCCTATCTTTCTTTACAGCACTCTGCCTGTCTTGTTCTTCAGTGTAGATGGGTCAGCAAGAACAGAGCCTGCTCATGGCAGGATGATAAATATTTTTTAAATGAATGAATGAATTAATGAAAAATTAAACCTGAAGGAATATATAATAAGGTGGCATGGGATGTATCATAAGAGAGCTTCAAAGTACTGTGGAAGTGGACGAGGGAGAAATCACTTTCGATCTGGATGAAAGAAGTTAGAGAAGTTTCCATGCAGGAGGTGGCCTTTGAGCTGGACCCCAAAATATGGACAGTAGTTCATCAAGAGAAGAGGGCAGGAGGAGTCTCTGGGAAGAGTGGACAAAGATGTGAGCAAAGATGGAAGGGAGATGTACTGGCTTGCACAGGAGAGGGGCCATTCCTAGTGGCAGGAGCCTGAGTGTGGGAAGATGAGCATATTGGAAAGACCAAGCTGCTGGGTGAGGGCAGGCTTTAATGCCAGGCAAGGAGTTGATACTTCATTCTGCAGACCACAGATGCCACTGGGGCTATTACCTTAATCAAATACTCCACAGACCCATTCTACCTGTGTCTAAATAAGGAGTTCACACCTGCATCGGAGTAAAGCAGCAGTTGTTTTACAAGTAAATGCACACACGCTAACAAATACAGTGTGTCCGTAAAGTCATGGTGCACTTTTGACTGGTCACAGGAAAGCAACAAAAGACAATAGAAATGTGAAATCTGCACCAAATAAAAGGAAAACCCTCCCAGTTTCTGTAGGATGATGTGGCAGCATGTGCGCATGCGCAGATGATGATGTAACACCGTGTATACAGCGGAGCAGCCCACGGCCATGCCAGTCGAGATGTGGACGGTATAGAGGAAAGTTCAGTGTGTTCTGTGGCTCGCTAAATTTGAATCCGTGACCAAAGTGCAACGTGATATTGGCGCGTTTATAACAAAGCGCCACCACATAGGAATAACATTACTCGGTGGGATAAGCAGTTGAAGGAAACCGGCAGTTTGGTGGAGAAACCCCGTTCTGGTAGGCCATCAGTCAGTGATGAGTCTGTAGAGGCTATACGGGATAGCTACCTAAGGAGCCCTAAAAAATCTGTGCGGGAGCCCACATCGAACTGCACTGAATAGGTATGAAACTGGGAGAGTTTTCCTTTTATTTGGTGCAGATTTCACATTTCTATTGTCTTTTGTTGCTTTCCTGTGACTGGTCAAAAGTGCACCATGACTTTACGGACACACTGTATTTATGTAACCATGACAGAGAGTGGCTACTCTCTGCTTGGCTTCTGGATGGCTTCCAGTCTATGCATTCTTTCATTTTGATTCTGTGGACAATGACATTCTGCCTCAATATACTCTGAGATGGACCTCAGCTTGGACTGTACTGTTAGGTCAAACCATATGAAGTTGTCAGTATTCAAATGATTGCGACCTTAAAAAAGGGAAATTTCACAGAGTCTGATTAATAGAAAAATCAGATTTCACCATGAGGACGTTAATGGAGGAACTTAATCCTCACTAAGCAGGGCTCCTTCCTAACTGAACTTTTCCTTTTGTGGGAACCCAGGTCCTTCTCTAGAATGCAGGCACTGCCTTCAGACCCAAGCAAGAGGCACAGTTGTCCAGAGTTACCTGGGGAAGATTCAATGCTCTCTTTTCAAAGCCCCATGACGTCTTGACTTGGGGCGAGTTAAAATTCATAAAGTGTGTGTGTGTGAGAGAGAGAATTATGGCCCACTTCCAGGGTTTTTCCCAAAAAAGCCTAATTTGGGAGGAGGGTGGGTCAGCTGTCACCTGTCAGAGTTGGAACAGGATTTCTTTAGCCAGCCCAACATTTCTGGAAAACATGGCTTTCAGAGCCTTGGGACAAAAAAGGAACAAAGATGTGGATGCAACAAGAGTTTGAGCGGGGATGATGGCATGTGTGAAAAAGAGGCTGTGTGAAGCTTATAAGACTCCCTATAGGGATGGTGCTGCATTAATTACCTGCCAAGGGGCTGTTTAGAGTGTAATTGCATTGCTTAAATGACTGTTTTGACTCCAGTCTTCTGCATCACAATTAATTGGTAAGTGTGTTTCATGGGCTTTCTACAACCTGCACCTCAGTGTGGAGTCTGACCTAGCAATCCTAATTCTGGGTATATATCCAAAGAAAATGAAATGATTACTCCAAAGAGATATCTGTGTAGCATTATGTTCATTGCAGTATTATTTACAATAGCCATACATGAAAAACAATCCAAATATGAGTCTGACAGGGATATATATGTAGACTATATATATATATGTGGAATATTACTTAGTCATGAAAACGAAGGAAATCTTTTTAGAGGGGAGGCAGAGACAGACTCCCGCATGCATCCCAACCTAGATCCACCTGGCAAACCCAATAGGGGGAGGTGCTCTGCCTATTTGGAGCCCTTGCTCCATTGCAACCATAGCCATTTTTTAGCACCTGAGGTAGAGGCCATGGAGCCATCCTTTGTGCCTGGGGTCAGCTCGCTTTAATTGAGCCATGGCTGCTGGAGAGGAGGAGAAGAGAGAGAGAGGCCAGAGGGGAGGGGTGGAAAAGCAGATGGATACTTCTCCTATGTGCCCTGACCTGGAATAAAATTAGGAACTTCCACTCGTCAGGCCGATGCTCTACCACTGAGCCAATCGGCCAGGGCCTAGAAATCTTGACATTTGTAATAACATAGATGAAACTTAAGGGCATTATGCTAAGTGAAATAAGTGAGACAGAGAAAGACAAATACTTATGACCTCATTTATATGTGAAATCTTAAAAAAAACAAATTCATAGAAACAGAAAGTAGGTTGGGGATTGCCAGGGCAGGAAAAAAGGGTAAAGGTAGTAAAAGGGAACACACTTCTAGTTCCAAGATGAATAAGTTCTGACAAGCTAATGTATAGAATGGTGACTACAGTTAATAATACTGTTTTGCATACTTGAAAGCGCCACAAACAGCCTGACTGGTGGTGGCGCAGGGGATAGAGTGTCAACCTGTGATGCTGAGGTCCCAGGTTCAAAACCCTGAGATAGCTGGCTTGAGGGTGGCTCACCAGCATGAGTGCAGGGAAGCTGGCTTGAGCATAAGGTTACAACATGATCTCATGGTCATTGGCTTGAGTCCAGAGGTTGCTGGCTTGAAGCCCAAGGTCGCTGGCTCAGCTGGAGCCCCCCCCCCCCCGTTCAGGCACACATGAGAAAGCAATAAACAACTAAGGTGCTGCAACTACGAGGATGCTTCTCATCTCTCTCCCCTTCTCTCTCTCTCTCTCTCTCTCTCTCTCTCACACACACACACACACACACACACACACACACGCACACACACAAATAGTAACTATGTTAGGTGATGAACATGTTAATCTCATCGTGGTAGCCATTTCACAATATATACATACAGGGTTGAGCACAAGTAGGTTTATAGTTGTGAGTAAGTGAAACACAGTTCATTCTTGTACTATTATTTATTATATTATTTTCCATACAAACTGTAAACCTACTTTTGCTTCACCCTATATATCAAATCATCATGTTTTATACCTTAAACTTACACATTATTTACAAATTATATATCAGTAAAGCTGTAAAAAAATTAATGTTTTACATATATTACAAAAAAATGCATGATCTTGAGACCAGCAGTATTGGCATCACCTGGACACTTGTTAAAAATGGAGAATCCCACACCCCATCTCAGACCTGTGGAGCCAGAATCTGTATTTTCTTTTCTTTTTAAGATTTTATTTATTCAATTTTCAGAGAGGAGAGAGAGAGAGAGAGAGAGAGAGAGAGAGAGAAAGGGGAGGAACAGGAAGCATCAACTCCCATATGTGCCTTGACCAGGCAAGCCCAGGGTATCGAACAGGCGACCTCAGCGTTCTAGGTAGATGCTTTATCCCACTGCGCCACCACTGGAAGAAATTCTTATGGAACGTTTGAGAAGCATTGCCTTATATACCACAAAAAGCACTTTCCTAAAGCAAGATTCAACTCTCTTTGGCAAAAAGCTTTAATGTGTGTGTGTGTGTGTGTGTGTGTGTGTGTGTGTGTGTGTGGCAGTAAGTGAAAATTTAAAACCTTGCAAGCTAAAATGGAAGGACTTGTCCACACCACCAGTAATTAACCAAAGGTGGAGGGAGACCTGGTTAAAGGAGGAGACCAGGTGTTCGGTTCATAAAAAGCAATTTGGGAACTAAAATGAGATCGCTGAGGAGGCATCAGTTGGACAATGCAGTAAACGGTCTACCTTTCCATCTAACAGGTCACCTCCGACTGCAGAACGTGGACTGCTGAGGTGAAGCGCTTGGCTGTTTCCATTGTCACTCCTTCTCGGCACATCACGCCATTACCAGTCATGCATATACTAGGTCAGTAAGCTCAGAAAAACAGAACTAAAAAAGTTTTTTCTGGGCACCGGGTCACAGCTGGATTGAGGCCCTGGCCTGCCATCTTGGAAGTACATCCCATGAGTCACCAACAAGAATAGTGGCATGTGGATTTCAATACAGCCTAACTCCTCTGCTGGGAAAATGGCCCAATGTACGCAGGCTTCCAAAGAGCAGAAGTCTTGCAAGTGGTAGGGTTAGGTCTGTGTGTTCCGCACCATCAGCATGGGTTCTCTTTCTCAGGGGTTTCCCAACAGTGTTTTTGTCCCTGGGTCCCAGTGCAGACAGTGCTGCCCTCCTTAGACCATTCTCCTCATGAGGTGGTTCTCCTACAGTCCTCCTAGAAGCACAGTCCTGTGGGGATGACAAAAGGTGTTTGTGACTCTGTGACTTAAGAGTTTAGCCAATGTCATTTAAGAAGAACCCCGATCTAAACAAGAGATCAGAGTAGAAAATGTATATCACTCTGAGCAATACTATTGTTAGAGCAACAGAGCTAAAAGAGATGTAATTTACTCAAATGGAACTTCATCATAATCAATTACTGACAGAAGGCAGAAGAGCCACATCGTAAAGTGCTCAAGTTTTGACATCAGACCTCCTGACTTTGAATCTTGGCAGCTCTGTCATCTCAGCATAAATATTAACTTTTCCATTTCTTATTTGCTCATCTGTAAAATAGAAATAGTAATAATACTTGCTTTCTAGGGTTGTTATGATGGCTAAATAATATCATTGTCCTAATACACCTAGGAAAATGTCTGGCACACAGTATACACTCAATAAATGATAGTTACTGTATTGTTGAAGCTGCTGCTGGTGTGGAATCTCAATGAGGGGAAGCACCAGATTCTCATGGGGACAATGAAGAGACGATGTCACAGGCTAGAGGGGAGTGGGGTCAGGAAAGACTTAAGAGGGGGCCTTGAAGTCTAATAAGAACGGTAACGCCGTGGGCTCTTTGTGTTGTTTTTCCTGCTGGAGTACATGCTCACATGTGGACGCACATGCACGCGGCAGCCCGTCAGGAGGTTTGCAGCTGTTGGGGGGATAGCATGGGAACAACCACCAGCAGCTGGGGCCCAGCCCCAGCACTCACTCCGGCTGCCCAGCTCCAGCTGGGAGGGAGGCGGAAGGCTGGAGCCAAAAGTCAGCCTCTCCCCACCCATGAGAAATTCTCTCCAGATTAGGCAGCTGCCTGCTCTATCTCCTCCTCCCCCTCAGTTCTCAGCTGGAGGATGGGAAGATGGATGGGAGGTGAGGAGTGGAAGGCCAGGAAATTGACTCTATTTATTCCCATCTTCCTTGAGAGTAACCAGGAGACCCTCACCCCAGGACCCCAGCGTCTAGCCTTGCCTCCAGCTGCTCTGCCTGGGCGTTGGGCGTCTGTCCTGCTACATTTTTCCTCTTCTGTGTGTGGGTAGTGGGTGGGGGAGACTCTGATCCAACTCTTAACAGTGGTTCTCAACCTTGGCTGCACATTTAAATCCTCTGGGGAGCTATTGCCTGGGCCCTGCCACAGAACAACTGAATCAGAACCTCTGACGGGTAGAGCCTATGCTCTGGTATTTTTTAAAAGCTTCCTAGGTGATTTTAATGAGTACCCAGGGTTGAGAACGATTGACAGATAAGGAAAAGCATAGCTCGCAGGAGTCATAAACCACAGACCTTCAGATCTGAACAGGACTTTGAAATTGTTCAACTTGACACCCTTATTTTATAGATGGGGAAGTTTAAGACCTGGGGCAGGAACCCGATCAGTCTAGGCTGCAAAGTGAGTTGTAACAGAGCTCGGAGAGAATCCAGGTGCCCCGAGTCCAAGGCCAGCACTGTTTTCACTGCACGTACAAAGCAAACCTTAAGTGCACCCCCCAACACTCAAGCCTCGGAGGATAGTGCTAGTTGCTACCAGTATATAAATGAGAAGACAAGATGCCTGTCATCAAAGAGCTGGGTAGAAAGGCAGACATGTACCAGCTGGATGTCACCATCTGGCCTTGGGCGGATGAGGTAGCCTTAGAGGAAGACCTACATTTACTGGTTCAATGGTCCCACCTGCCCTGCTGTGGAACTAGAGCCCTTAGGACTGCTGGAGTCCAGCAATCCCCCCTTAAACCTGCACAGGAGGGTCCTTCACTTTTCAGGGCCACACTTGTCTCCAAGGAGCAAGGAGTCCAAGAGATCAAAAACACATGGCCAATGGAATCTGTACTCTCTGTTCTAGACCTTATCCTGGGTACCAGGGGTTCCTCGACCCCCCGGCCACTTCCAGGGCCTAAATGGAACTTTGCCCAGGTCTGTCCTCCTGAGTGTGGGCCATGCCACAAGAATGTGCACCCCTCTGCTTAGAGGCCAATATTGGACACATTGGCAGTATGTGCACCCCCGGCCCAGGTATAGTCAAGGGACAGCTGCAGCCATAGTGTTTGGTGAGAACTTGAACACCTGGGCTACGGCGCCCAGATTTGGGCACAGATCCCTGTGTACATGAATACTGCTGGTGGAAGGAGGAAAAGGGGGCAGGGGTAGTTGCCCTTGTGTTACTAAGTTCTGGTGCAAAACTCTAAGACTTGAGGCATTCTAAATTAGAATTCAGCCTTCGGGTTGTTGTTAAGCTAAATTTGTCAAGACGGAAGGCTAGAATGTACACTGCTCACAGAAATTAGGGGACATTTTATTGCTTCATATTCATTTTGAAATATCCCCTAATTTTTGTGAGCAGAATATTTTAATTAATGGTTGTAAGTTTATTTTATAACTTTTACATATAGCCATAAAACACATAGCCCTCCATTTGTACTAACACCCCATGCCCTGCGAATGTTAGGGGCCAGCTTGTAGCTCATACTTTCCCAGACTGGAGAAAGGCAGTCCTTCCTCTGGGCCAGAGAAACCCCGCGCGGAGCACCCAGCCGAGACAGTGTCCGGGGCCTGGGTCTCATCCCACATTCGGCCCCTCAGACTGTGCGCACCTGCACTGCCTTCCCTGGCTGCTGAGGAGGAAAATCAGCAGAGCACCATCAGTGTAGGGAACAAGTTAGGGGACAAGCACGTGGGAAGGCGACGGTGGAGCATTCTCAGTCCTTCAGGGTCTCTCACACTGTCCGGGCTCCTGAGTGAACACCGTTTTCATCTGAAGAGCATACCCAGGAACTGAAGTCCCCGGGCCTCTGTCACCCCAGCAAAGTGGCTGCCGGGAGTCCCCGGCTCATCGACTCATCTGGCTCAGCCAGTGTCACAGTGCAGGCTCGGTGGCCCCGCTCCACACCAAAGGCCCCTGTCAGGAGAGGTGCAGTCACCAGATGCCGCTAACGCAGTGGACAGAGATTAATCTCGACTGGAGGTTGGCAAGAGCGTCAGTGGAGAGGACTTCCGTAGGTGGCTGAAGGCCGAACAGGCAGAGATAGTGGAAGTTGGTCCATGCGCCATCTCAAGGAGGTGGGGAAACGCAGAAGTGGTTGAGAAGGGTGTGATAAGATCGGGGAGCAGCCAGGGTGAGAGAAGTGGGTTCTGAGAGAGGAGCGGGAGAGAACAGGTGGAGGCGGACTGCACGAGGTCTTCAACCCCATGAGAAATATGCTGGCCGGCAGATCATCCTGGCCTTCACATTTAAATTCTCCGGTGGATTCTCTGATGAGACCTAAAAGGCAGGTATGTTTGTGCTGCTGATAATTTTTGCATCCGGGTAAGTCCAGGCTCAAGAAGCTGCCTGTGTAGTTGAGGACTCTGGGTTTGCAGCCTAGGGTCGCTTTGCAGCAGGGCCAGGATATGTTTATGTTTGTGGCAGCCATACGCTCACTTATTTTTTATTTGTCAGATTCATAAAAGTCAAGGACGAATTAAAGAAGCAGCAGACAAGATCCAGTTCTGCAGAAACACCACAAATTGCCATTGAGAGAGTCCCTCTTAGGCAGGTGCCTTAGGTTTTGCTTTTCATACTAGACTAAGGTACATTTCAACCTGATTTTGCCAGGACAAAAGCACTTTTCTGTACTTGGGGTGCTTGCACTTTGCTTTAGGGCAGGGGTCGGGAACCTATGGCTCGCGAGCCAGATGTGGCTCTTTTAATGGCTGCATCTGGCTCACAGACAAATCTTTAATAAAAAATAATAATAACATTAAAAAATATAAAACATTCTCATGTATTACAATCCATTCATTTCCTATCGCTCACATTCATGGTTGCGGGTGGCTGGAGCCAATCACAGCTGTCCTCCGGGACAACACCAAATTTTTATTGGATAATGCGTAACGTACACGGGTTGTTGTATGGCTCTCACGGAATTCCATTTTAAAATATGTGGCGTTTATGGCTCTTTCAGCCTAAAAGGTTCCTGGCCCCTGCTTTGGGGTCTAGCTCTGCAGAGTCCCTCTCCTCCTTGGTAACGTCCGTGACTGGAGGCAAAAGCCCACAGCCCCCCACTGCCTCTCCTTCAGCTCTGCTTGTGCTAGCACCCAAAGTAGGTGATAAGTCAGTGAATGTTGACTGCATCACCCAATGGAGCACACCCTTTATGCTCTGGGGTAACACAAAACCCCCTCTGCCCTCACAGCTCTGTCCCCTATCCAACACACATTCTGACACCTTCTCCTCAGCCTTCGTGTGGAAAAGATCAGATGTAGTTGGGGGTGGGGACTTTATTTAAACATAGACACCTTCCTGCTATGTTCCACATCGGAAAACAGATACTTGAAAAGATGTTGAACTTCACTAGCTAGTAGAAAAAGATAAAACTACAATGAGACACAACCTCACACCTGTTCAAATGGCTATTATCAACAAAACAAGTAACACGTGTTGGAGAAGTTGTGGAGAGAAGGGAACCTTTATTCACTGTTGGTAGGAATGTAGACTGGTACAACCACTATGGAAAACAGTCGGGAGATTCCTCAAAAACTTAAAAATAGAATTACCATATGACCAGCAATCCCCTCTATTGGGTATCTACCTGAAAAACGTATACATTTATTAACAAAGATATATGCACCCTTATGTTCACTACAGCGTTATTCATGGTGGCCAAGACATGGAGACAACCAAAGTGTCCTTCAATAGAGGACTGAATAAAGAAGATGTGGTCTATATGTACTATGGAATACTACTCAGCCATAAGAGAAGATGAAATACTGCCATTTGTGACAGCATGGATGGACCTTGAGAATATTATGCTAAGTGAAATGTCAGTCAGAAAAAGCTAAGAACCATATAATTCCACTCATATGTGGGATAAAAAACTGAAACTCATAGACACAGAAAACAGTATGGTGGTGACCAGAGGGAAGGCGGTGGGTATGGGCTGGTAACGGGACCAAATGTACAGTGACGGAAGATGCTTTGACTGACTCTGGGCAGTAGGCACACAATGCAATATGCAGTTCATGTAGCTTAGAAATGTACACTCAAACCTATAGGACCCTATTAACCCATGTCACTCAAATAAATTTAATTAAAAATAAAAAGAAATAAAAAGAAAACAGAAGTTTGGGTTTTGTTCAAACCCCAGCTCTCTTAAAGCAGTGCCCAACCCCTGGGAGGCTAGGAAGGAGCAGGCAGACAAGACTATCCTTGTCCACAGCTGATCTGTGATGGAGAAGTGTTCTTCACATCAGAGTACTGCAGTCTCACCAGCCAACAAGGGCCCCCACATAAGTTTCATTGAACAAGCCCTGAGAGCAATGCTATTTGGCAAAATGTGGTCTATATTTGCCTAATCCACTCCTCAGCAGACTCACATAAAAGGGCTCCCCAATGCTGCAGGCAGCAAGTCTTCTCTTTTGTGTGGACAGAAGAAGCCCCCGTTTTCCCTACAACAGCCAGAGGACCCCACACTGGTCGCGTCCTGTCCCATCCACTGGCAGCCTGGACTTGGTTTATAAAAGTGGAAGATGATTAAAGAGTAATGCTCCTAGAACTAAAGAGACTGCTAAACATAACTAGCCTCATCCTCTGTGCCAGGTCCAACAACAACCACTCTCCAGATTTGATGTTATTGCTCTCACTCTGCACATGAAGAGATAGAGGCTAAGAGAAGTTCATCTATCCAAGGTCCTATCATGGGTAGACAGCAGAGGCAGGAAAATGCAGCCAAATCACACTGGGCGCTCAATCCCATGTTCTCTCCTCTACAACACATGCAATTATGGCAGAGTCCACAAATCAGCTTGGTGTCTTCAACAGGGTCCCACCTGGTCCAACACTTCTGTCCTTCCAGCCCCATCCTCTTCCTCTGGCAGCAACAGTTACAGCATCGCTGCATTTTCTGCACAGAGTGAATTATTTTACAGGAAAGGTGGATATGTTTCATTTGTCACCAGTACAGGCATAGACATCCCCAGTGCTGAGGTACCTTAATCTCCTCTTTGTGGAGGAAAAAAAAAAAAGTGAACCACTATTCTCCTAGAGAGAAGCAGATTTCAGTGAGTTATTCTCCCAGGTTTGATGTCTTAGTTAAGGGACATTTGATACATTTCACCATCCTTTTCCTCATTTAGTGAGCCTGGATGTGTGTCAGGTGTGATTACATTCTTTAAATTAGTATTTTCTCATGGTATCTCTGGAATGTAGAACCTTAAACTTGGAGATGCCTTACAGCTCCTGCAATCAATCCTCCTTACAAAAGAGAAAATTAAGGCCCTGGCTGGTTGGCTCAGCGGTAAAGCGTCGGCCTGGCGTGCGGGGGACCCGGGTTCCATTCCCAGCCAGGGCACATGGGAGAAGCGCCCATTTGCTTCTCCACCCCCCACCCCCTCCTTCCTCTCTGTCTCTCTCTTCCCCTCCCGCAGCCAAGGCTCCATTGGAGCAAAGATGGCCCGAGCGCTGGGGATGGCTCCTTGGCCTCTGCCCCAGGCGCTAGAGTAGCTCTGGTCGCGGCAGAGCGACGCCCTGGAGGGGCAGAGCATCGCCCCCTGGTGGGCAGAGCTTCGCCCCTGGTGGGCGTGCCAGGTGAATCCCGGTTGGGCGCATGCGGGAGTCTGTCTGACTGTCTCTCCCCATTTCCAGCTTCAGAAAAATACAAAAAAAAAAAAAAATTTAAAAGAGAAAATTAAGATATAATAAAGGAAACTAATCTGGACAAAGGCATGGCCAGAATTACAGCTAAAAACTCTCAAGTTGGATGCCGATGCTTCTTCCACAGACTCATGGGACTGGCTGATGAGAACACGTGACATCATGACCTCATCGTGGTCAGTCCTGTGTCCAAGGATTCAGCAACTTCAGTGGAGGTGG